>NW_027556180.1:71771129-72310081 GCF_003287225.1 Phascolarctos cinereus
AAAGATCAGTTGGGGGCTTTTTTGAGGATCAGTAAGATGATTTACCCCTCATTCCTACCACACCCCCAAATCAGAACTGTCCATCATTAGAATTATTTTCATCCAATTTCTTCCCATCAAAGAGCAGTTACTGAGCATCTGTCTGCTTATCGTGAGAGATGGGGGGACAGAGCAGGGCAAGTCTGAGGAAATCTTTTTTTGTTTCCCCGCCCCTTGACTGCATCAAGAAGCAGTCTACCATAATAAAATAAAATTTCTTTTAGGTATTTCACAGGCAAAAACAGAAGCAAAAATCCTTCTGATGGCTTAGTGAGGTAGGACTGTGGTGGGTTTGAGAGTCTTGAGGACTTGTGTCCAAATCTAATCTGCCAGCTATGTGACTCTGGGTAAGTCTCTTCCTTGCTCTGGGTCTCAGTTTTTTCTTGTCTGTGAAGAGATAGTCTAATCGCTAAATTTCCTTCTAGCTCTAAATCCTGTGATTTTACAATTGCTTATAATTCTATAGACTCTATAATTAAAGTTTTATTCATTTAAAAAAGCTAGAACTTGAAGGTGGTTTGTTGTGGTTACTAGAATCCAAAACTTTTAGCGCCTGATTGGGTGTTCTTTCTACTACATTTTGCTGATTCAAGGTTACTTCAACTTAGTTCTACTTCATTTGTCCCTAGGAGGAATAACAGAGCTGTTATCATCCAAAATACATTTATGGTGAATGAGTTCCAGATCTGTTCCTGAGAATGAATGAATGAAAAAAGCACTAAGTGCCTTTTAGTGGACCAGGAACTGTGATAGAAACTGGAGATAAACTACGGTGAGCCAGTGCCTGTCCACAAGAAGCTTACCTTCTAATAACGGAACATAACACATATGAAGGAGAGGTGGCCAGGGGGAGGAGTTATGGACTAAGGAGTCATAGGGATTTGAGTGTAGTCATCGGGCACTAGATTGTACAAGCCTGGTAGGTTTAATGAATGCTGATTGGTTGATTATTATGCTCTTTCCAGGAGCAATGGCAGGGTTGATTTGATTATTGCTCCCAGGAATAATGGGAAGAGAACATAGAGGTTATATGGATATATAGCTACAGGGCAGTGGACAAGATGACCTCATAGGCTGTGTTTTGCTGACAAATGTCTGGGATGTGAAGCATGGTCTGTCACATATATACAGTAAGTTGGTGAGGGAATAAGAACTAGCATTTATTAAACACTTTCTATGCACCAGACCCTGAGCTAAGTGTTTTACAAATACCTCATTTGATCCTCATATCTATGCTAGGAAGTAGGTACTATTAGTTTCCATTTTACCATTGAGGAAACTGAGACAGACCCAGGTTAAGTGACTTGCCAACAGTCACATAGCCAATAAATGTCTGAGCCTGAATTTGAACTCAGGTCTTCGTGAGTCTTAGCTCACTGCCCTAGCAACGGTACCACCTGGCAGTAAATAGGTTAGGCAACTTTTCACTCACCCATCAATCAGGATAGCTTAGTCCCAGGACCAAGCGCCAGATCTGAAAAGACAAACTCACCAGAGTGAGCAACATGGTCTCTGGAAGTCCAGTCCAGGGGATATCCTGTTACAAGGTAGGGTGAAGGAAGGCAGAAATTTTGATGAGAGCAAGTTTTGATGGAGAGAAGAAAGAGAGCACTTATCTCCTAGGGAAGGAGAGATAGTAAATGGGGAAAGGGAGGAGGTACAGATATGAGCGACTAGAGAATAGAAGACAATAGAAGCCTGTTTCCTAATTTTGCAGAAGGCTGGACCTGTGACCCCCACATGAAGTAAGCTGAAGACGTATGTCCCCAGTCCTTTGGGGATTTATGGTCTAACACAGACATGCATTTCCATTTGGGGGCTGTGGGGTGCCCCAGGTTATTGTATCAACATTGTCAGGCGCTTAAATTAAAACAAAGTGTTGCGCATCTGAGCTTCATTATAGCATGACTTAATCTTTACACACTTTGGATATAATGGATTAACTTGTATCCCTTGACATGTAACATGGTACATTTAGCAAGAATCTTATCTAATCACCTAAAATACTGAAGTTAGTTTTCAGTCTCTTTTCCCTTTTTGGTTCTGGTTGCCACATTTTCTCTTACTTTATAAAATCTTCTGTAAATATCTCTTGTTTTTGCGTCACTTTCACTTCGAAAGATAGCCTTCTCCCACCCCTTCCCTTTCTTTATAACAAAGACTAAAAAAGAAAGAGAAATAAAAGCAGTTGAGCAAAACCAATCAGCACATCTATCAATCAACATATCTGACATTATGGTGCAATATTCCACACAAACACTATTCCACGACCTTCCCACCTTTGCAAAAACAGAAGGGAGCTGTATTTTACCTTTTTCCTCTGGAGCTGGGTTTGGTCATAATTACCCAGCATTCAGTTTTTTTTTGTTCTTTCTGTCTACATCGCATTGTTTTACTGCTTCTGTTTATATTGCTCTGAATCAGTTCACATATGTCTTTCCATTCTTCTCCATATTGGCAATATCCATTGTTTTTTGTAACACAATAATATTGTAGCTAAGTGTCACAATAGATTGAGCGTCCAGCTGCAAGTCAGCATAGAACTCAGTTCAAATCCTACCTAAGACTCTTATTTATTAACTATGTGACCCTGGACCAGTCACTTAACCTCTTTGTGCCTACCTGAAAAATAGGCATAACAATAGTGCCTCCCCAATAGAGTTGTTGTGAGGATTAAATAAGATAATATATGAATAACCTTAAAGGGTTAAAAAAAAAGAAAGATAAAGCTCCCTGTACACATGCTACTATTATCATTTCATTGCCTGCATCTACCATGGTTTGTTTAGCCATTTCCCTTGTTAGTGGACATTGATTTTATTTCCAGTTCTTTGCTACCACAAAAAGTTAGGCTATGACTATTTTGATGTATATGGATCTTTTTCTCTATCCTTAACTTTTTGAATCTATGGGAACAATTGGATCTCAGTGGGTCAAAATGGTAAATGTTTGAGTCCCCAACCCCCATCTTTAAAAATGAGTGTAATTCCAGTCTCAAAGGAGTTTCACTATTTCTGCATTGAAGTCTACTTCAACGCAAGCAGTTTCTAATTAAGTGTAATGTGAGCCTGTCATTTCACACACACTGTAAGTCTGGGGTTGCATTAACAGACCAATCTCCCTAATTGTTACAAGAATACAATAGGTGTAATCCTCTTAGAGGGAAGTTGGAACTCTCTTTGAAGTTAAATTCCATCTTCTGCAAGAAGCCTTTTCCAATCCCCCTTAATGTTCTTTGCCCCATTAGACAGTGAGCTCCTTGAGGAAAGTCATTGTTTTTGTCTTTCTTCGTTTGCCCAGAACTTAGCACAGTGCCTAGAACATAGCAGGTACTTAATAAATACTTGTTGATTTGACTTGAAGCCAAGGGAGACAACTGAACTGAAAACTGGCCTTCAGAGATCAATAAGTTATTACTATTTTTATCTCAGAAAATGTAAATGGAGTGGGCCATCAGGAAGAGGGAAGACTAGAGTATGTAAGGTATTTCTAGCTGTGTGACCCTGGTCAAGTCACTTAACCCCAGTTTCCTCATTGGTAAAATAAGGATATGATCAACTTCACAGAGTTGTTGTGAGGATCAAATGCGATAACATATATAAAGTGCTTTGTAAACCTTAAACATCATGCAAATGCTAGCTGTTTATTATTAGTAGGATTATTGTTGCTGTTTTTGTTGTTATTGTTATTATTATTATTACTTCATCTTGGGGATTTGAAATTTCATCTTCTTGGAAAGTCCTACCCCTTGATTCTGTTTGCAAGTTTTCTCAACCTTAAATGGACGACTTTTGTGACTGGCTAAGGCTAAAAATGTTCATCATCTGGTGATAAGCCTTTTCAAATTTAGCTAAGTTGGTCATTTTATCATAGATAGGGTTTCCCCTCTGAGATTACTTCCAATTAATTTATCTTGCACCTAGTTTGCTTGTATGTAGTTACTTTCATATTGTCTCTCCCATTAGACTGTAAGCTCCTTGAGGGCAGAGAATGTCTTTTGCTTTTTTTTTTTTTATTCCTAACCCTTATTACAGCTGGAGGCATATAGTAAGTGGGTAAAAAGTGCTTATTGACCGACTGTAAAATGGGCATAGTAGTACTTTTCCTATCTCATAGGATTTTGGGGAAGAGAACACATTGTAAATGGTAAAGTACTAAAAATTAGAAGCTATTTTCATCACTTTTTCACCAAATCTGTATGAGGAACAATTTCACAAGCATACCCCAGAAAGCCAATTAAAGGGTTTTTTTTGCTTTTTGTTACCAACATACTGTCTGCATATGCTATTGTACTTTAGGAGAATAAATCAGAGTTTCAATTTTGCATGGAAAGACATCTTTTACATTTTTAATATTCTCTCTCCTACAAAATATTCCTTGGTGCAGTAGGAAAAAAAAAGTTGACAATAATTAGCCCCTAGGATTTGATAAACATATTCACACAATTAAATTCAGTGATCAGCACCCAGACACACATATTTATTAGTTGATATCTACAGTGTATTATGGAGAAGTGAGGGAATTATAACTGGAGATAGACATGATGGAAGGAATTAACAAAAGACTTAGACCCAACCATCTGATGAATAATTTACTTTTTTTTTCTTAAGGGGAGGTGTTGATTTTGTGTGTGTGTCTGAAGAGTATGAAAAATTTAACCCTTGAAATATTTGCTCCTGCTACTGGAAAGGAAACAGTGCAAACCAAACCATTAATGCCAGGTCATTGTATACAAAATAAAACCATTTACTAGGCTTCAGTTGCAAATGCTTGAATGTGCCTCACTCAAACATGAACATGTAATTAATAGCAATATTCATGATCTCTCAGAATGTGCACTTGGATTCAGACTGACTCAGCAGGAATGTTTCTGGGTTAATTAGAAAGTGAAAGATAGGAAAGCAATGTCCCGTGATGAGAAAATGAAATATGCCTAGATTTTCCCAGGAAGGTAGATCGTCTCCAGGTGACTATTTATATTTTCAAATCCAGCACAACAACAACAACAACAAAAAAAAGCTGTAAGAAGAGATGATTAAGAGAAGAAAAAAAATGAATTTTTTTTCTCTTCATGCAAAGATGAAAAGTACAGCAACTACTATTAAAGCTCAAGAGCTCATCTTCTGAATAAGAGTTTGGGATCCTAAGTATACAAGAACCTCTTTAATTGAATAAATATTTCAGCTGCAGCCAGGGTTGAGTACTTGAGAATCTTGATTTACTTGTTCCCTACTCTAGGACCTTCTTGACAATCCATTAAAGATGTCATTGATCGTTTTCTTCATCTTTTGGGAATGAAAACGCTTAGAGAAAAACTTTTTCCTCCTTCAGTTCTCTGTCCTTCAGTTACCTCTTGACCAAATATGGTAGAGTATTACAATGGCTGCCATACATTCTGAATTGCTATCAGGAAGCAGATTCTGACTGTCAGCTTGCCACTGTGCTAGATAATTTCTTTGAGAAATCTTTTGTTGAATTTTGTTGAATTTATTTATTAATATAAAATTGTTTTAGTGGCAGCTAGATGGTACAGTGAACAGATCACTGGGTCTGAAGTCAGAAAGACCTAGCTGTATGACCCAGGGCAAGTTACTTACCCTTTGCCTCAATTTCTTCATCTGTAAAATGGGATTCATAATAGCACCTACCTCTCTGGATTGTTATGAGGACCAAATGAGATAATAATTATGAAGTGCTTAGCACTGTGCCAATCACAGAGTAGGCACTATATAAATGTTGTTGTAATTATTATTGTTATTCCTTTGAAGGGTGGGAGAGAAATGGAGAGAGGAGTCCTAAATCCTTTAGACAACTAAATCACCTTATCAGACTAAATCCTAACCAATATATCTGCATGTGTTTCAAGTCAAAATGCCTCATCAGGTAATTTGACCCCCAAATCTTATAATGGAATAAAAATGCTTAACCACCACAGAATCTTAGGTTATCCACCATTGAATAGGAATCAGAGGGGGAAAGTCAGATGTGGTCCACATCTAGGGTTTTGGGATGAGTTCTGGATGATATGTTTTAGGAAGGATGTTGGCCAACTAAAGGGGATCTAGAGGAGAGTAACTAGTGACTGGAAGTGACTGGAGCTCATTCCATGTGATAATCAATTGAATAAACTGGGTATGTTTTGCTTAGGGAAGAGAAGATTTAGGATGGGAAAGACAAGAGAAATGTTTACAAGAGTTTAAAGGGGTTTCTGGGGAAGGGGGATTAGAATCATTCCGTGTGGTCCCAGAGGTAGAAACTAGGAATACCATGTGGAAGAGGCACTCAGAAGATTTCATCTCAATGTACAAAGATGAGAGCTATCCTAAAGCCAACGGTGCTGTCTTAGATGGTGGCCAATTTTTCGTCTTTGGAAATCTTCAAGGAGGAGCTAGTCTGATCACTTATCTTGGGTACTCAGAAAGGGATTCTAGCTCAGGTATAGATTGGACTACATGACTTCTGAGGCCCCTTCCAATTATAATATTTGTGCTAAAGCTTCATCATAGCCTGGAATATCCTCCCCCATCCACCCTAGAAGAGAAGAGCATAATGTTGGGAATTTTCATGTTATAAGGGAGGAACTGAACAAAATAGAAATTTTAAATTGATATGCATTTTCACAACAGGTCTTCAGATGACTTTATAACCATTCATTGGAGATGTTGTAGCCATAATTTTTGTTCTATTAAGAACTGGACTAGATAGCCTCTTAGATCCATTCTGGTTCTGAAATTCTATGCTTTAGTTATTGCATTTTTGTTCTATCTATAATGAATAAGCTCCATTTTCAAGCAAAGTCAAACAAATCTACTATTTTGGAATATTGTGTGAGAGGTCAGGTTGAATTTAGGTATTTTTGTACCCATAGTAATTTCCCTCTCCCTTCTTAGCTAAGAAGTTCAGGTCATGGGGAAGGGGGCATTTTTTAAAACGAATAAATAAAAATGCTCTTCATTAACACCTCAACTAAATAAGATTCTCAGTGCAGTTTCAGCAGCTTAAAACTACACTAAGATTTCAGGACCCCCATAGTGTTCCAAAGTGCTTGAAAATAGCTCTCTAGATAAGATTAAATATGTCTCTTATTTTCTTTTTAAAAATGTGCACAAATTTGTTTTAGTAACATTAAATTTTTGTTATTTTTTTAAAAAAAACATTATGGACAATAATCTAAAAATCAACAAATATAAAAAAATCTAGAAAAAAAGGAACTGCAGCTATCTCCCTACTTAACTGGTCATGAATCCAAATTTTCAGGTTCTTAGTTAATGACATAAAATTTGTAATCTACTAACAAAAGGATTAATCAGATTTAATCATGTTTTATCATGATAAATTGGAATTAGATTTAATTTAACCTAGTGCATATGCCGAGAGGTCAGATTGTCTTCATTTTAAAGGCTCCATTACACATAGGATGGAAAAGAACTGTAATGCTTTAGTGGGTTTACTCTAGTCATTTCTTATAGAATTTGGTCTTTTAAGTGGGCAACCAACTACATGTAGGTATTTCAGGTATTCTAGGAAGACCTTGATACAAATGAATACATGAATGAATGAATGAATGAATGAATGAATGAATGAACCAATCAGTCCTCTCCCACCTGAATTATACCAGTAGAACTTCATTCATTAACAAAGCTTAAGGCTTTGATTCTTTTAAAACTGCGTAAGACTCCAGGAAGGGCAATCATTTAATATTATTGTAATTGTTATTGGCTACTAATACACCTCTCAATGTGATTGGATGATTTGAAATAAGGTTTAATAGGGGGCTTAAAGACATGGAGCCTGATTGGGTGCCTGGGGATGAGAAAGGAAAAAAATAACAGAGAGGGGAAAAAAAAAGTAAAGAATGTAGAACCTAATCATCTTTGGAACCAAGAGACCATTGTATATAGTAACAGCGATATTGTTTTAAGAACAGCTTCAAGTGACTAAATCATTTTGACTATTATAAATACCCAAATTAACTACAAAGGACATATGAAAGAAGATCCTATCCATAGCATCCAGAGAAATAATTGATAAAAAGATATATACTTATATATATAGCATATATATATATAATGCACATACATATACACATGCATACATACACATATACACGTACATACACACACACACACACACACATATATATATATATTTGTGTCTAATGGTAGCCATCTCCAGGGCAAAGGCAGGGAGGGAACAAAAAAAGGAAAAAAATAGATGATAACTTTGGTATATATTTAAAAGGAATAGCAAGTTATACATAATAGATTTGCAGTTTCATGTGCAGTTATCTTTCTTTTTAGTATACTATGTTATAGAAATGCTTGTTTCATTCCATAAATTAAAAATAAAATAAATTAAAAATTAAAAAAAAAAAAAGAATGGCAAGCCTGAGGCCACCAAAGCAGTACTCATTCTATTTCACAATTTTGCTTATGGCTGGTCCTGACTGATGTGTTTATATATTAATTCCAATTTGATAATAATTCCTGTTTCTGTTATTAAATTGTTTTGATTATGTAGTAAAAGTGCTAGAGTCAGAGGCTTTGCTTGGAATCTTTGCTCTGACAAAGTATATGTGTGGCCTTGAGCAAATTACTTGAATTCTGTTTTTTTAAGAGTAAAATGTGATAATAAAAGTTGCCCTGTCTACCTTATAGGATAGTTGTGAGGATCAAATGAGAAAATATGTATAATGTCTTTTATAATGATAAAGCGCTATGTTAATGCCAATTGTACTTATAATAACTCGTATTTAATATGGAAATGTTTTACATGATTTTATACATGCACATGTATAAAATATATATCAGATTGCTTACTGTCTCAGGGAGAGGGAAGGAGAGGAAGGGCTATAATTTGGAACTCAAAACTTTTAAAAAATGTTAAAAATTGTTTTCACATGCAATTGGGGGGAAATGAAATATGTTAAAAATGTGTTAAAATAGTTTTAAAATAGCTAGCATTTATAGAGCATTTTAAGTTGGCAAAGAGCTTTACAAATATCCCATTCAATCCTCATAGCAGCCCTGGGAGGTAGGTGCCTTCATAACCCCCATTTTACAAATGTGGAAATTGAGGATGATAGAGGTTGATTGAGCTGCCCAGCTGTTAAGTGTCTGAGGCTGGATTTAAACCCAGGTCTTTCTGACTCCAGAGCTAGCTCTCTATCCACTGCATCACCTATTAACATGATTCAGATGGTGAATCCACACATATACTAAGAGGTGACAGTATAGACACCAAAGCACAGTCCTTGCCCTCAAGTTGCTTTGCCATTCTAATGGAGGAGACAACATGAAAATAACTAAGCACATAGAAGCACATACGAAGTTGCTGAAGGTAAACCAAAAGGGAGATCATACTTCTAGACAAAACTGTTAAGTGGAGAGAGAAGGGAAGTGTGTTTCCCCCTCCATTCTCTTGGACTAAAATGGAAGACCCCATTTTCCAAACCAAGAAGTGTAACGTAAAAAACACTGAACATGAGACCTAGGTTTGAGCCCCAGTTTTACCACTGGCCAATGAGTGACCTTAGATAAGTTACGTCTTTGGGACTCCATTTCCTGACATCTGAATTAGGTATTCTATGGACTCTAACTCTATCTGTAACATGATATGATTTTTATCTCATAAGAGACATTTTTTTGGCAAAGCCTAATCAAAATCATACTTTTCTTGAAACCTCTGAAAATGTGGGTTGTCCAGTTAATATACCTAGAAATAACAATCTGTACATGACCTCTTATCTTATATGTAGAAAAGCCTTTAGTCATATCCATGTTTTCTAATAATGTTATAATGGGATTATCCTCCAGTGCCTTGGTCCGCAAGTTTTCTTGTATTCCTGTCAAAGTATCTAAATCTTGGTTTGCCAATGCTGAGATTTATTCATTCTTACACACTTACCATGAAAAGCTGTTTTTCAGGAAAAGGAACATGCAACACTGTTATCAAATAAGACAGCCTGTGTAAAGTGCTTTTGCAAACTATTATATAAATGTGAATTATCATTATAACTATTAAAAAGTGTTATCATGGAATCACACAGCACAGCTTTGTGCTTTTGAACAAAACAAACAAGAATCACCTTTACAAAATCAGTTAAATTATTAGGGTTGAAGCTGAATTAGCAAATGACTGCCTAAAAGCAGAAAAACTCTGTAAAGACCTTCAGAAGATTCTAGTGGTATTTCTGACATATTTGTTTTTTCTTTTCTTCTCTTTCTATTTTTGGTCAGGATTTCATTAGTCTAGGAAATTCCTGGTGAGAAAAAAAAAACTAATCTAGCTACTAAGGCAGATGTTGTTGTTTGTCCATCATTCTTGAAGAGAACCATGATATTAGGAAGATGATGCCGTGCAATGCAACTGAATTGGATTTAAGTGAGGAAAGGCTGTGCAAAGCCACCAGCCTCACTTTCTCCTCTGAAGCCATCTAGGTCCACTGGTAAGATATAAATCAGTTTGACTGAAGATGGCCCTGGATGCAGTGCAAGACCTTGGCCTTTTTAAGCTAAGATTTTTAACAGGTCTCAGTTTGATTGAGGCGATGCCCATTCAGTGATTAAGGCTAGGTAAGAAATGAGGCAGAGAATGGCTTCTTTTAACTAGTTAAAAAAAATCACTCTGGAAGGGGAAGACCCTCTTGGTTTCTGGCCAAAACAGAAACAATTACTATTTACATTCACTCTGAGCCATCAGGGCCTAAATAATGACCAAGTGGGGCTTGGCCTGGGACCTATTGTTGGCAAATCAATGAAAGCCAGAGTGATTTGGGTTTAAGGCATGGTCCTTAAGAAAAAAATATAGCCTGTAAACTCCATGATACCTTGGGAAGTTTCAGCAATCAAAAAGGTAGTTGCTCTATAATTGGCAATTTTAGAATGTTGCCGGGAGGTGCCTCAGAAAGTATGTGACTTGCCCAGGGTCACACAGCCTGTGTGTGTCAGAAATAGGAATTGAATAAAGGTCTTCTTAAAGACTAGCTCTCCATCCACTTCATCCAGGCCACTTATTATTATTATTATTATTATTATTTATTATTATTATTATTATAATAATTATAGGATTATTCAGTAAGCAGTTATTAGGTACCTACTCTGCTCCAGATATACAGAGAAACCCAGTGGCAGTAGCCTAGAGGGTGATTGCCATGGCAAACAGATACCTAGGAGGGGATGAAGATACTGCCTAATATTTATTCCCAAGAGGCATGACCATTTTCACCCTTTGATAATTATGACTCTGACTACTTGACACCCTCCATTCATTACTATCTAATTTTCGTTTCCTGTACTGGTCTCTTCGCCATTCATCACTATCATGATCAGAGCTCTTCAATTCTTAAAACATCTCTTTCTGTACTTGTCATCTCCTCAGACTGTCACCTACATCCCTCTTCCCCTCTACAACCAAATGCCTAGACCAGGGGTTCTCAACATTTGTGTGTGTGTGTGTGTGTGTGTGTGTGTGTGTGTGTGTGTGTGTGTGTGTGATAGAGCTCTTTGGTAGTCTGGTGAAGCACATGGACCCCTCAGAAAAGGATTATAAAGAAAACCAATTATACTGAAATAATTACCTAAATTTTTTTCTTTCAAAAAGTTCTGATTCCAGGCTACAAACCCCTTGTCCTAGACAGAATCTTGTGGCTGCCTCTATTTCATCATCAATCACTTGTTGACCCTTTGTAATCTAGCTTCTGACCCCACCACTCTATTGAAACTGTTCTCTCAAAGGTGACCAACCAGTTATTTCTTAATTGCTAAATGAAACTTTTTTTTCCTTCGATGATGTACTCCATTGGTCCATGTATTTTTTTGGACATGGTAGAAGCTTTTTCTCAGCCACTTTCTCCTCTGGTGTGTTTGACGTTTCTGTCTCCTAGGTTTGCTTCTACCTGTCTGAGGTAGCATTTACCTGTCTTCTCAGTCTCTGTTGCAGGACCATCTTCTTTTCCCTAAACTATGGGTGTTCACAAAGGCTCTCTCCTGAGTCATCTCTTTTCTCCTTATACATTCCGTTGGTGATCTCACCAGCTCTCATGTATTCATTTATCAGATACCTTCCAAATCCAGTACTGGTCTCTCTTCTGGGCAATAGTCTTGCATTGTCAATTATCCGCTAAACATCTCTACCTAAGTGTCCTGTCAGCATCTGAAATTTAACATGTCCAAAATAGAACTCATTTTCTCCTCTGAACCCATCTGTCTTTCAAATTTCCTTATTTCTCTTGAGAACCATTATCCTCCTTGTCACCAGTAGCGATAACCTTGGAGTCCTTTTTTTTTCCCTTTTCTTTTTATTCTGAATTTAACAAACAACAAATACAATGAGCATTTCTATATACATGGTGGAAAGGAAAGAGAGGCTTGCACACTAACCTGAATCTCTACTATATAGAGCTTGCCTTTTTTTTTTCTAAAGCATATAGTAAATTCAATGTGTAACTTTCAAAGCTATCCTGATTGTCTATGACTCCTTCTCTCATATCTTCTGTTCTCTTCTCATTTTTTGGAAGCAGTGGAGAGAGAACCCTATCTTTATCCCATCTCCCTCCCACTCATCCCAGTCAAACATATTCCCACATTATTACCTTGGAGTCTTCTTTCACTCTTCCTTTTCCTTCACCTCAGCCCCAATGAACAATTAATTGCCAAGTGTTAGTTTTACCTGCTTTACTACTATCTATCTCCCCTCCACTAATATGGCTACTATTCTAGCTTAGTTTCTCATCACCTTTTACTTGAAATATTATATATAATAGACTACATATTATATATAATATCCTCTTGCTTCCAGGGTCTCTCCCTACAGCTACCAAAATCATCTAAGACATAGATCAGATCATGTTACTCCCCTAGCTTGAAACAAAACAAAAAACAAAAACAATCAACTAGACAAGGAAGTGACAGTAGCTTCCTATTGTCTCTATGACAAATTATAGACCCCTCCATCTGGCTTTTAAGGTCCTTCATAATTTGATTCTAATGGAGCTCTCTAAATTTATTTCATAGTATTTCCCTTCATGCTCACTCCTTTACAACCAAATTGGTTTACCAGCTGTTCCTCCATCTTGACAATCCATTTCCTGCCTTGATGTATTCCAAGAAGAGGCACTCTCCTTCCATCTCTCTTCCATCTCATATGCTCTTCCTTCTCATCTCTGTCTCTCAAATTCCTTATCTTCCTCAGTTCAATGCCACCTTCTTTGTGAAGTCTCTCCTGATCCTAATTGCTGTTCCTTGTAAGTGATACTCCATACTTAGATTCTGTGCCTTTGTACTGATCATTCCTTGTGCCTGTTATGATTTCCCTTCTCACTTTCAAGTCCCCTGGCTTCCTTTAAGATTCAGCTCAAATCCCACCTTTTGTAGTGGGCTTTCCTGCTCTCTTCTCCCCCAACTCCACCTCTTAGTTCACTTTCCCACTACTCTGCACGTATCTTGCAGATGCAGTTATTTGCATGTTTTTCCCCCATTAGAATGTGATCTACATAAGGGCAAGGACCATGTTTTTGTCTTTGTTTTCCCAGCAATGAATACCAAATTGACTTATTGGTTGACTATCTCCCCATCCACCAACTCCCAGTTATTAGTGGCTCTCCTAGCCCAAATTATCTGATAGTTGATTTATCTTTGAACATGTTCTCTCACCCAGTAAAATCTAATCCTATCCAAGAGGTGTTTATTAAGTACCTAGAATGTGCAAAGCACTATCTTAGAAACAAAAAAGAAAAAAAATGCCACCTGTTCTTTCCCTCAGGGATCATAAATTCAGTCGTAATACTGTATTAAACCCCATGGCAGGCAAGGTCTACCTTGTCTTTGTCCTCTTCTTCCAGTGTCTAGGGCTGTCTCTTGTTTGTATAGGTATTAAATAAATATTTGTTGAATTTGAAAAGTTTATGAATAATATACATATATGGTAAAAACATAAAAAATATATTCTTTTACCTAATTCCCCATGCTCTTTGATGTTTTTAAGTATATTTACAGAATTTATTCACAGAAACTCTCTCTTTTTTCCCACAGGTATTTTGTCACCAAAAGAGACAGGGGAAGAATAACTCTGCATAAATGTTGTTTTAATAATAATAGTAGCTAACACTTCTGTAGTAGTTTAGGTTAAAAAGTTGTTTTTTATACATATTATCTCATTTGATTGTCACAGAAGTACTGTAAGGTCCAAAGTATTATTACCTCCATTTTACAGAGGGTGAAACTAAGCCTGAGAGAGGGAAAGTGATTTGCCCAGGGTTGTAGAGTTAGTAAGTGACTGTGGGGAGGACTAAAACCTAGTCCTTGCTTTGGTCCCACACTGTGATTTCATTGGTGTAGGGACAGAGATTTCTTTCCCTTGTAATGATAATGATGACCGCAATGATGGTGATGACAATGATGATGATGATGATGATGATGATGATGATGACTGCAATGATGATGATGATGATGATAATGATGATGATAATGATGACCACAATGATGGTGATGACAATGATGATGATGATGATGATGATGACTGCAATGATGATGATGATGATGATAATGATGATGATAATGATGATGATAATGATGACCACAATGATGATGATGAAGACAACGATGATGATGATGATGATGATGATGGTGATGATGATAATAATAATGGTGGTGATGATGATATAATAGGTAGCATTTATGTAATGTCTACTATGTACCAGGCACTGTGCTAAGTGCTTTAGAAATATCTCATTTGATCCTCACAACAACCCTGGAAGGTAGGTGCTATTATAATTACCATTTTATAGTTGAGGAAACTGAGGTAAACAAGGTTAAGTGACTTGTTCAAGGTTCACTGCTAGGAAGTATCTGAGGCTAAATTCGAACATAGGCTTCCTGACTCCAGGTCCAGTGCTCTAACCACTGAGATGCCTAGATGCATCAAGAACCTCCTTCCACCAGTGCTGGGCTGCAACTATTAGTTTTGAATAGTTGTCTGGAGACACTGAGAGGTTAAGTTATTTGCTCAGGGTCATAGTCAGTATGTGTCAGAGGTGGGATTTGAACCCAGGTCTTCCTGACACTGAAGTCATCTCACTCTATTACACCCCATTGCCTTTCCAAAGTCACTAAATCCTGATATATGCTTGCTCTGGCAACAGTACTAATTCCCTTCTAGGCCAGGCCAGTTAGTCAATAAGCATTTAATGAATGCCCACCATATCCAAGGCACTGTTAAAGGCTAAGCACTAGGGCTATATAAAAGGCAAAAGTATGGTCCCTTTCTCCAAGGAGCTCACCTTCTAAAATAGATTTAACCTGAAAATAGCTCTGTACATACCACATAAACATATATGTGTATATGCCATGTAAATGGATGGGAATCTTAGAGGGAAGGTATTAGCAGAGAGGGAGGGTTATGGAAGAGTCTAAAAAAAACCTCTTATAGAAAGTAAAGTTTGAACTGAGTATTGAAGGACTTCCTGGGGAAGACAGGAAGGGCATTCTAGGCACTGGGGACAGCCAGTGTACTGCACAGATCAGGAGATGTGTGTGTGCGTGCGTGTGTGTGTGTGTGTGTATGTGTGTGTGTGTATATTTATGCACATTCTGATGTGAGTGTGCATATGTGTGTGTGAGAGAGACAGAGACAGACAGAGAAACACACACACACACACACACACAGATGAAGCATATCTCAAGTGCTTACTATGCGCCAGGCATTGTGTTAAGTTCTGGGGATTCAAAAACACAAGACAATCCCTGTTCTCATGTAGCTTACAGGACTACATGAGGGCAGGGACTCACTTATCAGTATAGAGCTACCATGGCAGCTAGTGTGGAGCAGACTGGAGTTAGCTGAAAGTAAAGTGTTGTGTCCCTTTAGGGCCAGGAAGTCAACTTTTTTGTGTTATGGACCTCTTCTCAAAATAATGCTTTTTAAATGCATAAAATAAAATACATAACACTACAAATGAAGCAATTATATTGAAATACAATTGCCTAAAATTTTTTTTAAAATTCACGGCACTCAGGTTAAGAACTCCTGCCCTAAGAGGGTTGATGATGTACCTAGCAGTAATAATAGTCATTTTCAGAGCTTCCAAAATTTTGGTATAAGCAGGTTGAAGAACTGTGAATAGTTGCTGCAAAAAGGATTTAATTAAATACGATTTTTATCTCTTTGGTGGCATTTACCAAGACTTCAGAGGCTCAGGATTACTACAATATGTGGAATTATATAGATGGTGGAATTTAATTTTCCTGAGAAATAGGGTGAGAGGGAGAAGAACACATAAATAACCATGATATCTCTTGTGAATAAAAAACAGGGTATTTTAAGGGTGAGTCTGCTCTCTCTCTGACCTGAGAAGGAAGAAATAAGGAAAGACAAGCCTTGAGCATGGTACTGTTCATATCTTAATTCTTTGGACTTCGAAGTCAGGGAACAAAAGCAGGGAGCTAGAGAAACTTTCATGCTATAGGGATGTTTTGGGGAAAGGAATTGCTTGATAATTCTGTAGAGCTCATTCACTATTTAAATATTATATGGCATTACACAGAAAACAACCAACTTTTCTCTACCTTGGATTTTCCTTTGGGATACATATTATCTTAGCCTCTCTTCTTATATACCCTGTCTAATACCTAATGCTCTTTCATATTAATTTAATATGTAAAATGCAGGGGTACTGACAACTCAAAATTTTTAGCATGAAGGAGCAGCATGAGAAGGTGTGTATTTTCCATTAGGAGTATGGGGATCTTAAGAAGCAATGTTTGTTCTTTATTTCTTCTCTTTGATATCACACACTAAGAACTCGAATACTGAAAAGGTCAAAGGGAAAGCAAACACCCATACATAATTCACTGGCTATACAGGAACTGTATAGGAAGTACAAATTTTGACACATCACTCTTGCGACAAAAATTGCAAATGAGAAGGGAAGAATGGCAAAACATGAATCCAATCTCCATGACAAATTTTACTGTGAGACCAGAGAAATGAAACCAAACTCCCCCGCTCTTGTCACTGTTTTGAGACTGTTTCCTTGGGCTCTCCTCACGTGCTGCTATAATATAGTCTGGCACCTGTGTGATTGCTGCAATGTATTATTCTCTGTGAGAAACAAAACCCCTCTGCTATTTGTTTTGAAGGACGGCTGGGGGCTAGTAGCTATGGAAAACCCCTTTCCCCCTCAGAGCTTGTAAATGAAAAATTTGAATTCAGCATTGTTCACTTTTCAAATTCTATTTTGAAACATTCATTTATTATCCTATTTTGCTGTAGTTATGGTGACATAAGAGGAAGCCCTAGTTTTGAGGTCTGAGGACCTAGGTTCAAATATTCCTTTACGATACTGGGCTCAAATAGGTGAGCCAACAGGACTTATATCCCTCCAATCTAGGCTATAGACCATTAAAAAAATTAAGCTGCCTGCATATCCTATTAAACTTTTTGTGTTGTCTTCTACTATTAGAATGTAAGCTGCTTGAGGACAGGGACTGTCTTGCTTGCTTATATTTGTATTTTCTGCTTATAACATGGTACCCTTGCCTTACTTGTTTATTATGGTAAGTGCTTAATAAATGCTTTTTCATTCATACATTTGTTCACTTATTTATTAATGTATTAATAAATTTATTCCTCTATCATTTATTACCTATGT
Source organism: Phascolarctos cinereus (assembly GCF_003287225.1). Taxonomy (NCBI): domain Eukaryota; kingdom Metazoa; phylum Chordata; class Mammalia; order Diprotodontia; family Phascolarctidae; genus Phascolarctos; species Phascolarctos cinereus. Next base: position 71,788,816 of record NW_027556180.1, read on the forward strand.
GGCCATGGACGAGTTAGCTTCTTTAGGCCTCAGTTTACTTATCTATAAAATGAAAGATTGTACTCAATCAAGGGTTCCTAACATGGGATCTGTCAAGGTATTTTAAACAATATCAATAGTTTCCTTTGTTATCCTATGTATTTTATTTTATGCATTTAAAAACTTGATTCTGAGAAATCCATAGGTTTCACCAGGGTGCCAAATGAGTCTGTGACAACAAAAAGGTTTTCAAGAACCCACAGATTACATGACTTGTAAGGTGACTTCTGGATCTAAAACCTAGGATTTCAAGATCCTATAACCTCAGGTTCTTTTGATCCCGGCCTTGTGACTTCTATCCCAGAAAGAATAGAAGACTGGTCATCCTTGAGGTCCAGACAACTTGGGCTCATGTCCCTGCCACTGATGCTGTGTGATCCTTGGACAAGTCACTCTTACTCAATTAACCCAGGAAGTTCTCCAAGATTATGGTGGCTGCATAATCAGCATCAAAATGTAATGTTATCTATGCTTCACTGTATTTTATTTATTTTTAAAAATATTTCCCAATTACATTTTAATCTGGTTCACAGCGCTTTTGAATGTTGGGGACTGCATGTGGAAAGCTGCATGTTTGACATCTGTGGTCTAGACAATCAAGAAAACAACTAATCAAGCCCTGATTTGTAGGGTTTTCTGATTTCTGAGGTGTAAATGCTGACACTGAAAATTTGCCAATCAGATCTTGTGGGCTGGTAAGAGCTCTCTCCAGCATTCCACTGGCTGAATTGGACTAACTAGTGAACATTGACTGGTAATAAAGGACCAGTAAAGGACTATCTTAATGTCTAGAGAGCAGCAATTCTTACCTGCAATGACATGGTTTCAAGACCAAATGAAATTTGGAGGAAAGGCACAATGGTGTAGCAGGAATATTTGTAGTCAGAATCATAGAATACTTACTGCCTGTGTGTCTTCGTACAACTCACCTCTCCCCTCTGGTCCTCAGTATCTTCACCTATAAGAGGAAGGAATTGGACTATACAATCTCTAATATCCTTCCTAACTCTGGTATTCTGTGGGTCTTTGGTTTATGGATCATTCAGGTCATACAATTGTTATATTATAAACAAGAGACCATCTAAGGAGTATTCTCATGAACCAGCAATGGGCTCCAGGGCAGATATTCATTCTTGATCTGATAGATGGAGAAGAAAATAGTACAACAGAAGAGTTAGGGAAAATGCTTCAGAAGAGATAGTGAATTACACAGACAAAAGGAAGGTGATCCTCTCATGAATGAAAATCTCAGTTTTGAGAGGTCTACCATGCCATAATGCATGCCTATATAACCCCACCTACCAGGGAGGCAGAAAGCTGGTGAATCTCTTAAGCCTAAGAGTTCTGTGCTGTCCTAGGCTTTGCCAGTTGGGTATCTGCACTAAGTTCATCATTAATATGGTAAGCCTCTGGGCTACTAGGATGCCTAAAGAGGGTGAACTAGACCAGGTCAGAAACAAAGCAGATCAAAGATCCTAAGCCAATCAATAGTATGACTAGGACCATAAGTAGCTCCAGCAATTTCCTGGGTCAGATGGGAAGACATTTTCTTTAACTACAAAAAAGAAAAAAAGTTCAATCTTTTAACTCAGTACAGAAACAATTGATTTTAGTATTTTAGTTGGGAAATAACAATGTTTGCTATATTTCCTTTAAACTTTGCAGCTTATCTGTTTACATGACTGTTTATCATCTTTGCTGGCAAATAATTTCCTTTTAATATATAGGGATTTATTTTTCTGACTTCCTTAATTATAACTTGCTGAGGGCCCAGAACAGTGCAGATATGAAGTAAATGCATAGATCTGTCTTTTCCACCATAACAAACCTCAGGACTCCTAACATGCCATGCTCAATCCTCTTCCTCTGGAGTAATTTAAGAGCATAATCAACAAGAAAGTTCCAAGTTTGGCTTAGAATTATCTAAGAAACAGTAGATCACCTATGTTTTTAAAATCTGCTGATTCCTTATCCTTACATTGCAATATGAAACTTAATCTACTTGTATGTAAAGTGGAAGGAGGCTCATGTGAGATGAAGAATTAAGAAATTATTTCATTCACTTATCTGTGCTATGATCATATTTAATGAAAAGCAGCGTGGTGTAGTACAATTGTTTCAAACTCAAGTAGAAATAGATCCCTTCAGGCAGCCATCTTGACTTAGAATATCACAACTTAACATTATCTATGTTGTATTGTACTTCTATTTATTTTGATAGACATTTCCCAATTATATTTTAATCTGGTTCTGGTTTCAGGGAAGGGGGATAGGGGGCTGCAAGCTGCTGCCAAATTTGACACCTCTTCTGTAATGGATAGATAGCCAACCTGGGATGCATGAGGAAGACATGGGCTCAAATACTCTCTTGGAGACTTACCAGCCTTGTGACTTTTGGCAGCTCATTTAACTTCTTTAAGTTTCAGTGTTTTCATCTATAAAATGGAAATAGTAGTTGTAGATATTTTGCAGGGTCATTGTGGTGGACTGAATGTGATAATGTTCTTAAAGTGCTTTGCAAACCTTATATCTATATAAATGAGAATTATTATTGCTGTAATTATTATTGTTTTTTCCTCATTCTTATCTTATAGCCAATGAAGTTCAGGTAGAAATTGTCCTGGGATAAGTCTCTATCCAACAATTGTTCTTTTATGTTTTAATGTTTTGCAGATTATTGTTCAGGTGGATAAAATTATTGTTTATAATTCTGTAAAAGTATCAGGATATAAGCTCATATTCTGTAGGATCATAACTCTAGGAACTGACAGAACTCATTATTGTTATTCATATCATCCTTCTCATCCTTTTTGATGGAGTTCAGAAAGAAACATTCCAGGAACAAATCATTATCCTGATATTAATACTTCATGTTTAATGTTCTACAGACTATTGCACAGGTGAATAAAATAATTGCTTTCTATAATTGAATACAAGAACTAGGATCTAAGTTCATCCTTGGTAGGCTCACTGAAAGCATCTTTGGGACAACTACAGAGAGACAGGACAACAGGGATCATATGTACCTTTTCTTGTTCTCACATGGTTTTGATTTTTCCCTCTAGCACCCCGCATTTTGAAAGCTTTTCATTTTACCTACCTTGGAGATGATGCATGTTTGGTATGGTTATAGTCATTAAAAATTCTTCTTAAAATTTTATGGATCAATGTTTTGTTGGGGAGATTGTGAACAATGGTTCTGTGTGGGGTAATGCTCTGGTTCCAGTGCAATTTGGGGGGGATCAAATTTCTAAGAATATTTTGACATTTGCACTTATTTGTAGTACACAGAGTTATCATCTGTTAGTTTGTGAAAGACAGTAACTTCTGATATATATTTCTAGCCACCAGCCACCTTGCCACCATTTTTTGTTAGGTATTTGGCTGGTACTAATTTTTGCAGCCTACAGCGATGTGCTTCATACTATCTATCATTTCTTTGTATAATCTTCATGGATCAAGATGTCTGGTCTTAAGGATAGCATGTATGTAACTTCCAGCATAACTCCCACAATTTATTAAAGCAAATCCATAGGTCAGCATCATTTTGGGGGATGATTCTTTGTTGGTATCTTACTAATTGAGTTCATGTGACTATCAGCCATGGAGGGTCTTTGGATTCCACTGCTGGATCTCAGCCATTTTAAAGGCTTTATTTGGAGGTGTTACATCTGAAAAATCCAAGTCCAAATGATACCTTGATATCATTAGAGAAAGAGTCCATCAAATGGAGAAGCCATTTAATGTGTCTTTTAGTGGAGCCATATAACATATCTGTATACATCATGTGATTAATAAGATGTTTTGATTCAACTCTCCTTTGACTTGAAGCCATACTTGGTTCTATTTAGGAGAGACAATGGTGCGGTTAAGGCTAGCTTAGGCAGAACAAAAAGGGAATTTATTTCATCCTGAAAGATAACACATTTATTTTATTTTTAATTTATGAAATAAAACAAGTATTTCCATAACACAGTATAATAAAAAAGATGATTACATGTGAAATTGCACTCTATTATGTGCAACTTGCCATTCCTTTTAAATACACAATAAAGTTAACATGTAAATTTCTTTTTTTCTTCCCTTCCACATGCCCCACCCTAAAGATGGCTACTATTAGACACAAATATGCATATATGTGTATGTGTGTGTATATATATGTATATGTATACATATATGTATACATATACATATACACTTACATATATATGTGTGTGTATATATATATATATGTGAAATCATTCTATACATCTGTTTATCAGTTCTTTTTCTGGATGTGGATAGCATCTTCCTTTATATGCCCTTTGTAGTAACTTGGATATTTCTAATAGTCAAAATTACTTAGTCACTCAAAGTTATTCTTAAAACAATATTACTGTTACTGTAGACAATGTTCTCTTGGTTTTCATTTCTCTCTTCACTATTTCATGCAAGTCTATCCATGATTTTCTGAAATCATCAAGCTCATCATTTCTTATAGCCCCTTAGTATTCCATCATGATCATATACCACAACTTGTCCAGCCATTCCCCAATTGATGGGCATCCCTGCAATTTCCAGCTCTTTGCCACTACAAAGAGAGCTGCTGTAAATGTTTTAGAACATATAGGTTCTTTTCCTTTTTTCCTAATCATCTTCATTTTTATTATATTGGCCCTGCCTAACCATGAACAATTAATATTTCTCCAATTATTTAAATCAGATTTTGCTTATATAAAAGTTTTATATATGTGTATATGTGCATACATGTATATATGTATGTGTACATACATGCATATATGCATATGTACATATAGGCATATATATGTATATGTGTGATTTTGTTTACAAAGCTCTTGAGCTTGTTTTGGTAAGTTTACTCCCAGGTATTTTATACTTATACTAAGTATACAATTATTTTAGATGAGGTATCTCTTACTATCTCTTCTTGAAGGATTTTGTTTGTGATATATAGGAAAGCTGATGATTTGTGTGGGCTTACTTTATATCCTGCTGCTTTGCTAAAAGCATTAATTGTTTCAACTAACTTGCAGGTTGAGTCTTTGGGATTTTCCAAGTATATTATCATATTGTCTGCAAAAAGAGATAGTTTTATTACCTCATTCTTTATTCTGATTCTTTTAATTTATTTTTTCTTCTCTTATTGCTATTGCTAGGATTTCCAATACAATATTGAATAATATTGGTGACAGTGGCTATCCTTATTTCATACCTGATCTTATTGGGAAGCTTCTTGCTTATCCCCATTACAAATAATGCTTGCTGATGGTTTCAGATGAATGCTTTTTATAAATATATACCTATACTTTCAAGTGTTTTTAATAGAAATGAGTGTTGTACTTTATCAAAAGCTTTTTCTGCACCTATTGATGTGATCATATGATTTAAAACTTTTTTTATTATTGATATAATCAATTACGTTGATAGTTTTTCTTATGTTAAACCATCCCCGCATTCCTGGTATAAATCCCGCTTGGTCATAATGTATAATCTTTGTAATATATTTGTTGTAATCTTTTAGCTAGTATTTTATTTAGGATTTTTGCATCCATTAATCCATTAATGAAATTGGTCTATAATTTTCTTTCTGTTTTTACTCTTCCTGCTTTAGGTAACAGTATCATATTTGTTTCATAAAAAGAGTTTGGTAGGATTCCTTCTTTGCCTATTGTTCCAAATAATTTATTTAAAATTGGAATTAGTTGATCTTTAAATATTTGTTAGAATACTCATGTAAATCCATCTGGTCCTGATGCTTTTTTTTCTTAGGAAGCTCATTTATGGCCTGTTCAATTTCTTTTTTCTGAAATAGGTCTACTTAGATATTCTGTTTCCTCTTCTGCTAATCTAGGCAATTTATATTTTTGTAAATATTCTTCCATTTCACATAAATTGTTTAATTTATTAGCATATAATTGTGCAAAATAACTCTTTATAATTACTTTAATTTTATCTTCATTAATAGTATATTTATGCTTTTCATTTTTAATCTTAGTGGTTTTCTTCTCTTTTAATAGAATTAACCAGTGCTTTATCTTTTTTTTTTAAATAAAATGAACTCCTTGTTTTATTTATTAACTCAATATTTTTATACTCAATTTTATTAATCTCACCTTTAATTTTTAGTATTTCTAATTTGGTATTTAATTAGGGATTTTTAGTTTGTTCTTTTTCTATTTTTTTTAAATTGTATACCCAACTCATTGGTCTGATCTTTCTCTATTTTATTGATTTAAGCATTTAGAGATATACATTTTCCTCTGATCACTGCTTTTGCTGTATCCTATAGGTTTTGAAATGTTGTCTCTTTATTGTCATTCTCTTAATGAAATTATTGGTTGTTCCTATGTTTTGTTCTTTAACCCACTCATTCTTTAAGATTATGTTGTTTAATCTCCAATTAGTTTTTAATCTATATTTATCTGGTCCCTTATTAAATATAATTTTATTGCATTATGATTATAAAGGGATACTTTTAATATTTCTGCTTTTAAGTATAAAATTTTTATGTCCTAATAGATGGTCAGCCTTTGTAAATATACCATGAACTGCTGAGAAAAAGACATATTCCTTTCTATTACCATTCAATTCTCTCAAGATATCTATAATATCTAGCTTATCTAAAATTATATTAACCTTCTTATTTATTTTTTGGTTAGGTTTATCTAGTTCTGAGGGGAAAGACTAAAGTCTTCCACTATTAGAGTACTACTGTCTCCATCTGTAATTCATTTCATTTTTCTTTTAAAAATTTAGATGCCATAGTATTTGGTGCATATAGGTTGAGTATTGATATTGCTTCTTTATCTATGGTATCTTTTACCCAAATGTAGTTATTCTGTTTTTTCTCTTTTAATTAAATCTATTCTAACTATAACTTTGTCTGAGATCATAATTACTACCTGTACCTTTTTTTACATCAGTTGAAGCATAATAAATTCTACTCCAACCCTCCATTTTAACTCTGCATGTATTTCTCATTCTTAAATATGTTTCCTGTTAAACAACATTTTGTTGGATTCAGATTTTTAATCCATTCTGCTATCCCTGTTTCTTTTATGGGTGAGTACATCCCATTCACATTCAAAGTAATAATTACTCTTTGTGAATTTTCCTCCATCTTATTTGTACTCATTGTTGTCCTTCTCAGCCTTTTTTTTTACTCTATCCCCATTACCTTATCTTCTCCCCTTACCATTCTATTCCTTATTCTACCCATTCCTCTGAGTCCCTCCCTTATCATCTTCCCCCACCCACCTAAATGTCAATCTACACACCCTTCAAAAAGTCACTCCCTCATTCTCTCCCCCAGTCCTCTTATCCCTCCACCAGTTCAGAAGACTTCTACACCCCTACAGATATATACATTGTTTCCTCTTCAACTCAGATCAGATGAGGGTAAGGTTCCAACATTACCAGCCTTCTGCTCTCATCAGTTTCCTTTCATTTTATGAGATAATTGCTTCTTTTTGCCTTTTCCTACCCAATTTTGATTTTTGGACTCACTCCATCATACACAACTCAGTTCCAACCTTTCTTTCAAACTACCCTAGTAATGATGACAGTTTAAAGAATATTGATACTATTTTCATATGTAAAAAAGTAAACAGTTTGACCTTAATGATTCTCTTATAATTAGTCTTTAACATTTTCCTTATATTTCTTCTGGATATTTTGAATTTTACATTGAGTTCTGGTCTTTTTACTATAAATACCTGAAAGTCTTTCAGTTCATCAGATGTCATTAAAAAAAAAATTTCATTCAGGATTATACTCAACATTGCTGGGTAAGTTATTCTTGGTCACAACCCCAGTTCTTTTGCTCTTCAAAATAGAATGTTCCAAGACCTACGATCTTGTAGTGTAGAAGCTGCTACCTCTTGTGAAATCCTGATTGTATCACTGCAGTAGTTAAACTGTTTTTTTCTTGTTGCTTGCAATATTTTCTCCTTAACCTGGGAATTTTGAAACTTGGCTATGAAATTCCTATTAAGTTTTCCCACTAGCATCTCTTTCAGGGGGTGAATGGTAGATTTTTTTTCTATTTCTACTTTACCCTCTTGTTCTAAAATTTCAGGACAATTTCCTTTAAAATTTCTCGTAATATTGTATCAAGATATTTTTTGATCTCTCTTCTTTCTGTTCTCCAGAGATAACACATTTTATAGCAATTGTTCTTGAAATTAACTTCTTTGGTAGCAGGTTTAACATAGAGAAAAAATTTTTATGTGAACATCAAATACTCCAGAACTGTCATAATAGTAAATATATTTGCATGCATGTAATATATGAACAAAAAAAAATAGCGAAAGGCTTTGATAATCAACAGGGATAGGAGAAATATTGTAGTGCTATTAGGTGGCTTTTTCAATAATTACTGAATAGGATTGCTTATTATTGTTGTTATTATTATTGCAATTATTATTGTTGTTAATATTATCCAGGGTGATAATTCATGTATTTTCATATGTAAAACAGTGATGCTCACTCTCTCATGTGGAAGAATGGTAACCTCAGTCTTTTGATTTTATATTTCTAGTTCCTTTGCTGCTCCAAAATTCTTATGAAAAGCCTAAGACAAATTGACCCCTTTTTTGTTATTCTTTTATGTTTAGCATTCTGTAGTAGCTACTGTGTGATAGTGAAAAAGTCACTTCCTTTTCTGAGCTTCAGTTTCCTCATTTGAAAAATGAGGATAATAATCCCTGCAATGCTTATTCACCTCATAGGGTTGTCATGAGGCTAGAATTAGATAATATAAGTAAAACTCTACAAACTTTAATATTCTAAAAACAAGGTGTCCTGAAAGCCTTAGCACAGTTTTAAACTATTGTCTTTTGGGACACCCTATAAATCTCAACTATTATTATTTTTTTATAAACAACAACATATATATATATGTAAGTATACGCACACGATATGTTGGGTATATATACACATACATACAATAAATATATATGCACATACATACATGCATACATATACACATTCATACATACATATATATCCACACACACTATATGTTAGGTATTGCCTTGTTGGAACATTTTTATAAAAGCGATGCTGATGCTGAAGAAGACTAACTTCTACCCAATTATAAGAAATAGGTTAGTCTTAATATTTGAAAAGAACTCAGATTTCATTGATGTGAACATGTGAGCCACTTGTGGCCAGGGGTGGTTTTAATTCTATTTTTGTATATCCAGTACCTGTCACAGTACCTGATGATGATGATGATGATGATAATAATAATAATAATAATAATAATAAAAATAATAATAAAACAGCTAGCATTTATATAGCACCTACTATGTGCCAGGCACTATGTGAAGCACTTTGCAAATATTTCATTTGATCATCACGACAACCTGTGGGAGGTAGGTACAATGCCTACCTCCATTTTGTAGTTGAGGAAATGGAGGCAAACAGAAGGTAACTGACTTGCCCAAAGTCACATACCTACCTCACTAGTATTTGAAGTAGGATATGAATTTAGCCCTTGCTGACTCCAGGCTAAGTGCTCTATCCACTATGCCATGCAGATGCCTTTTTGATAAATGTTTGTTGATTGATCGCTCGGGCATTCCCTCCACTGACACAAATTGGAAACCCACCCAGTCCTTAGTAAGTGTTCTTAGTGAGCTGCGGCTGTCAAAAAAATATTCTTCACGTGTTGGCCAACCTTCTGGTGAGGAGAGCGTCTCCAAACTTAGTTCTCGGAAGACAGACAGACAGACAAATGTCCAGGATGGGATGTGAAACCTTTCCAGCCTGACAGGGCCCATCAGAGCTTGCGTGCTGCGCCTGCGGCCTCTGAAAGCCCAGTCATCTCCAGGTCACCATGAGAAATCAGAATAGGAGGGGTCTGACTGTGGTTCATTCAGTTTTTTCCACCTGAAATTGTCTAGTTTTCAGAGCACAAGATTAGAATCATCTTGACATCCAAATCTCCTGAAACAATGAACTCCGTTATAATAGGGACTGTACTATAAATTCTGTTTTATGAACGTTTATTTCAGGCTACTGGCTTCAGTTTTTTCAAAGGGAGATTTCCATACAAAATCCCAAGAATCATTTCAATGGGGGAAAACTGAGCAAGTTGACCTCCATCTATCTTTAACTTCTTCCTTCTCTAGATTTTTACAGAGGTAGTAGAGGTAGGGGGTGGTGAACATGGTTGTTCAGCCATACCTGTTTATCACCTCCATACCTCCATACTACTAAATCACTGCTTAGATGAGTTTCCTGGTATAAATACTCCTCTACCCTAAAAAGTTAAATCAAAAGGATGTGTAATTCTCTCTCTCTGTGTCTGTCTGTCTGTCTGTCTCCCTAATCCCCTAGCCCCCATTACTCTGGCAAATGCCTCAGTATTAGATCTCTCCCTCTCTCTTCCTCTCTCTCTCTCTCTCTCTCTCTCTCTCTCTCTCTCTCTCTCTCTCTCTCTCTTCTGGGGATGCCTCCTCTTCTGCTGCCTTTTTCTAACTGTGTTCCCAATAAGTACACACAGTCTAACAAATGTCTGTGATGAATAATTGTTCATAAAGAAAATTAACACCATATATAAATACTATTTAAACAAAGAAAGGCAAGCAAACTTTTCTGCTACCTACATGGAAAGGCTTCCAGCTTCCAGGAAAGAGCCTACAATGAGATAGGAGACACAGAGTGCCTCAAAGTCTTAGGGTATGGGTATACAGTAGGTGGTTTAGAAACATAGGATTAATCTGGCTAGCCTTTTTGCCTGGTTGACCCATACTACTTTGCTTCTAGAAGTCTTTTCCTGATATTTGTAGGAGCTACCACTGCCCCGGCTTCATTCTCTCATCAACATGTGCCTTTTTATAGACTTCCCTTCTCCAGCACCATGTATTTCTTCATCTCTTCAAGGGCTGGTTTCCTCTTTGAGGCTGAGGGCTTCCTGGACTCACGTAACTGACTTTTGAAGGTCACCTGGGCCATGACCAGACATTGTTTATCCTATAATTGTCTATGCCTCATAAAAAATGTCACCGAGCATTGTAGTTTTTTTTTTTTTAACACAGCTCCATAGGTCTTGTCTCTAAATTACTATCGGTCTTGATGAGTAAATAACACGTGACCAAATAAAACAGTTTTGGTGCCCCCAAAGCAGTATTATTTGGAAACTTTTTCCGTGTAAATATATGTATATACCTATTTTCAGTAAACAGTATTTGGTTCAAATCTGCCTTAGCATCTTCAGGCTGTAGAGTAATACTTCTAGAAGTATGATGGAGAAAATGCAGATATGTATTCCAGATGGATTGCCCACATTAATTGTCTTTCTCTCTCTCTCTCTCAATGCAAAGGTTTTGAAGGTTAATGACAGCCCAAAGTTTTAGCTGTAGGTTGAAAGGTTATTTTGCTTTCTTTGGTAATTAACCTCATTTCTTGTTGTGTTGCTAGTGTTCTGCTGAGGATGAAAAAATGTAAAATCTGTTAAAAAAATTCTTACAATACACAACAATTATATGTATCATTTATGTATTTATAGGTTTTATTTTGTCTCCTCTGATTGGGAATTTAAAAATGAGACTCAGTAGTTTAATGTAAGTTAAATGGGGCCATGTTTTGATTTGATTTATTTTGGCAATCAAGGATTTTCACCTGGAGGCTAGTTATTTTTGTCATGATGCGATTGATCAACCTAATTCCATCCTACAGAAACTCATCAAATTTGCAATCTTTACCTCAGACTAGAAGTTGAAGTTTATAGACTATAGATTTCTGTGAATAATTGCAGCCATAATTTACTGAGCTCTGGAAATCAGAAGTGAGCTTAGAGTTCTGTAATGGCTTTTTCTTTGAGTTTTAATTTTAGTTTCTTAATTAATTTCATGCCATTTCCCTATTTGAGCTGGCTTAGTAGCTGTAAGAAACTGTATCACAATACTTTCTTTTGCTCAATTTATTTTGTCTCCCCCAAGCCCAAATCTCCTATGCTGGTTTCTCTATAATATAGCTGTTAGTTTCATTCACTAACAGCCAAAGGATTGTGGCAGCTACAGATTTCCCTTCAGCCAGGCCCTAAAATTGCTGACCATTGATCCCGTAGTGTGCAGTGGCTAGAGAATGAAGGCAATTTCCTCCTTTGGATGTCCCAGTACCTTGTGGAGATGGGCAGTCTGTAACTATGTATTACATTTCTCAACTTATTATCATTCCATTTGGAAAAACATGTCACATGAGGCCAAAAAGATCCAGTTATGCAATGAATTCTGCTTAAATGAATACCTGATAAAGTGATAAACCTGTTATAAAACGAATTTGCTGCTCTCACCAATTCATTGAGACTCAGTTGCAGGCCTGAAAAATATATCAAATAATGAAATGTGATAATCTGGCCCTGCTAAAGGGCAGCTAAGCTTTGAGTGATGTGTCAGGCTGCATATAGAGAGACTCTTATTCACTTAATTCCTGATGGAAAAAATAAAGAATCTGCTTCACAGAAGACTATTTTTGCCATATCCCAAGTAATGTGTGTTTGTGGTTTTTCCTCCATATGAGAAGATTTAGACAAATCATATTTAGTTATTTGGGCAAACATGGAATCAATCTACATTAAATATTAAATACAGCACAAGTAAGGATTTAAGGGCAGTGAAGCACAGACTTACAGTGGGAGCAGAGAGCTCCTGGTTTCCATTGGCTTTGCCAATGTTTGGCCCCAATACCGAGAGCAAGCAGGCATCAAACCAGGCAATTCTGTGGCCTGATTGACTGTCCCTGAGGCATTGCAGGTGCAGCAGATAGAATGATTCAGGAAGATCTGGGTTTGAATGCCCCTCAGATACTTATCAACTACGCACTGCTATCAACCTTTACCTTCAGCTTAGTTTTTCATCTATAAAATTGGGATAATAATAGTACCTAACTCACAGAGTTTTTGTGATGATCAAATGAGTTAGTATATGTAAAGCATTTTTCATGCCATGAAGTGCTATCTAGGATTATAGATTTAGAATTGTGAGAGACTTTAGAAGTCACTTAACCTAACCCCTTCATTTTATAAATGGAGAAACTGAGGCCTAGACAGGTTAGGGGCTTGATCAAGGTCACCTAGGTTGCAAGTGGCAGAGGCTGTATCTGGACTCAGAGCTATTATTAGAGTTGAACATGTTGACACCTTCCTTTCTATCAACTCTAGGGACCATTTGATAAGGGAAGGGAAGGATAACTTGGGGGCTGTGGTGTTTGGAAATACATATCTCCCAAAGATACCACCTTCATCTGTAAGTTCCTCTCTATGCTCTGATGAGAGAATTGCATGTCTCGTAGGAGCTATGTAAGGGATTGTTTAATTAATGAATTAATTAACATTATAGAACCTGCTATCCCCTTGAATGGGGAAGACCATGCACAAGACAATATATAATATTATTCTAAGAAATTTGTTGTAATAAAATAATTAGTTGGCTCTTAAGCTCTAGATCTTAATGAGATGATTAGCTAGCATTTAAGCTCTAGACCTTTGGAGAGAAATAGACATTCTTCTGCTTGGGATAGTGTAGGTGTGATCAGAATGGACTGGATGACTGCCCACTCTTCCTGGCAGCCTTGGGACTCTCTCATTTTTCCACAGCAAATTCCTTCAATTCTGTGATGTCAGTGGTGGGCGCAATCATTTTATTTCATAGATGGTGATTTGAAACAACAGGAACCTAAGGGACTCTGGCGAGGTTGTAATGATATGACTGTCTGTATGAAAATGTAATATTGACCCAACAGCAGTAGGGAATAGTCTTTGAGCTGTTGTTCCAGTGGTGATGATCCATCTGCCCTTTCGTGACCAATGACATGCATTTGTGAGGTTGGGTAGGTCAAGGTCAGTGGTGCCTGTGGATTTATGGTGGATCTGAGGCTATGCCTACTCAAAGATGTATGTATACCATCATGTAAATATATTTATATAATTCATTTATATATATATATATATATATATACATATCCATATGTATACATATGCATATATGTATATATACAATATATGAATAAATTTAAAAGTGTACTAAGTGCTTACTATGTGCCAGTTGTTCAGTTGTTTTAGTCATGTCTGACTCTTTGTGACCCCATTTGGTTTTTTTTTTTTTTTATAAAGATACTAGAGTGATTTGCCATTTTCTTCCCTGGCTCATTTTACAGATGAGGAAATTGAGGGAAACAGGGTTAAGCGACTTGCCCAGGGTCACATAGGTAGTAGGCGTCTGAGGTCAGATTTGAAGTGAGGTCTTCCTGACTCCAGTCCTGGAGTCTGCACCACCACCTGGAATCTGCTGCACCACCTAACTGCTCCACTATGTGCCAAGCGATACGCTAAGCTCTGAGAATGTGAATAAAATACAAGATGCAAATGCAAAAGAAAAATGGCCCCTCCTCCCAAGAGCTTAGTAGAGGGAGCCAACATAAGTAGAAGAATTGTGGTGAGGGAAGGGAATTTTGATCTGGAGGGTCAAAGACATGGGGTCCATGGGTCAGATCCACACCCTTTCCAGAAGCAGCGGTGATATTGATTTGATTCCTATACCCAGAACATGAGGTGGAAAGGGTTTTAGTTGAGTTCACTTTGGGGATCTGGGTAGTTGGCAAGATGGCCTGGGTTTAACAGCTGAATGGAATGGGACTAGCTAGACATATAGTATTAAACATGAAATAAGTACGATACGTGACTAAAATTCCACCAAACTCAGTGTTACATTGAAAGTGTCCACGGATTACATTGTAGAGATAATTGACCGCATAATTATGGTAAACTCTAGAGTATCTCAGAGAGACTAGGAGAAAGCAGCTTGACTTGATGAGAATTCAGAGTTGATATTCTCTAGTACTCTCCATTCTCTATCTAAGTAGGAAAGAAAACCTTCCCCTCCACTAGGGCAAGAGACAGAAAAAATGAGAGGCATAATAAACCTTCCTTTGTCTTTAAAACTATTATTTCTTCTGATGCCTTTAAAAATATTATTTCTTTTCTAAAGTATCAAAAGTTGCTTTGCACCATATAATTTCTAATTTCTCTCTCTTTTTTTTTTTTGAGAAGGCATGTTAATCAATCAATCATTAAACATTTTAAGTGCTTACAATATGCTAAGCACTGGGGATAAAAAAAGAAAGGTGAAATTATTTCCAAAGGAGTAGTCACTTAGGCTGTTTTGTTCACGTGTGCGCACACATGCACACATGCACACACACACACACACACACACACACACACACACACAAATAAACCTGTTTTTCATATGAATGAACATTTTATTGAGAGTGAAAAGAAGTTATGCTCCAGGAGAGACCCGATGCTAACCACGGGTTTGGATCTTTGAGACATCTGAGGTGAGAAGCTGCTTGTCTCTTGCTGTTTTTATCTTACCAGTAGGTCAATTATTTTGTTCTGTTAAGACTCTTTATACAGTCACATGGTTGGTTAGACCTGGGAGAATAGGCAGGTGGCCGTCTGAACCGAGAGACATGTTGTCTCCTGCTGCCTTTTGACTGCTTTTCTCTTATATAGATCCTGGAATCTTGACTCTTTTCAACCAAGATCTTGTCTTCTTTAGGTCTAGAAAGCTGCGAGTCAGCAGGTGGCAGCTAGGAGTTGGCTATGCCAGGGTGAGAAGGAAACTAATTAGCCCTTCTGGGGATCAAGTGTACAAACCCTGGCTTCATTTGCTCTAGACTCTCACCAAGTGAACTAGCTGGTCATGTAGATAGTCAACAGTAGAAGTGGGGTGATTCAGAACTTGGAATATCCAGTGTTTGTTTCATTCCAAAGCCCCACAAAGTAGACGGCTTGCCATATTACATTTGAGACAGAGGAACAGAGGTCAATAATTGCACATAATTACCACTGTGATATTGCCCCTGAATTTTCTTTTCTGTCTAATGAGACTCTAGTTCCAATGCTCATGTGTAAGGATATAATAACAATGACGAAACTAATGTCATTTTTTTTTCTAGGAGAGAAAAGTATCTGACAAATTAAAAAAAAACTCCTGACACTGGCATTCAAGGCCTTTCTCAAAGCAATGACAAGGTTAAACTTCTTCACAATGTCATCTGACTGTTAGTACAGAGAATACCTTTCTTCCATGATGCCGAGTTTCACTCAATTCAATTAAATAAACATTTAATAAGCGATTCTTATGTGCCAAGAACCACGTTAAGAGCTAGAGACAGAAATAAGAAAAAGAAAGATGGTTCCTGCCCTCAAGAAGCTTACAATTTAATGGGAGAAGACAGCACATAAAAGGAAACTGGAGAGGGAGGGCAAGGGGAGAGCACACCACAGGGTAGCTGGGGAGGGGGGAATCTTCAGACCAAGCAGAATTGTGAGTGGAAAGTGGAGGCAGCTGCAGAGTCCAAGCTCTGCCTCTTAAAAGGAAAGCTTTGCATGGCAAACAGTGCTCTACCCTCCAGTCCTCCAATCAGGAGACAGGAGGCCGAGGGAGGTGGGAAGATGTTGAATATATCTATGACTGAGTTAAGCAGCAGGATGAGGAGATTTCTGGTGGTCTGATTATCCTGGGAGGGGCATTATGTTCCATGGAGTTTGGACCAAGCAGAGTCACAGATCAAAAGACTCAGACTGGAACTAACTGATTTGCTATTTGCTGTCAGAAGGACAGCATGGCTTAGTGAAAAGAGCAAATAGCAAAGCTGGGATTCAATTCAATTCAACAAACATTTGTTAAAGTTCTGCTGTGTAAAATTCCTTGTTATATGGGATGACTCTTTGTGAGTGGGTAGTGGAAGGAATAAAGGGAAAATGTGATATAAAAATAAAAGTTGTCAATAAAATTTTTTAAGTTTTGTATTGTACACAGTAATAAATATGCTATATTCTAGGGACCATAATGAAAAATACTCTCTGACTTTTCAGAACCAATATTCTACTGGAAAGAATATGAATGAATGAACGGAAAAGAAAAACATTTTTAAAGTATCTGCTATGGGCAGGTAGATGGTGTAGTGAATACAGCACCAGCCCTGGAATTAGGAAGACCTGTGTTCAAATATGACCTCAGATACTTACTAACTGTGTGATCTTGGGCAAGTCACCGAACCCTATTTTCCTCAGTTTTCTCATATGTAAAATGAGCTGGAGAAGGAAATGGCACTCCAGTATCTTTGCCAAGAAAAACTCAATTGGAGTCATGGAGAGTTGGACATGACTGGAATGACTAAATAGCATTGTGTGCTAGACACTGTATTTGGTGCGGGTGATGAAAATACAAAAGTTAGATTTGTCATGTCCTACAGAGCTTACAACACAGATAGGGGAGGGTTGGCCATAAGAAGGAAATTTGAGCTTCAGGAGTTATGGGGATTCCGAGTAGAGTCCTAGGACAATCTATCGTCATACTTTTCTAACAATGATGTTTGTTTCCATTTTTTCGAGTAAGATGTGGAAGAGGTGAGATGTCCATGCATTATCAAGGGCACTGCAGGAAGTAGTAAGCATGGATTTACTGTAGGATGTCTGGATGGGATGGAAAGCATGGCCTTGGGCTGGGTATATAAACATTTACACACAGAAAGAGAGTGTAAACAAAAGGACACTCAAGTAATTTCAAGAGCTAGAGAGTACCAACACCTGGGTAGAACAAGACCTTAAGCTTGCAAATATATGTCATTGGTCACAGGAGGGCCCAGACTAAACAGTGTAGATGGTTCCATTCAAATCTATCATCACCACTGTAGAAACAACACAGCTGCATACTGAGGATGCATCATTTTGCATGTTGAGAGCAGCCATTTTCCTAGGAAACAAACAGGGACTGTTTGGGAAGCACTTGTCATGCCAGCACATACCTGGGATCCACTCTCAAGAGTATTCCATGTTTCTTTTTTTTTTTTTAACATTTGTTTTAAAACTTTGGGTTCCAAATTTTCTCCCTTCTTCTCTCTCCACCCCTCCTCATTGAGAAGGCAAGCAACTCGATACAGATGTGTAGTCATGCAAAACACTTCCACAGTAGTTATGTTGTGAAAAACTAAGTGTATTTCCCTGTATATCCTGCACCAGCAAAGAGATCCCTGCAATCCCCCTCTGAACAGCCACTGAATTCCCCCTCAGTCTGTTGGCTGGAAGCTTTGGAAGCAGCTGCCACCCTGGGGCTGAGCTTAAGGACTAGGGCTGGGACCATGCTTCTTTCCACCGTGTCACAAGTTGTCTTTGGAGTTCTTGGGTTGAGAAGTCTGGAAACTGCCACAGCTGCCCGTGTTTCAGTCCTCTGAGGCCTGATCTAGACTCACTAAGGCCTGTTTTGCCTGCGCACCCATGCCAAACTGCACTCCTCTACCAGCACAGACCGATATACCTTTTCGATCAACCATCCAGGTTATCTTGGGCTGGAAATTTGTTTCACTCTGTCTTTTTGTGGGTTTTGCTGCTTTAGAATTTGTTTAGAGCCATTTTTTGCAGGTATTTGGAGGGGTTTGGGGGAAGCTCAAGCAAATTACTGTTCTTACTCTGCCATCTTGGCTCTTCCCCCTCCATGTTTCTTTTGACTATTCTTATACTTTTTTTTCGCTCATTGTACAAAATCACCTGAAGTCTAATAAGCCAACACAGTAACCTTGAATCTGGTGAAAGTTAGGGAAAATTTAAAGCCAGGCATTACACATCTGCAATTGAAATTGTTCCCATGGCATACCTCTTATTCTCAGATTCAGCATGTGCCAATAAAATACCAGAAGTCATGCGATACTATGGGAAATTGGTTCTCTGGGTTTTGTAGCATCTTGACTTAGAAGTGCTTTAACCTTGGCCTCATGCTTCCTGTGGGGCCGTTGTCTTGGCTGCATAAGTGCAGCAACTATCAGGCAAGCACGTAGAATTTTTCATCTGAGTAAAATTAAAAATGAAACCTTCAAAGTCCTATTGATTCTGGACATGTTCTATATGCATTAAATTGAACTTAATGGACTGAGAAATGAGCATTTAAGCACATATAGGTGAGAATTATTTGTATGAGAACGAGTCATACACATTACCCTTTCCCCAGCAATATATGTATTTATCTACATGGATGAGCAAGGCCAAGGAAGTCTGATGAATTTCTCTGAGCTCCTGGACATCTAATTTTCTTTCAAGCCATTTTAGCTTTCCCCACAAAGTCATTGCCTTTTGACACACCTCCCTTAACTTAGGTGGCAAAGCAATTCCATGGTTGCATGCAAGCTCTTTGAGGACAGGCATGTTTTTCTTCCTTCCTTTCTTCCTTTTTTTCCCTTTTTTCCTTCCTTTCTTCCTTCCTTTCTTTCCAGAGGAGGAAGGTTCAGTGAGAGCATGCACACACGTGAATATTAGGGAATTAGTGGGATTGGAGAGAGAGTAGAGAAAGTGGTAGATTGGAGCTCTGAGTGTGTCCTTTATATGAACTCTATCATCTGCCCAGAAACATGATTAGGTCTCACTAAAAGTTTTTCTTGATCATCTATTCCCATCCACTTACTGTCCCATCTCATTCCTGCTCTTTACTGTTAATTTTTTTAAAAATTAAATTTTTGTTGATACATTTTGTTTTTACATCATAGCAATTTTGGCATACACCCCATGCCTACCTATCCTGTTCCCCCTCCAACCTAGAATTGAAGCTTTTTTAAAAAAAAATAAAGAGTTAAACTAAAACATTTAATATAGAGGCTCTCTCTGATAATTTTTTATGATTTTCTGATGCAATAGTCCCCTGCTTTTTTACGAAGATGCAAGAGTTATGATTCATTATCTATTCTGTGGGACCATGATTGGCACTGATAAACTTCTTTAAAAAGTTTATATTTAATGTCTTCATTTTTCTAACCATCCACTTTCCCCTCAATCCTTTGCAATAAGACTTCTACACCCAACCAAAATAGTGAAATTATTCTCTTTCAGGTTACCAACAACTTCCTTATTACTTAATCCAAGGTCCCTATTCCATTCTTCATCCTTCTTTAATTCTCCATAATATTTTACTTTCTTGACTAGACCCTCCTACTCAGAGATGTGCTGGTAAAAAAAAATGTATGCACACTTTAAAGTTTTATTGCATTAATATTTTTAAAGCCAATAATTCAACAAAACTTTAAAAAAGCCTTGAATTGTAAAGATTTCAAGGTATAAATTCAATTCAATTCAATAAACATTTATCAAGTGCCTACTCTGTGCTAGAGACACAAATTAGAAAAAAAAAGAGCCCCTGCCCTCAAAGAACTTACAGTCTAATGAGGAGAGACACAAAAAGAAGCTGAAAAACAAAAGGGGGTTTGACAGCAGGTGATACCCAAGACCAAGGTATCTTGTTCCACGGTGTTGAAACCATGCTGAGCTGCAGCTGAATAATGACAAGAATGAGTTGTAAATCCAATTTTTGCTCTCTATAAAGGAAAGCTTTGGGAGGACTTTAGACCTCTGCTCATAGCGGAGAAGAAGCTGAGGGAGGTGCTGCCCTTGGTTTGAGTTAGCAGCATGGTAATGAGATTAGAAATAATCATCTTATCATAAAGCTTAAATATTTACACTGAAAATTTAACAGTGTGCTCTCTAGGTTAGAGCTGGCTTCAACATATCCTTGCTCCTACTGCCAATGTATCCCCTCTCTGGTTTCAGTGATATCATTCTACTTATTCTCCTGTCTGTTTAGTCACTCCTCTGTCTCCTGTACTGGTTTCTAACCTATTTCCTAAACCATTAATGTAAGTATTCTTCTTGGATCTCTTCTTGGCCCTCTTCACTTCTGTCTACCTTCTCATTACTTGTAATTCATTTCTGTGGTTTCTGCAGTTCCTTGGTTTCAATAACCTGTTCTATGCAGACTTCCATTAGGTTCCTGACATCTTTCTGAGTTCCATATCCACACCTCCAAAGGGTGCATCAAATTCAATATGTCCAAATTGAGCTAATTATCTTTACCCCCACATGGCATCTCCTCTTGACTTCACTATTTCTCTTTGGCATCTTCCATACTCTCAGTATGTTAGTACTTGAGATGGAAGCAACAAGGGAACCATAAGGTTGTTAAATTTTATATTATATTCTGAAACTGCCCACAGCTGAGTTGCATTTCTGTATATATAAGAGTGATATATGAAAAAAAGATTTAGGGAGGGGGAGGGGGTTTCCCCACTGGTTACTCATAGCTGATCATGTCTATGGAGTGTTGTTGGGTTTTTTCTTGTCTTGGGAAGGCAATTCAAATTCTATTGGTGAACCCCTGGGGGCTTTGGAAGAACAAAATCTCTCTATAGAATTTCCCTAGACATGTCTTGCAGTTATGTAATTTCCCACCTCCAGGTCTTTGCTCACACTATCTTTCCTCTTTGCATATGTTTATTTCTTACCCTCCTTAAAATGTAACTCAAAGGATATATCATACACACAGTCTTCCTAATACCTTCTATCAGTAAGAATTGTCTAATGATGTTGTAAACTCTATTATCTATGTTTGTATCTTATTGTAACTACTGTACAGCCTTTTAATTAATAAGCTCCATGAAGGTAAGTACCAGGTATTATTTTAATTTTCTATCTCATCCAGTGCCTCAGCTGATGTCTTGCATACATTAGTTACTTAACCATTTTTTGTTGAATATTATCAAATGAAGTTTCCTTCTAAGCCTGAATCAGTCATTGAGGTCATATTGACCTGCTTGCTATTATTCACACTGGACATTTGAATTCCCATCCCTTTGCCTTTGCACTGGCTGACCCCCATGCCAGAAATGCTTCTCCTTCCTAACTTCCACCACCCTGGTTTGTTCAAGATTCAGTTCCACTGCCACATGATGAAGGACACTTTTTTCCTAGTTCCTCTAGCTAATACTACCTTCTCTTCTTAGGTTATCTTCCATCTATTCTGAATGTATTTTGTATTTCCTGTTCATATATGAGTGGTCCCTTCCCCCCATTAGAATGGAGAATCCTCCTCTTGAGGGGAGGGACTATTTTTGCTTTTTCTTTATATCCCCGGTGTTTAGCACAATTCCAGGCACATTTTAAGTGCTTAATAAATGCTTGTTAATTGGTTGATTATTTGATGAAAACCAAGATGAGGTTAGTTTGGCTATATTCCCCCAATCATAGGAGAAAAGACTCAGATAATGTCAGAATCTCAAAGGGAGCGATAAACTACCTGAAGTTCAGAAAGAAACAAGTTCAATAGGAAATAAGACAATGCTTTAACTTTACTGAGAATATAATTTATAAATAGCAAATAACCTAAAAGCAAAACATAAAAAACCTTAGCTGCCTCTTTTATCTGCCAGATGTCTCAACCTTAAGTGGATCCTCTTAACGTGGTGATGAATTTGCAGTTGCAATCCTTTTTTAAAATGTCCTTGGATTCCCTAACTCAAACCAATTGACTGAGGTAGGGTAATGTATGTCTTTGCAGTCACATAGTTGTGCTTTGTTGCCCTTCTATTCCCTGAGTGACTTGGCACCAACATTGTGATCATACTACATTTTCTCTAAGAAGGATCATATGATGTTAACTTCAAAGCTGACAAAAATTGAGAGCAAACTCTCTTGGAAAAGATGAAGAAGGACAGATTTCATCTCTTCAGCGACAGCACTCAAAAGAGCCTCAAAGCTCTGTTAATTTCTTAAATTTTTATTTTTGTTATTCTGAACTTGATAAACAACAACAAAGTACAAAAAGAGCAGATTGTTATGACACCACAAATCTCTCTTATATACAACTTGTATTTTTTTAAAAGCACACATAGACATTGTGGTATATGATTGTGATGGAATACTACTATGCTAGAAGAAATGATAAGCTCAAAGATCTTAGAAAAAACATGGATAGACTTGCACATAATAATGAAGAGTGAAATGAGAAGAACTAAGAGAACATTGTATACAATAATAGCAATATTGTTTTAAGAAAATCTTTGAGTGACGAAGTCATTTTGACTATTATAAATACCCAAATTAACTACAAAGGATGTATGAAGGAAGATGCTATCTGCATCCAGAGAAAGAACTGATAAATAGAAATATGTATGGAATGATTTTACATATGTGTGTGTGTGTGTGTGTGTGTGTGTGTGTAAAATGGTAGCCATATCTAGGGTGGGGGGGAGGGAAAGAGGAAAAAAAAGAAATTTACATGATAACTTCATTATATATTTCAAAGGAATAGCAAATTGTACATAATAGATTTGTAGTTTCATGTGCAATCATCTTTTAATTATACTATGTTTTGGAAATACTTGCTTTATTCCATAAATTAAAAATAATTTTTTAAAAAGGCACATGATAAATACAACATATTAGTTTAAAAATTGTCTTGCTTATCTGGCTTCCTCTGCTTCCTTTTGTTCTCCTCTGTACATTTTTAAAAATACTTCAGTAACTTTCTCTCTCTTTTATTTTTTTGACATCACTATCACTAGTCCTTAACCATACCAAGTATTCCACCCACCAAATAAAAAATGTCCTCCCTTGAATCCAGTAAGCGTAGTTAAACAAAAGAAAACCATGCATTTGGACATATCAAAAATGTTTGTCTTTGTCTCATTCTTTGTGTCTAGTCCATCACCTCTCTATGAAAAAGTAGGTAGCATGCTTCATCACTGATCCTCTTGAATCATTATTGGTCAATGCATTGATCATAGTTCTGAAATCCTTCAAAGTTGTTTTTCTTTATAGACTTGTAGAAATTACATAGATTATTCCCTTGGTCCTGCTTACTTAACTTCACACAAGTCTTCCCAAGTTTTGCTGAATCTATTCCTTTGATCAGTAAAATAATATTCCATCGCACCCACATACTACAGTTTGTTTAGCCATTCCCCAGTTGATGAGTACTCTCTTGGCTTCTACTTTTTTTTTTTCTATGACGGATGTGCTACTATGAGTATTTTTGTACATATAGATCTTTCCTTCTCTTTTGTTGATCTCCTTGGGGATATATATTAATAGTTTTATCACTGGGTGAAAGAGTAGGCACAATTTAGTGTCAAACTATCACCACTTTGACCACCATCTTCTGTCAGACCCTGATGGAGACAGCTCAATACTCTGAACCCAAGATCCTTGGAAATGACAGTGTCCCACAAACTACCAGACTTCCTTCAAGTCCAGCCCTCGACAGCCATCCTTAAGGGGAGAGATCATGGTAGAGATGGGGCCCACCTTTCTCACCACTTCAGTTAACAAATGCTGACCAACTGTTACCAATAGGTAGATAAACACAAAAGACAGAATCCTACCCAGACCTTGGTCCTGTTTCTAGCCCAGCCCCTACAGATGTAATCTGGGGAAGCAACTCCTATGGAGAAGAGGCCAGTCATCCCCACCAATTGCCAACAAAATGTCACCCACAGGGCAGGAATGCCAGCCTAGCTGAAACAACACAGTGCCCTGTGAGAAAAATGGCATGCAGCATTTACTGGGCAAGTCATATACAAACCCTACACCACCACCTTGATAACTATATTCCCTCAGACTTAAATTAAAACATCCTAGGACCTAAGGGCTTTTGAAGTAGCCATGCTTCTAGCCTAATGACCACAGGTATCATCCCAGGAAGCAACACCTATGGAGATACAGCTTGGCAGCTATTCTTGAAGGTGCTATGGCTCCAGCTACTGAACACCCAGTAAAAAGAAAGGTTCTTGCCACCAAAGTCACTGTCACTTTCAAATGATTCATCATCATAAGCTGATAGGATTTTATCAGTGGAAATGACCATAGGGGATGTGGTTTGTGTTGTGTTGTTTTGCCTATGTAAGTTATGAATGTTCACACAGGTTTGTCTACATGTAGCTCACAGGGAGGCAAGAATAATTATCTCTAGGGTCTTTCTCTCCCACTCTTCTCCAAAGGGGACTGATTCCTTCCAGGAGAGGAAGTAGGAGATTAGAACCAGAGGATGGCCACTATGTTCTCCTCACAGAGAGGGGCACCAGGATAGGACTATATCTATTGCCTTCTCTAAACATTATTAGTATAATTTTTAGTTTCAAGCTATACTCCTAATTACTATTGCTTAATAGGAAAGGAGGACCTCAAGTTGTATATCCGCGGCTTAACTTCCTTGCCACCAAATTCTAGTTTTGCAATGAACACACATAGAAAATAGCAAATAAGCCCTTTTAACCAAGTGGACAGAAAAACAAAAGTCAGAGAAAAAAATATATAGGAGAATATGTACCAAACCATACAGAGCAAAGGAACTTTTCCTTTGAGAGCAAGATAAGTCAACTCAACCATGAGAGAAAGAGTCAGATCTCACCCACAGGGAATTCCCCAAAATCTCTAGTATAGCAATCTGGAGATAGAGATGTGATAGAAACTACTAGTTCTTGACATGTCAGCTTCTTCCCATAGTTTTTCTTTCCCTTCACTGACTTGAAGAGTGATTAGAATGGCACATTTTCTCTCTCAGAGTTGGATGTCAGATAGCTCAGATCTCCTTTCTCTCTGTTTCTCACTAATTCCTCCCCCTCACACAAGCCTGGTGGATTAAGCAATCAATCTCCATCATTGAGGAGAAAGTCCCATTCAATTAATTGGCCCTTTGAGCCAAGGACTACATGACATCAAAGACCAGGGATTACCATTTGCTTTGTTCCTACACTGTAATGACCATTGGACCTTTCCCTATGACTTACAGTTGAAACCTTTTATGTTTGTTGTTTTCTTTAGAATATAATCTCTTTTCAAGTAGATACTATCTCACTTTTCTATTGGTATCCCCAAAATTTAGCACAGTACATTGCATATAGTAAGTGCTTAACAAATGCTTTATTAATTCATTCATTTTTGGAGTATAGTTCAAAATCACTATCTGGAATATCTAGAGCAATTCACAGATCTACTTTCTCTGGTTAGCTATTCCTGATTTCAATATTAAGAATACACTTATATTATAGGAAGAATTTATTCTTCTTTTTGTAATTCTTCTTTTCCATTTTTTTTTCAAATCCTCTATTTAATACAGGAATTGTTATTTGAATGATTGACAGAATTCACATATAAATACATCTCATCCACTTTTTTACTCTTTGGGAATACATTTATTTATGACTTAAATTTCTTTTTTAGAGGTTACATTTTAAAATTTTTCCATTTCTTGTTCTGTTAATCTAATTTTTTACTTTTATAAATATTCATTTACTTCATTAAAGTTTTCAGTGTTGTTGGCCTATAGATGGGCAACATTGTTCCTAATGATTTATTTATTTTTTTCATTTGCTGTTCATTCTCCTTTTTCTTTTTCTCCTTTTTTGGTATGGAAGGTTTTCCTCTCTTTAAAAAAATTACTGTAGCTAACAATTTAACTATTTCATTTATTAAAAATACCTCCTAGTTTTATTCATTAATTCAATGAGATTTTTGCTTTCAATATTGTTAATCTGTTCTTTTATTTTAACAATTTCTATTTTTGTATTTGGTTGGTTTTTAAAAGTTATTTTTAAAAATTCTAGTGTTTTTTTTTAAGTTACACATCCAATACATCAATCTATTCCTTCTACTTTGTTGATGAAAGTGTTTAGAGGTATACATTTCTCCCTAAGAAATACTGGATCTCAAAAGTTTTGGTATGTCATCTCAATATTGTCATTTTATTTGATACAAGTATTTATTTTTTCTGTGTTTTATTCTTTGAGCTATCAATTCTTGCAACTAAACTATTTCATCTTCATTACATATGAATTTTCTTCAAAGGGCCTTTACTGATTAGATTTTTATTGTTTTGCAGTCAGTAAAGAATGTCTTTAATATATCTGTTTTTCTTAATTTGTTTATGTCAGAAATATTAAACTCATAGCTCTTGGGCAGCAAGCAGCATGCAAAATTCCCAATTGTGGCCCAAAATAGATTAAAATGTAATTAGGGAATATTTAACAAAGTAAAAAGAAATACTATACAATATAGATGATTTAAATTTGTCATTTTCTAAGTCAATAGCAGCCCACAGGTATCTGTTTCTATTTGAGTTCGACACCACTGGTTTATGTGACTTTTATGCCCTAGAAGATGGTCAATTTTTGCAAAGATGGTAAGCATAGCAAGAAATATGTATACACTTTTCTCATTCAATGATCACCAGAGATCTTTCATATCCTACTTTTCTAAAGTTCTACTTACGTCTTTTATTTCTTTCTTGTTTATCAATGTGTTGGTTTTGTCTAGGTCTGAAAGGGGTACATTGAAGTCCCAGCTATTATAGTTTCACTGCCTATTTCTCCCTGTAATTTGATGAACTTATCCTTTAATTACTTAGGTGCCATTTGGTGAATACATAGTAAGTCCTTTAAACATAATACAGTTTCCATATTTAATAGTATTTTTTCCAGCCTCTCATTTTGATTCTGTGTGAATCTTTTATGTTTCAGGTGTTCTTTTTGTAAACAACATATTGTCAGATTCTGCTTCCAAATCAATTTTACTATTTTCTTCCATTTCATGAGAGAGTTTATCCTATTCACATTCATAGTTATGATTATTAATTGCCTATTTTCCTCCATCCTTTTATGCTCTTCCTCTCTTTGCCTTCTGCCTCCTCTTTACAAAGAAGGAGGTGGTGAATGAGAAGTAATGTGATAACAATACTGAATTATAATTGAAGTGATCTGCTTCTACACCATTGCTGTCTTCTCTTCTCCTCACTAGAACCTAATCACTAGTTTTCGCCCTTTCCTTTCTTTTTTTCAATCTCCTTCATGTTCTGTCCTCTGAAGCTAAAGTTTGTTTTGTCACTATTTTCTCCTTGACTTTATTCTCCCTCTTAAAACTTTTCCTTCCTCATATACCCACTTGTTTTTCTTTTGAATTTAATATATTTGTACAACAAACTCTTGTGTGTGCATGTATGTATGGATGTATGCAGGCATGTATGCATGTTCAAATCTGCTTTATCCTGTTCAGATAAGAATGAGGTTCATATAATGCCTACTTTTCCTACACTTTCCTTTATAGTTATATATTCTTCTTATGCACTCCTATCTGTCATTTTCAAATTTTATGAGGAACAAATGTACTTAAAGGATGCAAAACCAGGAAGGAAGTTTTTTTTAAATGGGATGTACAATGATCATTTTTAAAATACTTTGAAGGACATTGGGGATATGTGGAGGAATGGCCTTAGAAAAGTGCTATCATGAATGTATAGTATGCATTTGTGTGCATGCAAAAACAATTTTAATCCATTGTTGGTGCTCTTATCCTGATTCAGTTCCCCAACTTTGATGGTCACCCTGGGTACTGCATTGCTAGTGCTTTGCCTTTCAGCTCTAGGTATCCAATATTGTCTAGTATCTAGAACTTTCAGCTCTGGGGCCAGCTTCCAGGGTCACCTGTTTGGGGGTAAATAACAGTTTCAGAGCTGGAGGAAGAAACTTTTCAAGTCAGCTTTATGGGTGATAACTTTAGACTGTAGCAGCTGTGGAAAAGGGAGATATCCATTGAAAAGGACTTAAAAGTGGGTTCTAATCCCCAGGGATTCTAATTACCTAGGCCTTTCCACTAATTAGTTGTGTTACATTGGCCAAGTAACTTCACCTTTCTGGGCCCCAGTCTCCTCAGATGTAAAATAAGATGGTTGGACAATATCAGAAGTTCTTCACATTTTTCTTTTTTTGGTCTCATAGACCCTATTTGCAGTCTGGTGTAGTCTGTGTAACTCTTCGCAAAATAGTTTTTATTTGTTTTTAAAAAAATGTTTTTAAACATACAAGTGAAATACATAGGATTGTAAAGGAAATCAATAATATTGAATGCAGTTATCTCTAGCTATATTTATTTATTTACAATGCATGTGAAAAAAATTCAGGGTACTGTTAGGATGATATACCTAGGATATTACTATTCATAGGTTATCACAGATTACTTACAGTGAAAGTGGTTGCCTATGCACTGAGTTTACATTTATGATTGTGAGACTAGAAATTTTGTTTTCAAAGAAGAAGAAGATAAAAGGATAAATATGTGTGTGCATATATGTATGTACTATTTCTTTCCAGATAAAATAATACACACACACACACACATACACAAATTCACAAGCCTCAGGTTAAGAACCTCTAAACTGTAAGGTCACTTCCAGGTTTGATATTCTATGTTTTTATCTTATTTCTCTTTGAAAACAAAATTTCTAGTCTTACCATTGTAATCAGAGTATGTAATCTTAACGGTATTCTACATTTTTTTAAAACATGCACTGGAAAGAAATAGTAAATATTTTCATTTACATTTCTTTAGGTGGACCATCCAGTGACTATTGATTAAGACCCTCTTACGCAAACACACTAGAATTTCTTTAATATACCAAATCTGTCAGTGAAGCTTTAAAAGCTACAGTCCTATCTATCAACAGTTATCAAGGCTCTATTGGACTTTATAGATTATGACATCATTTTCCAGACATTTTCAAGTTGTCCTATTTCTGGGCTCTGGAATTCAAGCTCCAACCCTGGGATCCTGGGTTCCTGATTAATGATCATTGGCCATATGTTGCCCATACCTAAACCTACCATGCATCCCTCCAGTCATCCACTAGGGGTGTTATAAAATAACACCGATGATTCCGGTTGCCATCCGTTATGCCCACTTCTCTCCATTATAAGCTGTTTTCCATTGTTAGAATGTAAGCTCCTTGAGGACAGGGACTATTTTGTTTGTTTGTATTTGTATTTGCAGTACTTAGTACAGTATCTGATATGTAGTGCTTAAATGCTTTTTCATTCATGTATGCTTATCGTGATCCATGGGAACCAAAGCAGCTTTGTCCGCAAAGGTAGTGACTCAACTGAAAAATAAAAGACATGCACACATATATGCAAACAAAATAAAAACCTCATCTCTCTCTCTCTCTCTCTCTCTCTCTATCTTTTTCTCTCTTTCATTTTTACATATACTTATATTACATATGTAGTACATATGTATTACATACATATAACTTTTATAATATATGTATACAAAGTATACAATATATGATATATCATGCTTTTACATATATTCTATGTAGTTGTTGCTGTTTAGTCAAATAATCATGTCTGAGCCTTTGTGACCTCATTTGGGGTTTTCTTGGCAGAGATACTGAACAGTTTGCCATTTCCTTCTTCAGCTCATTTTACAGATGAGGAAACTGAGGCAAATAAAGTCAAGTGACTTGCCCAGGGTCACACAGCTAGCAAGTATCTGAAGCCAGATTTGAACTCAGGTCCTCCTGACTCCAAGGCCAGCACTCTATCCATTGTGCCACTTGGCTTCCTAATTTTACATAGTATTTAATATAACACAATACTATAATATAATTATAATACAATATAATATAATGTAAAATAAATTGAATATAAGTACATAATATTTAATATAATACACAATATGCAAAATGTACATAATATGTGATATATATGTATATACTATACACATTTGGGAATTTTGTTTTGTTTGCATGTATGTGTGTGTATATTTGTTGTTGTTGTTTTTGCTTTTAAGTGAGGCAATCAGGGTTAAGTGACTTGCCCAAGGTCATACAACTAGTAAGTGTCAAGTGTCTGAAGGTGGATTTGAACTCAGGTCCTCCTGACTCCAAGGCCAGAGTTCTATCCATTGCACCACTGAACTGTCTCTATCTGTTGTTTTTAAAGCTTTTATTGCCTTTGCAGATACACACACAAGCACACACATATGTATGTAATTTAAAAGAGTAACTAGATGTAGGCTGGAAATGAATTATTTATACAGATAAACGGGGAAGTGATTTTTCTTTTTTGAAAATATAATTGCAGTTGGGTTTGCTTAGCTGAAAACAAAGTAGATATCTGCCAATTATTCAGTTGATTTTTATGAATCTGGACAAACTACAATGGATATCAGACACCAACGTAGGGTTTGGGGTTAACCCTGTTCAGTGTGGATCACTGCGCAATTGGTCCAATTAGTTAAATCTGAACTTTCATTTGTGTTGTGTTGAGCTCATCAGCACAGTTCCAGTAATGAATCATTATCATTACTATCACCATCAGCATCACCACCACCACTGTCATCATCGTGATCATCATCAGTCTCTAGAGTTTCTATAGCACTTTAAAGTTTGCAAATTTTCTTACATATATTCTCACATTTGATTCTTACAATAGCCTTATGAGATAGGTGCTATTATTAAGATGAAGAAACTGAGACTGAGAAAAGTTAAGTGACTTGCCTGGGGTCACATAGTTTGTAGATCTGAATCAGGATTCAAACTCACTTCTTTTCAACTCCACAATGATCAATCCATTACCTCACCTTGCTGCTGGCCTGGGAGTCAGAAAACCTGGATTCTTGTACCAGCCCCAAAAGGTATGTGGCTTTAGGTAAATAATTGTACTACTTAGAGCCTCCTAAATCCATCTGTAAAACAGGGGGTTTGAACTAGAGCATCTTCAAGGTTCACTTCAGTTACAAATTCTGTGGTTCTCAATACATATATAATGCATTTCCAATATACTCTTTTACTTCTCTAAAAAAAAAATCCACTAAGATGCGCTTGTGTTTATGTGCCCAGCCAGCATACTGCTGATTTATATATACTAAAATATAGATTATGTGGTAAACAAAGAGTATTTGTCTATGTTGACATCATTTCAATAGGCATATACCCCTGATGACTAGCCTTCCACTTACTGCAGGAGCAAATCAATGTAATGGAATCTGTGATTAGAGATATGGGTTCTCTCATTTCCCGTTTGCAAATGCAAAAAGGGAAATACATTATTGCATGCTACATTGATGTTGTAAAATATCATGATAGTGGAAAACCCTTCTCCCCCCTCTATGTTACTTTATGGTTTTCAGATGCATCATTTAATAGTTTTTGCTGCAGTGACTCTTGCCTCCCTGCTGATTGGGAGGAGAGCTGATCCTCTAGAAGGTCAAGAAAAATGGAACTTCAGTCGTTATATTCCATTGAAACTATTACAGGTGCTGACTCAGGGGTATTGGTGGCCAGCAGCCCAGGTACTGATGGATAACACAGTGCTGGTGAGGGGCTATGGAAAGGTAGAAGGATTCAAAACCCCAGTATGTTCTGATCTTATTTATGAATGGAGCTGGTGCGTCTCAGTTAACACTAGTCAAGTGTAAAGTGTACCTTCTTATGCAATTATTCAAGGGCTCAAGGCTTAGAAAGTAAAGGTAGATTTTCAGAGCATGGTATATGAATTAACATTCACTAATTTATGCTAATTGTCAAATGGAAAATTCAGGACTGAAAACAGCTTGAAAAAAGGCAAGGAGATTCCTGTTAAAGGGACAGACAGGCGTACTCCATGCACGGGGACATCCATGTGCTCTGAGGCAAATTCATTTTAAGTGGACTGGAAAATCATCGCTATTCAATTGCACTTGTGACATGACCATATGCATGCTGCCTGAAGACCCAATGAAATCGCTCTTGTTCCATCTTATTTTTAAAAAGTTATGCTTTATAGGGGATCAGACAGCAATCCTGGCACGCACATGAAAGGTAAGCCCTCTTCAGCAGAAGGCGTTGATACACACATCCATACTCTTGTATTAATTTCTTGGCACATTTAATAAGATCTGTTGCTTTCTCTTTATGCATATGTATCATTGTCACTGAAAGGTGTTAAGTAACTGCATTCACTTTGATTTTTGTTTTTCTCAGACAGCCTCTCATAGGCTGGGCTGTCTGAAATCAATGGACTTATTATTTTTTTTATGAGCCACCAATGATTAGGGATGGGAAATTAAATCTATGAACAAGCAGAAGTAATGAAACACTTCACTGGAAAGCAGAGTTGGGATGCGAATAACAGGGAAGCAAATGTGCTCGGGATTGGTAGCAAGAATGAAAAGGATGGGAAGAATCTTGGGGAGGATCCCACAAAGATGGGAACTCAGTGTATTTCAAAACATTAGCATGGATGCAGATGTGTATGCACACAGACATGTACATATACATACATGCATGCATGCATACATACATACATATAGATAGGTTTGAAGGATTATAGATTTAGAACTGGAAGGAAACTGAAAGAACATCTAGTCCAACCCTATTATTTTGCTGATGAGGACAGCTGAGGCCCAGAGAAGTTAAAAGACTTACTGAAGGTCACACATGTAGTAAATGATGAAGGTAGGATATGAACCCAAGTCTTCTGATTCCAACTCTGTGCTCTTTCTAATCACTACATTGCCCATTTGTGCAAATTGATCCTCAGACCTTGCCGATCTTTAGCTTTATGTCTAAAGCCATCATATGTGTCTGATCTCTATTTCACAGGCATTGTCTAGTGGTTCACTGTTATGTAATTATAAGTATACAAAAGAGGAAGATTCTTAAGGGCAGAAAACATGCTGTAACTTTTTTCAGAATTAGCTTTATCTGTAGAGGTACATCTATGTGTTATGATTTCACAGCTCATGGGATAGGTCTTCTATTTGGTATGAGGGTCCTTTGACCCTTCCTCGCCTGTTTATTGAGGCTTTAACACTTTTAAAGGACACAAAAATGCTTGTGGGGCCTTGCTTCTTGATTCCCATCACTTTATAGCAGGGTCCTACAATAATGACAATGATGATGATGATAATGATGATGATGATGATGATGATGATAAATGATAAAACTAACATAAAATTCACAATGTATTTTAATGTTATTGTATTTGATCCTCAAAACAAATATGTAGAATAAGTGATATTATTATTCCAATTTTACAGATGAGGAAACTGAGGCTGAAAGAGGTTAAAGTGACTTGTACACAGTCACACAGTATTTGAGGCAGGATTTGAATTCACATCTTCCTGACTCTAAAATCAATTTCTATCCACCTAATTGCCTTATACTTTGGTCCCTGTTGGGTTGAGCTTCCATGTCATTAACATAATAAGTTTTTTTTTAAGTTAATCTGCTTTTTGAAGAAAAAGGAAACAATTATTTATGTCCCCTTTTACAGGATTTAGAATTTTCCATCCATAACATTCACACAATGAATTTAAAGAAGAGAAATTTAGGATGTTCTGATGTAATAAGCAAAGTCATTGGGAAGGGCAGTTTTGTAGAGACGGGCAAGCCATTAGGAAAGTGGATGGTGAAAGGGGGTTAGACCATAGGAGTTAATAACAAATGTATATGATACCTTTCCCTTGAGATGGTAGCTACTAGAAGCCCAAGTCAGACCTTTCAACAAGATTAAAGAGATGCTATTAATTGGTATTGATCACAGGTCAACAAATTAAATTGCTTCTGCAGCTGCATCTCTGAGAGGTCCAAATGAGAAATGCTGCTAATGGGTCTGGCTGACCCAGTGTTGTGATTAATTAAAGAGGGAATGAAACCAAAAAAACAAACAAACCAAAAGAAAAATGTAATGGAAGACACTCTGGGTATCCTTAGAAATATTTAAAAGGAGAGGAGTCCCCAGCATGCAATTGACCATTTAACCCTTCCTGTCCTGGGAACCTGAGCAGAGTTGCAGAATACAATTCTTTTCTTATGACCTAGGATCCATTAGAAGATCAATGTAAAAACAAAATTGGTCTTTCATGTCTCCAAAATGACAATGGCTGACTTTCGGCTTCAGTGGTGAAGAGAGTTCACAAGCTGCAAGTATCACTCAATGACATAACAAGTGATTAATATTTCCCATAAATAGTCTGTGAAAGACCCTGTGCCCTACTAGTCACTCTGGCCTGAAATTTCATTTCCAGACACGATACTATAAGAAACAAGCATCAAAAGAGAACTATAGTTATATATTTCAGTCATTTAAGTGGTGGGAGTAAGGCAAAGGAAAATGGGGCGGGTCATGTGTAAGTATCATTGCACCTCAGAAGCTTTGTTTGACATATACCACCCAAGCAATATTACAAATTAGCAGATGGAGAAATGGCCTCAATGTCAGTAAGTTTTGGGTTCAAGGGTGCCTCTGACTCATACATGTCTTGGTTAAGTCCCTTACCTCAGTGCCCCTAGGCAGCTCTGTCAGACTATAGTTACACATGAATTGCTGATCTGCTTTGGAAGAGGGAGTTTCTATGCTGGATATTCTCCACATTTATGGAATCACATATCTGGATTAGGAAAAAAAGAAAAAGCCAAGCAGCCACCAACACATAATATGGCATCTCTTTGAGTAAGTGTCCTTAATGTTAAAACACAGCACACAGTTGCGTATTTCAGAGAAATCCAGTGAAAGAGCGCTGTGGCTGTCAGTCCTCATTACCCCAGTGTTTTATAATCCGAGTGCTCTCAGACTCACTTACTTCAGACAATCAAGACTCTACAGGAATTAGATTAATGGGAAGATGTTCAGGGCCGGCAATTGCATATGTGCAGCACCGCTTAGGTGTATGGCCTATGGTGCGCAAGCCTTTTCTTTCCCCTTTCTCTTAGTCTATCAGTCCTGAGTCATTCATGCTTCTAAAAGTCAGTGAAAAAAATCTCAGCCCTAGTAAAGAACTAGAGTGTCTTTATATTTTGTTATAAACTCTCAAGCCAAATTCTTCCAGGGCCCTCACTTCTCATTTGGAAATTGTTATCATTGAAGTCATGAAGAAAAGTTGACCCTGAGATAAGAACTTTATTCTTACCCATTGGGTGGCCTGAAAGGGTTAATGCATGTTTCAGAAGGCTGACTCTTCTCATTTTAGTTCATGACTGGGATTATTTAACTTTGTTATTATAAATGCTCTTAGTTTAAGCTTCTAGAAGGTTCAAGAAAACCAAACCAGAGAACTACATAGAGTAGGATTTATATATTCTAACAGGGTTGAAATACAAACCAAGTTTGAGTACTTGGTATCCCTTGATTTTTCCTTTGGAAATATGGTGGTAGTTTTTTTTTTCTTTCATTCCCCTCCATGGAGCAGTTTCCATCATAAACCCAATACAACAAGAAGAGGCCTGGATCAGTAAGTCAGGACAATTAATTTGACTGAATTCTGCTTTGTGTGGGATGAAACACTTTTTTTCTTTTTCTTTATGTTCTTTTTTTTGGGGGGGGGGTGGTTTAGGCAATTGGGGTTAAGTGATTTGCCCAGGGTCACATAGCTAGCAAGTGTCAAGTGTTTGAGGCCGGATTTGAACTCAGGTCCTCCTGACTCCAGGGCTGGGGCTCTATCCACTGCACCACCTAACTGCCCCTGAATCACTTTTTCTTGCAAGCCCCATCTCCTTTCATCCTTGTCAGCAAGGGAGGATAGAAAGTAAAAGTTTAAAATAATGACAGTAGTCTATTCTTGCATTGAAAAACTTCCAGGTTAATTTCACCTGCAAAATCCTACTCCGATGCTTCATCTGGTCATAGAAGTGACTCTGGGTCCTTGAAGATGATGCCCAGGAAATTCAAGGGCTGGCTGACTGGTTCTACCATGCTGAAAAAGGCTTCAGGTCTGGTTCCTACAACTGACAATATCTATTTGCAGGGACCATTTTTCTTCTTCAATAGCCACTGGAATAAAAAAAAACCTGTTTCTGAAATGGGGTAAAATATTAGCAGTTGAAGAGCTAAAAATACTGAAGTGTGCATACTACCTTCTCTGGCCAAGCATGGTTATACGTCTGGGAGTGATCCCTAGGCATGATGTCTCTGGAAAGTGACATTACACCAGAGTGCATGGTGGGGAAGCCATTCTCCTCATCAGTATTGCATAAACAGATGGAGAGAGAGAGAGAGAGAGAGAGAGAGAGAGAGAGAGAGAGAGAGAGAGAGAGAGAGAGAGAGAGAGAGAGAGGAAGAGAGAGATAGTTCTACCACTTACTAGCCAAGTGACCTTGGACAAAATCACTTAACTTCACTGAACTTTCAGGGTTCCTCATCAGTCAAATGAGGGGATTGAACCAATTCATTTCTAAGGTCTCACCCAGTTCCAAATCTTATGTTTCAGTGACCTCTACATGAGAGACCTTATGAAGAAAGACTTTTTCAGTCTGTCATCTATGGTTCAGTCAGGACCCCAGCACATTGGGTGGACCACTTGTGGAATACTTATTGGGAGGACAAAGACAAGAGTCATACTGGGTACACAAGTATGGTTGGGTTACAACCTGCTACATTGGAGGGGATACCTACATTGGTGGGATCGAAACTTCTTTAGAATACTAAGGGATGGTTTTCTTTTAGAGATTTGCTAGAAACTGCTTTGGGATCCATGAGTCAGAGTGCCAAGCTAGTTTATTAAAAAGAAAAAGGAAAGCACATATGCCCTTTTAGAAAATCACCCTAAATAATAACTAGTTCTAAGTAATAGCTAGTTCTAAATAACTAGGTCTTGCCTCAGTGTCACATGCACTCTCCAAAGATGAAAACCATTCAATATTAGGTATTGAATAACTAACTAGAATGGGGTAGCAGGATATGAGAAAACTTGAGAAGTAAAATATACTACAAACAATGTTTGCTGGTTAACACACTTTATATTTAACAAAATAATTTTTAATAATATATTCTTTCACACATCAAATATTGTTGCTAGAATCCCCTTTTTACAGTTTAGTGTTTAGGTTTTGTTTTGTTTTGTTTTTTCTTCACTAGTTTTCAGGCACACTATTGTTCAAAAATTTTAGAAATTGGGTCCTCATTAACCAACATCAGCTGACAAGCAGGCTGTTGATCCCAAACTTCCACATTGTTGGACTGAAAGCCCAGAAATCAAAAGAGGAAAGAGAAACAGGAGTAGGGCAGCAGGGAAGGGAGAGAAATGGTGGTCCATAAACAAAGCCTTAAAAAGAAAACGACCAACACAACTATAAACAGTCTTATTGTTTAGGGTTTGGCAAGAAGATCTCAATGGCCTGTTGAGAAGAAAACTATAAAATGCAATGGATTTCTGAGAAATTATTACAGTAGAGGCTCACATCTCCCTAATGGCTGGGAGTGGGGTTGGGTGGGAAAGGGGAACCCAAGAAAACCAACCCTATGTCAGCTCTACAAAATCTTAATGGAAACAGTAGAAGCCCCTGGAATGGGTTGAGGTCAGGGAGATTCTTTCTGGCAGCTAGCCAAGGTGAGGTCAGTCCTCCTTCAGCGATGTATGTAACTACTCCCCGAAGATCTTCTTGACTGACGATATAGTAAATTCGTGCTGTGACTCTCACTGTGCCTGTCCTTTGATGCAAAATGACTCTATCTCAGCTTCCCAATCGCATTTTTCCTTTTCTATTCCCCATAAAGGACATCATGGCTCCTTAATAATAGATGGGGCACTATGCTACATGGCTCTACTCATGGTATTCTTTGTGTTTCAAACCTTATTCCTGTCATTTATTATTGTTATTTTATTTCAAAGAATGTGGATTTTTGAAGCTGGCAACAGACAATCTCCACGCAAAGGAAACAGTATCGTACATCTCTGTCTATCCATGAGCTGACACCATGGAATGCCTTTACTTTTGAGTGAAGGGATAAATCATGCAGAATTGTTCATGAATGATTCATGACTGTCTATATGATATATTCATGGTGGCAACCGAAAGGCACTAGCTTCCCTGCAAATTGGCATTGTAAAGGATGGTGGCATTGGCCTGCTTCAGTACAACCGAAGCGATACCATGGAGAGAATGTTGGGGTTAGCTCCCCGATACATTCATTTTAGGCATGACAACTCTCTTCTCTGGATGGCATTAGGCATTTTCAGGGAGGAAAGCCTGGCAATTTAAAATGAAAAATGGGCCACAGGAATGGCAGAAATATGTATCCTGAGGTTGGACCAGTGGCAATATGAGGACTACCCATGGGGGAAATCTAACCCTTTAGGACAGCTGAGGGATTCACATCCCAAAAGGTCTAAGGAGTGATATAGAGGCAGCATGCACAGGAATGAAGCAAGAAGCTTTGGCGGGAGACCTTCTTCCTTCCAGGTAGAAGCCCCATGGAGTTGGTTGAATTCCAGATTGGGGCCCTCCCATCATGAGGTCCAGATTACCATGAGAACCGAAGAAGAAAGAATGAAAACCTAAATTAGAGGCCATCTTAGAATTTCCCAAAGGATCAAGCGGTGTTTGCTTCGGTGTCCTCAGGACCAGAGAGTGGAATTAGCAACAAGTCATGTTGCCTGGTTTCGGAGTTTCTATTCTACACTTGAATCAAGATGGTCTTAGGATACCCTGTGTATTTTTTCTGTTACTGTACTAGCAGCATTGCCAGGGCAAGCTTGAGACCTTGCAAAGGTTCACTGTTCATTTCTATGTATATACATGTGCATATATATTTATATATTGTGTGTACATATGTACTCACATATATGCAAACATGCATACATATCTTTAAATGGTCAACTGATAAAGTTGCATTGTGCAAGTCTCACCCTAATCTCTACCCTAATCACTAATTTAAATCAGCACTTGAGGTGGAAAGAGTGTCCTGAATCTTGTCTTTTTCGACATAGGGCTGAGCGGATGTTACTGTAACATGATAAATACAGACTCGATCCAGGAAATTTATATAACCTCCTGGCTTTCAACCAAGTCTGGCCTCCAGAGCCAAGGCTGTTCAGAACAATTCAGATTCACAGTGGGACTGTTCAACTTGGCTCTCAGAGTTATATTGCCAGATGACAGTGTTATTATGTTTATTTGAATGT
The DNA here is from genome assembly GCF_003287225.1 of Phascolarctos cinereus. Taxonomy (NCBI): domain Eukaryota; kingdom Metazoa; phylum Chordata; class Mammalia; order Diprotodontia; family Phascolarctidae; genus Phascolarctos; species Phascolarctos cinereus. Next base: position 71,828,396 of record NW_027556180.1, read on the forward strand.
GTTTGGGACAGTCCAAACTCAGTACAGCAGTATGATGAAGTCTGGTGGCTAATGTAATATTTTTTTAAAAAAAAAGTCTTTCAAGTGGAACCCCGTTTCTTTGCCATGGCTGCATTTGGGTCCAGGTTTTCCTTCCCACCTTAGTATGCATTGGCAGTTTCAAGGTCTTACTCTTGAAACTCAAGTGGTTTTCCTCAGTGCGGGAGGCACCACCAGGTGGAGAAAGCACTCAGCCCCTAGCCTGCTCCTTAGTGCCTCCTCCCAGTCTCTGCTTCTCTTTTCCTATCACAGGACATGAACATGATTGACATGGGTGGTTTGATTAATCTGAGTCTTGGTGTGCTCCTAGTTATAAATATGCTCACTATTTAGGCATTCCTTTTTCTCAGCATTTTGGCTCAGCTGAAAACTTTTTTTTTTTCATTCTATAGATTCTGGTCCCCAAGATTCTAAAAAGGGAGGGAACCCGCAATAGGAAAATGCCATGTTTGATGTATGGAAGAGTAAAAAGGAGTTAAACAGCTGAAGATAAATTGGCAGGTCAGAGGCATCACCAGCAAAGGCGTCTGTGAATGGATGGTACTTCCTTTCTGATTCAGAAATCCTGTCCTTGTGTCACCGCCAAGCATTGGGACTTACAAAAGTGGGTTAGATAGCTAGATACTGTATATATTCGGTATAGCAAGAAAGAGAAAGAGAGAAATTTCCTCTTAGTAAAATATTCACTTTTGTCAACCCTAAAAGGTTTTGCTGGTGACCCGGTTGTAGCTGGCAGGAGTTTTTGTTTTGTTTTGTTTTAAACATGTGCAGTGTAGAAGCCATAACACTTTTTTTTTCATTTTATGGACTTGTCATTGGTTGGGATTCTGCTTTAAACAGTCAGCTTGCCTTGGCATTCACGTTTTGAACACTGAGCAGGCTTCCACCAGTCCCCGTTGTGACAGTGACAGATGTTACATTCATCCACTTTCACTTCAATGCCAGCCGGAATTATTGTGGTTCCTGCAAAGCAGTTTGGACCTGGAATACATACAGAAATAGATTAATTAATGAAAGTGGGTAGGGTAAAAACAAAGCCATGTATGAGGAGGTCGAAGGCAAGCCACTCTATGGAGTTGCTTATCATCTGGGAATCTCTAGTTATCCTCTCTCAAATTCGGCTACAGGTACTTTTTACCCAACACCACCACTGGCGGCATATACACGCTTTTTGTTTGTTTGTTTGTTTCCTTTGCTTTCCTTTGTTTTTATGGGGCTGATTGCAGAGTTCTTTGGTGCATGGAGTTTGCTAAATTAGAATTCTATGGATAGCTATGCTGGTTCTGTCCTCTAGTTAGGAAGGCCACTAGAGACTTAGTTATAAATGAGAGAATAGGGCTAGTGTGGCTATCTCTAGCAGATGACTGATACCCCCATCTGGTTTGTCTTCTCACTCCCCCAGTGGCAATAGAAGACAATGAGCCCTCTCAAGCCTGCGCCTCCCTCACCTCCCGGATTATAGCACCTTTTGGAGCCCAGTTCCTGGAATTCCCGGCATGTTTCTTGATAACAATGAATAATTCATGGTGGATGATTTATTCCTATCTCAAACAAGTGTTGTTAGTGGTTCATTTGATTTTTATAAATGGAGTTCCTTTAATCTGTTGGCTACCTTTGTGTGCATTTATATATTTATTTGTTTGCATAGAACAACCACCAAAAGAATAACTTCAAAGTCAGCAGGAATTTTATTTTCTTGGGTTCATAAAAGCCTGACAACGTCATCTAGCTCTCTGTGGCTGGATCTTTTGAGATTCTCCGATTTCATTCTCTCTCTCCCCTCTCCTCTTTCTCCCTCCCTCTCTATCCCCCTCCTCTCTCTCCCTCCCTTCTTTCACTTCTTAGTTCGCCCTCTCCTCTCTCTTTCACTCTGTCCCCCTCCCCTCCCTCCTTCCCTTTTCTTTTCCCCCTTTCCCTCCTTCCATTGTCTTCCTTCTTTATGCCCACTCTCCTCTCTCTCCCTTCTTCTGTCCTCCCTCCTCTCTTCCCCTCACTCTTCTGTTACCCCTTTCTCTCTCTCCTTCCCTGCTCTCTTTTCCTTGTGCCTCCTCTCCTCTCCCTCCCTATGTCCTTCTTCTCTCTTCCTCCTCTCTCTGTCCCCACTCAATCATTCTCCCTTACCCCTCTTTCTTCTTCCTTCTTTCCCTCCTCCTTCCCCCTCTCCTTCCCTTCTTTTCATCTCCGTGTCTTTCATTCTTGAATCCCCCCCTCATTTCTACTTTCCACATGTGCATGCACACACACCTTCACACAAAATTTAAGCTGATGCTGAACTTCAGATCTAAATGAAACAGAAATGTCATTGTTTTCCAAGTTTTAAGTAATGGAGTGGGAATGGGCCATATTGCCGATGCTTTGAAATAACTGGGAATATCAGAGATATGGTTATGGGAGCCTTAGGTGTGGTGGGGAATACAGATGTATTCCTAGCCCTAACCATGCTATTTCTTAAGCAGGCACTGTGAGTTAGACTTTGGCAAGGTGAACCAATACTTATCACCCCTCCCTTCTTCCTGTTGCCATGAATTTATAATAGGACATTTTACTCCTGTAGAACTAAGATCAGATACGCTTTATAGTCCCACTTGAAAATTGAACCTATGACTTAAAAAATACTTAATGTTACTCAAGTAACAAAACATACTTAGCATCAGTGCCTTGTTAAAGCCACAGCATCTGGCACCTATTATCTGAGTTTGAGTCTGTCCGGTGGAGGTGACTGATCTACATGCACACAATATACTTGGATTTGGTTTTCTTTCCTTCACCCTATGGGACAAGTGCATAAAGCAGCATGGACAAGTATCTGACATTTAAGGCCTGGCTATAAGATTTGTATTGGAAATGTTAACTGGAGGCGATTGCAGAACTCAATCAGCGGTTCGATTTCCCTATGTTATTCCAAGAGGAGAGAATGACTTTTATCAATGGAGGCCACATAAGCTGTAGTCTCTTTGTTATCCTCATTACTGAGCATAATAGGGAGACTGAGTCAGTTCCACAACCCCCTGCTAGGTCTCTGTTTGATGGTTCTAGATTACTCTAAAACAGGGGTTCTTAGTATGGGGTTTATGAACTTGTCTGTGTTAATATTTTAGTAACTATATTTCTATATAATTGAGTTCCTTCATAATTCTATATATTTTACTTTATACATTTAAAAATGTTACTATGAGAAGGGGTCCATAAATTTTATCAGACTTCCAGAGGTTTCCATGACAGAAAAAGAACCAGGAATCCCTGCTCTAAAAGCAATGAAGGCTAAATAGTGAATTGGACCAATGAGCTGGTTCTGGAACTAAGTTTCTTCATGACCTTTGGCCCAGGAGCCTTTCTTCATCTCCAAGCTGCTGTCAATAGACAATTACTAGCCAGAACAGTTCCATGTAGAAGTCAAAGGACCTGATGAAAACTGAACTGAATTCAAGAATAAAGTTGACTCACTGGATTTTATGTTTGTTTATTTGTTTGTTTGTTTGTTTTTGGTAATCATCTTAGAAGAGGAAAAGTTCTTATCCAATCACCCCATATATACATCCATGATCTTTTTCATGGAGACACAGATATAAGAGAGGAGATGAAAATGAAAACCGAAACAAAAGGGTTAAATATGGTCTTCCAAATCTTTTCTTGGATTCAACAGTGGTTGCGGAGAATCTGTCAAATAAAATCTTGACAATTTTAATTATTTCTACTAGTTTTTCAGTTTATTCTCTAGCGTTCTCTAAGTATACCATTGTATCATCTGCGAAGAGTGATAGCTTTGTTTCCTCATTGCCTATTCTAATTCTTTCAATTTCTTTTTCTTCTCTTATTATTTTTTTTTTGGAGTTGTTTATTTTCAAAATCCTGGATTATTTCAAAAGGGCAATGCAGGTAGAGTCAAGGCAAGGGAGTTGGGCTCAGGAAAGAAAGGCTCTTTCAAATTATTACCCATATGTTTGGATAAATTTGGGGAAATGCCTCCCTTTCTACAGCTTCCTTTTTCTATGTATGACCAAATAGATCATAGAGAGGTCTGGCTATATTTGATTAATCTCTAAACATCATCCTGTGAGTCCCACTAACAGTAGTCTGCACTCTCGGGGGGTGCTTAGGAAATATTAATTGATGATGTCAGTTATGTGACAGGAAACCCCTTTGCATGATACCAGGCCTGATGGGTCACAGTACGATTGTTGAGGTAGGGAATACTCAGCTGCCCCACTCACAGCAGGGGCATTTTTATGTAACTGGAAAACCTTTTTTCATCTCATCAATTTTATTAGTACCATGATTTTGTTAGTGCTCTTCTGGAAGCTTGTTGGTCTAACTACATCCAGCTACTCTTTGGCATTAGATGATCTTATCTCATTAAAAGTTATTTAGATATTTGTCCTGCAGAACAACCAATGGGATGTGGATGTTGTCTGGCTAGGACACACCTTCATTGGCAATTACCTTGATCACTTTTGCTTAGCTTCCCACTCCCCACCAACTTATGATTTCAGGGCTCTAAGACATACTTTTGTTGAATTTCAGTTGCCCATCGTCCTATCAATGACTTCCTTTGGAATGGGAATAATTCAATTTGCTTCTCTCTACCCAAGCCCTGCATCAGGGGAAGTTGCTTAGGAGAGTAAACTGTATTACAAAAGCAACATATTTGGATGTGGAGTCCTTGGAGAGGGTCCAAAGGGAGCAATGAAAATGATTAAACTAAAGGCTGGCAAATAGGACCTCTGAGGAAAGGTTAAAGGGATTGAATTATTTAATCTGGAATGAGAAGACAGAGTTGTAAATCAGTAAGTCTTTAAGTATGAAGGGTTATTATATGGAGAATGGTGATCAACTGTTCTCCATCTCCACAGAGGCCCAGAATAAGAGGAAATGGGAATAAATCTTATCTTGAAGTAATTAGATTGAATAGCTGTATACTATGTGCTTCCACAAGGATGTATATACAGCTATTCAGTCTAGGAGGTGACTGTCACCAAGAAAAGGGGCAAGATTTTTCTCTTGGATATCTAGCAGTGCAATGCAATGTAAAGAGATTGGCTTTAGAGTCAGAGGACTTTGGTTAAAACCCCACCACTGTCACATCACCCTCCCTGAGAGAACTTAGGCAAGGCACTTAACATTAATGGGCCTCAGTTTTCTCAGTTATAATATAGTCCATGAAAAATCCAAAGTGACCAATTTGGACTAGATGGATTCTGAAGTCCTACTAGATCTATGATCCTGTGATCTTTAAAAACAGAAGAAATGCTCATTTACCAGGTGTGGCTCAAGCAGAAAACTTCACCAAGAAAAAGAGGAATACACATATATATGACAGATAGATGCAGATAGATAGGAACTATACTACAAGAACTCTCTATAAGTCTATAGATATATCTATTTATATGTGTATATCTACATCTGTACATATATATGGAGAGAGAGAGAGGGAGAGAGAGAGAGGGGGAGAGACAGAGAGAGAGGGAGAGACAGAGAGAGGGGGAGAGAGAGAGAGAGAGAGAAAGAGTTCTTGTAGTATAGCTGCTATCTTCTTTAAAAGAGGAGGACCTTGAAGATGACTGGAACTCATAATTCCCTAAACTTTGCCTCTGGTACATTTCACAAGGTCTCAGCTAAAAAAATGGGCATAGGAAAGGCAGAGTACAGGCTAAGGTTCTCATCACTGAATTTTGCCTCTCTGGAGATGGCTGGAGTACCACTTGGATTATTACTATACCTTAAATTTTTTCATGATCAATTATTGTAGTTCTAAAAGAATGCATTAGCATTCCCTTAGGTCAAAATATTAAAATGGGAGCTAATATGAAAATATGGCCTTAATAAATTTCAGCAATTAGAAAATAGTTTGGTAGGAGGAGTAAGGATGGGGGAAGAATCCAACAGCTTTTATTCTAACCATGGTCTATTGGTTCCTAATCTATAAAACAGAAAGGTTAGATTAGATAATCTTTGCCACTTACTATCTGTGTGACCTTGGGCAAGTCACCTACTCACTTGGGCAAATAATTTGGGTAAGTCTCTGGGGCCTCAGTTTCCACATCTGTAAAAGAAGGGAGTAACATTAGATGACCCTTGAGGTCCCTTCTAGCTTGAAATTTATGATTGCTAAAGGCCCTTTCATTCTAAATGCAAATATCCTATTCTGTTGTCATTCCACATTTCCATGTGTAACTTAGAGTAATAATGGCTAATCCTTTTTCCCACTTCAGTGTTCTGCAGATTTTAATTAGATCAGGTTTGCATGATCACTCTGAGTACCTCTAAGAAAGGCAATCCACAAATATCAGATACTTGGTTTTTGCAAATGGGTCCAGATGTTCCAGATGTCTTTATTTTTATTTTTCAGGAAATAGAGCAAGGTGTGAGTGGAATACCTCTTTAAGAGCAAGAAAGAGCAGTCAAATGTTTGAACAGCCATGTGAGAGCAGCCAGTGAATAAGTACTTCAGCTCCCTCACAAAGACCTTCTGCGAGGCTATATTGGAAATAAAAGGAGAAAGGTAATAAAAGCCAGCAAAGGGGAAAGAAGAGTCTCTGGGTGTTTTGTGGGCAGGTTTATACTCCTGTAAATCAAGCAGCATTTCCACAAGCCCGGGCTTGCAAGAGGAAGGGCAAAGAAGACTGGTATGTGAGCTTCTCTCAGTTATAATATAGTCCATGAAAAATCTGCTACTCACAGCTACTGAAAAGATAAAACAACAAATTCGAGTTCATTTTGTCTAGTTTTACATTCTGGTGTCTAATTTGCCTGGATATTAATTCTAGGATCTTCCTCAAAAGGGGAGACATCTAGGCACAGATCCCAAATCATAAGTGATGAAAGACATTTAAGAGCCCAGATCTGTTTTCATGTCACTTTCGGATGTGTAGGGAGTTAGGGGTCAGACAGCTGTAGAGAAGTGAGAATTGTTTCCTGACAGCTATATGCTGACTCAGCTTTTTCACCCCACCCAAACCCCAGGCCCCCTGTGACCTCCAAGGGACTTAGTATTTCTAAACTGAGATAAGCCCTATATAAGGGACTTGCTGAGGCTACAGGGAAGTCCCACTGACTCCCAGAGAAGATGCTATTGATATAGAAGTATCAGTGTGAAGCAAGATGGTGAAGAACAATACAGAAGAGAAGGCACCACTGGAGTGATTAACTTTGATTCAGGAACAACACTGGGAGTCAGGAGCCCTGGGTTCTACATTCAGTTCTACTACAGTTACCTATTTGAATTAGGGCAAACCAATTAGCTCCTTCAAGTCTTTAGTATCCCTACCTATAAAATGGGGTAGCTATGGTGGATAGAGTACTTGGCCTGAAGTCATGAAGACCTGAGTCCAGTCCAGTTTCAGACACTATCTGTGTGATCCTGGGGAAGTCACTGAACCCTCTTTGCTTCTGTTTCCTCATCTGTAAAATGAGTTGGAGATGGAAATGCAAAATACTCCGTATCTTTGCCAAAAAAACCCAGTTGGACATGACTGAAATGACTGAACAAGAACAACTCCTGTAAAATGGGGTAGTTGGAACAGCTGATCTCTAAGGTTCTTCTAACATTCTGTAATTTTATGATTCACATTCTACAGGTTTGGCTGAAACTCAGCCACTTGGGTTTTTTTTTCCCTTTTTCTTCAGAAGTCCAACCTTTGTCTAGAATAATTAAGTGTGATGGAAAGACTATGCAAGAAGTCAATAGCCTTTTCTATCATGTGCCCTTTCCTTGGGTTGGATCCAAAGTTATTGCTTATGAGACTGAATGAGGACAATTAAATAGCTCATCACATGCAGGTGAGAGGTTGGCCTTAGAAGTGCTATATTTTCTCTTAAAAAGGAATTTCATAAGCTAGGAACAAAAATGTATCTCACTTTTTTCACTCATTAAATGTGTGCATAAAGACCCTGGAAAACCACCTTCCTGCTATGGTTTAGGGAGTATGGAACCCCACCATGCATCCTCAACAATGAATATTCCTGTCTAGTGGTCTTGACATGATGACTGCGCCTGAATTTTCCATGACAGAGTTGGGTTCAAGTCCTGATTCTGCTAATTACTAGCCATGGTTGTATAAGTTACTTCATATCTCTTAAGCTTGTTTCCCTAGTTATAAAATGAGGAGGATGAGCTAGATCATTTCTAAAGTTGTTTACTGTTATGACATTCTCTGATTCCTTTGCAAATAGTTTCTGGGTGGAATAACAATGAAGTTATCATTGGTCATTAACACCTTAGCATTAGTTAATTTTATCAGATTGTCTCTAGCAGAGAATAGGGATAAGACTAATGAACCAGCACATAGTAAGCACTTACTATATGCCAATACAAAGACAAAAATAAAGCATTCCATTCTCTCAGAAATTTACATTGCACTGGGGAAATTCTTGGAGTCCTGCTTAAGAAAGACAATTTCAGTCAGAGCCCATCAGTGATGGCAGTAAGGGACTAGATGGCCAAAGGGCAGCACATTGACACTAGGCATCAGAAGGAAGGGAGAGTTCAAAAGGGGAGAAGGACTGTTGTAGAAAGGGAGATGCAGAAGATGGCGGAGTGAAAGCAGTGATTTGCTTGAGCTCTCCCCTAAACCCCTCCAAATAATCATAAAAAATGGCTCTAAACAAATTCTGAAGCAGAACCCACAAAAAGAGAGAGTGAAACAAATTTCCAGCCCAAGACAACCTGGATGATTGATCAGAAAGGTGTATCGCGCCGGGCTGGGAGCGCAGGCAGCATGGGCACGCAGGCTGCAGCAAACCTGGAGCAGGCCTCAGAGGACTGAATCACGGGCAGCTATGGAGGTTTCCAGACTCCTCAATCCACGAATGCCAAAGACAATTTAGAAGGTCAGCGGGAAAAGTCTGTTTCTGTCCGTGCTTAGAGAAGAAGGCGGGGTTTCAGCTCCATTCCCCAAGAGTGTGGCCTGGGGCAGGGCAGCTGCCTTCCCAGCTTCCAGCCCATAGACTGAGGGGGAATCCAGTGGCTGATCAGAGAAAGATTGCAGGGATCTCTTTGACAATGCTGAGGCAGGAATCTCTTGCTTTGCCCGTCTTTGGATCTGGGTCACAGTTCTGGGCCACAGTTCTGGGCGGCGGTGCTGGAGTGAGGAGGAGTGCTGGCGTGGTGGAGCTTGTAGTGGCTGTAGAGAGGAACCCCTCCTCACAGTTACAGGACAGAAAGGAGTACTTGTGGTCACAGGCCAGGAAAGGAGTAAACACCTCGCCCCTTATCATAACACCTTGGAAGAACTGAAAATTTACAGGTCCCTACAAGTATCTCTGAAAACAGCTATACAAACCCCTGAAGCTTGGGACAGTACACTCTCCACATTGGAAGCAGACTCTGACCTTAACAAAGTTTAAAACTCAAGTAATTGGCTGGGATCATGAGCAAGCAGTGCAAAAAGAGTCAGACTATATTATTTTACTTTGGTGAAAAAGAAGATCAAAATATACAACCAGAAGAAGACAACAAAGTCAAAGCTCCTACATCCAAAGCCTCCAAGAAAAATATGAATCAGTCCCAGGCCTTGGAAGAGCTCAAAAGGGATTTTGAGAAGCAAGTAAGGGAAGTAGAGGAAAAACTGGGAAGAGAAATGAGAGTGATGCAAGAAAATCATGAAAAACAAGTCAACAGCTTGCTAAAGGAGACCCAAAAAAATACTGAAGAAAATAACACCTTAAAAAATAGCCTAACCCAAATGGCAAAAGAGGTCCAAAAAGCCAATGAGGAGAAAAATGCCCTAAAAAGAAAAATTGGCCAAATGGAAAAGGAAGTCCAAAAGATTACTGAAGAAAATACTTCCTTAAAAATTAGAATAGAGCAATTGGAAGCTAGTGACTTTATGAGAAATCAAGACACAGTAGAACAAATCCAAAAGAATGAAAAATTAGAAAAAATGTGAAATATCTCATTGGAAAAACAACTGACCTGGAAAATAGATCCAGGAGAGAGAATTTAAAAATTATTGGACTATCTGAAAGCCATGATCAAAAAAAGAGCCTAGACATCATCTTTCAAGAAATTATCAAGGAAAACTGCCCTGATATAGTAGAACCAGAGGGCAAAATAGAAATTGAAAGAATCCACAGATCTCCTCCTGAAAGAGATCCCCAAAGGAAAACTCCTAGGAATATTGTAGCCAAATTCCAGAGTTCCCAGGTCAAGGAGAAAATATTACAAGCTGCCAGAAGGAAACAATTCAAGTACTGTGGAAACACAATCAGGATAACACAAGATTTAGCAGCTTCTACATTAAAGGACTGCAGGGCATGGAATATAATATTCCGGAGGGCAAAGGAGATAGGATTACAACCAAGAATCACCTACCCAGCAAAACTGAGTATAATCCTTCAGGGGAAAAAATGGTCATTCAGTGAAATAGAGGACTTTCAAGCATTCCTGATGAAAAGACCAGAGCTAAATAGAAAATTTGACTTTCAAATACAGGACTCAGTGGAACATGAAGAGGTAAACAGGAAAGAGAAATCATAAGAGACTTATTAAGATTGAACTGTTTACATTCCTGCATGGAAAGATGATATTTGTAACTCATGAGAACTTTGTCAGTATTAGGGTAGTTGAAGGAAAAAATTATATGTATGTATATTAGATAGATAGATAGAGGGCACAGGGTGAGTTGAAGATTAAGGGGTCATATCTGGAGAATAAAATTAAGGGATGAGAGAGGATGATACTCGGAGAAGAAAGGGAGAGGTAGAATGGGGTAAATTATCTCACAAAAAAAAAAGAAAAGAAAAGCTCTCACAGTGGAGGGGAAACAGGGGAAGGTGAGAGGGAATGAGGAATCTTATTCTCATAGGATTTGGCTTAAGGAGAATAACATACACATTCAACTGGGTATGGAAATCTGTCTTACCCTACAGGAAAATAGGGGGAGAAGGGGACAAGAGAGAAGGGGGATGATAGAGAGGAGGGCAAATTGGGAAAGAGGGTAATCAGAAGCAAATACTTCTGAGGAGGGACAGGGTCAAAAGAAAGAATAGAATAAATGGGAGGGCAGGATAGGATTAAGGGAAATAGAGTTAGTTTTTCACAACATGTCTACTAAGGAAGTGTTTTGCATAACTGTACATGTACAACCTACATTGAGCTGCTTGCCTTTTCAATGAAGGTGGGTGGGGAAGGAGGAAGGGAGAAAATTTGAAACCCAAAGTTTTAAAAACACATATTTTTTTAAAAAATGTTTTCACATGCTACTGGGAAATAAGAAATACAGGAAATGGGGTTCAGAAGTCTATCCTGCTCTACAGGAAAATAGAAGAGAAGGGGATAAGAGAAGGGGGGGAGAGATAGAAGAGAGGGCAGACTAGGGGAAGGGGTATTCAGAATGCATGCCATCTTGGGGTGGAGGGAGGGGTGAGAAATGGGGAACTCAAAAACTTGTGGAAGTGAATGTTGAAAACTAAAAATAAATTTATATTAAAAAAAATAAAATAAAATAAAAAAGAAAGGGAGACTGCAGGTCAGAAGGAGGAAACTATTTTTGTTTTCAGTTTTGCCTGGGGTTGATTCTTATGAAAAAACTCAGAAATAGCCTTCCTTTGTTTGTCTTTGGGCTTCCTCCATATTCTGGGAGCAAATATATTTTCTCTGTGCCTCCCCAGGGTTTTCTTTCTAAGAACACTTTGCTGAAATCCAAATCTTGATATTTAAATCTCCATTCTTTCTCCGCTCCCTTTCCCACACCTCTTTCCCTCTTCTCTACCACCTCTCCTCTTCTTTCTCCTCTTTCCTTTTCTTTCTTTCTCTTCCTTTCCTCTCTCTCCCTTTTATTTCTTGCTCTCCATGTTTTTCTTTATTTCCCTTTCTCTTTCTCCTCTTCCTTTTCTCCTCATCATCTCCTTCCTCATCCTTCTCTTTCCACTCCTCTCTGTCTCTTTAGTCTCCATCTCCCCCTTTTGAGATTAACAATTACTCTAGAAAAAGGAGCCTTTAGGAACCATTCCATGCATTAACATCTGTTGTTAGCTATCATCTGGTCCTAAGCGATAGGGTGGGAGATGAGGAAGAGGAAAGGATATTGCAGAGGATGGGAAGAGCTAACAATAAAATGCATGAGTGGAGTAGAGGAAAAAGATGTTATTGCTGGCTTCATTCCTTTGGGAATACTGGTAAACCTTAGAGAGGTCAGCATGTCAGAAAAGATAAAGTAGTAGCTATAGCCTACTGGTTAGAGACTCTTGATGTCCTGGGTCTTTGTTCCAGATCCTCTCCACTTTCGAGGCTTCTATTTCTCAGTAGCAAAAAGGGTTAATGACCACATGAAAAGGCTTTATCATAATAAACTCATACGATGGTCCTGAAAATCCTGATTCCAACTGCGATCTAGCATTGCTCAATAGGCATCTTTTAAGTATTTCCATTTCTGGCCTTGATTTGAACGTTTTATAATTGAAACTGGGTGTCTCTTAGAAATTTGTTGTAAATGATCTTTCTGCTGCATAAATGAAGCTGATTCCTATTGTGCAAAGCTATAAATGCTCTGTGTTTAGTTGGCAGTGCCTTTAAAACATTGTTTCAACAAATAGTTCGCTTACAGGCCTCTGCCTACCCTGGAATTAAACTGGATTATGGACATCCTCATAGCTCTATTTCTTTGCTTCATGAAGTCTGATGGATGATATTATATAAACCAAACAGCCTTTCTGATCAGGTGGACTCATTTTCCAGTATTGAAGTCTTGGGGCACATGCCCCTAAAATGCCAATAATTGTGGCTAACAGCACTGAAAGTTGAACTAAGAGCCCAGGCCCTCTCTAATAAGATGTCCCTATTCCTTGCCAAAGACTACATCAATAAGGTTTCAGGCACTGAAGGGTGCCTCTGGAATACGGATCATTCTTCCTTTCTCTAGCCTTCCAGCATCTCACTCATAAACTACCTCAGAACTCTATTTATTAAAACTAAAAAACAAACAAAAAACTTCATATCAAGGTGGCAAGATTCAAGAAAGATCGTTTTTTCCAAGGCCACCCTAAGGCTGCCTATTAATCATTTTATTTGGAAACTCAATATTGCCAAACTCCATGCAAATTTTAGACTGAGAGCTCTGGAGAGTGTTCCTGGCCCTTAAATATGCAAGATTTATAGCCTGGTGCTCCAATTAACTAAGCAGAAAGGGTTAGCTCTGAAAGACCATGGTGGAATTACCTTCTTACCTTTTCCTCCCTCACTCTCTCTACCTTCCCCTGCCACACACACACACACACACACACACACACACACACACACACACACATACACATACACAAGAGCTTGGTTATATTTTGTTTTGAAATTTAAAGTAGTCTCTGCATTCAGGACCTAGGTCAACACCAGCGTAGTTTCAGGCACATAATAGTAGATGACCAATTGCTTATTGGTTGATCAATTGCTTGAGTGAGTCCTCCTCAGTCCTGTCCACTCTAGAAAGGGACGTATGTGACTTCTGGTAAGTGGCTGTAAGATTTTGCCTATGCATGAAATTTTCAATCCTTTCTATTTTTATTTGACAACTAGATTTGATTGATGGGTTAATAATATTTTTTCAAGATATTATTTGATCTTACATTTGTATGAAACTGCACTTTTCAAAGTGCTTCCATTATCTCATTTGAGTCTCATAACAGAATAGGAATCACATCCTTACTCAAAATGTAAGGGGACTCCTTGGCACATTATGACATGTATATCAGTGAAATTCTTAGTGCGCGCGCACACACACACACACACACACACACACACACACACACACACATAAACATTTTGTAGCAATGGAGTAATAAGAAACAAAGTTCCCTGTACTTAAAAACCAGATGATTGACTCTTCAGAAGACATAGTGGTTACCAAATGCTCATCTGACATTATTATGACATTTGTAACAATGCATATACATAGAAATAATGTGTAAGGTAAGCACACAAGCAGTTCTTTAAAGCTATAAGTTATGTAACAGTTGATGATCTGCCCTGATGAAGGGGTTTTCCTTACTGGGAGTGCCCTATGACAGTGAAATTACAAATGTAGATCAAAAAAGAAAAAAGCAATATACTGCTATTTTTTTATATTATCACTGGACAAAGAATAATGATCACTGGTACTTAAAAACTATGAATAGGAAGTGGTGGCAACAAGATTAGAATAGATGGATTATCCATGTTACAATTTGACATCAAGTAATTGAGTCTTTCCTAGCAATGGGACATCTCTGAAATGAATGATTTAGAAAGCATGGGTCTTAAAAATCACTTCATTGCCCCATGACCATTTCTATCAAAGGTCTGAGCAACCCTCTCTGTTATGCTCTCAGTATGCGTCATGGATCCTTGACCCATCATTGAACAGGGGATTTGGGTAAATATTTCAGTGAGTACTCACATGCCGAGCAGAGGTAGCATTAGCTGAGATGTGTTCCACTAGTTCTCTCTGACTCCTTCTATCAGGGTCCATGTTAGTCAAGAAAATTAATACATTTTATTCATGCTTTGGAATAGCTGCATTTGGAAACTGTCCAAGTTTGAAAAAGGGAGGGGGTATTTGGATGTGCATGTGTGTGTCAGGTGGGAAATACTTCAAGTTTCTAGTAGTCTGGGAAATAGGAAGTCACTAAAAAAGCAAAATATAAGAAACAATATTAAGGAATACCCTCAAATTACAGGTAGTTTTGTTTAAAGCTATAAATTCAGCAATTGTTTATATTCTTTTCCTGGAGGTTTGCAGTGCAATTCAGTGCTGAGAAAAAAAACATCCGTCTGGTTCAAGCATCAATTGCTGCAAAATAAACAACCTCCAAAACTGAACTTCCCCAAAGGTTAGCTGCATTGCTGATGTGCTAAGACATTCAGGAGTGCAGGAGTATCCTGGGAATGCATTATCATTTTCCACGAGGCAGTGGGGTCCTGGTCTTTTTAAATAGAAACTTCAATGGTGTTTAGACAACAGCATTCATTTCCAAGTAGAGAGATGACTGTGGTTTAATAAAGTAAGATTGTCACTCCAGAGGACAATATGTATTCTGAAAATGGAAGGGGGCGGGGAAGCCTGCCTACAGTAGCAGACAAAGAAACAGAAGAGCAGGAAAGTCTAGTGGCGAAAGTAGAAAATTTTATTAATCTTGACTTCTCTGGTTTTCGAATGCAGACATTTAAAAAAGGGATTGGGGATGGAAGCAGGCAGAGGGGGGAGACTATGCAGATTGGAGAATACTCTTACTTCTGACTCAACATGTGCAAAGGACACTGATTTCCCAGGGAATGTCATCAGGCAGATGTTAACATAGTGACATTAATGGGCAGATGTTACAGCAGATGTCAAGCTTTCAGCATCAGTAGCACTTCAGAGTGTCCCAGTGAGCTTCTTCCACCAACTTGGACTTTGGCTCTGGATCGAAGGTTGGTCCAGGTAATTCATGATCCTCTGGTCTCCCCAATTCCTTCCTTTGCTTGTGTCTAATGCTTAATTTAAATATGTCCCTTAATGTATATCCTTTAGCATCCTCTTCCCATTAAATGCAAATGAGGGGGACAAACTGTTATAAACTCAGCCATAGTTGTGAAGATTAAAAGGAGACTGTTAGTAGTACTTTGAACTCCAAGGAAAGGCCACTGGATGGTAGGGGTAAGCAGAGTTGTTTGTTTGTTTGTTAATATTTGCACTTCTGCAGATGAGATATGTAAACCACTCCTATTGCCAAATCTATTGTGGCTAAGGAAAACATCTGGTTGAAATTCCACTGACCTTTAGAGACCCCCAAGTCTTCCCATTATGCTAGTTTTCTTCCAAATGGCCCAGCTTAGCCCTAGGGGATGTATTTTCTGGAGCAGTTGAGTCGTAAAGAGTGTTTGCGCAGCAGTTGCATTTCCCATGCAGATATTCAAGGCAACTTGTTCAGAATCTCCTGAGCTAGGCACTTTGTTTATATTTGCATATTGGAATTTATCTCCTCTTTACATCAAAAACTGTACCCGATTTGAGGAAGATGCTGGGAAGTGAAGCCTATTGATCCAGCCCTCTATGTACCACAAAGAACTGAATAGTAATGAAACCTTTTGTCACCTGTTCTATTGTGGAAAGTTGTGTATCCAAGGCCACTCAGACTTCAGGCTTTCCGCAAGTGAATTCACGTCTGTGGCTAACTCTTTGGTTACCCAATCTGTCCCCTTTTAAGACTGGATTTGCACAATGAAAATGGGAAGGCTAATGTTGTCAAAGAAACATTGATGTAAAGCTGGAAGCAACCTTAGACACCACCTAGTCTAACTCCTTCTTTTATAAATTTTAATAATTACAACTTGCACTTAGGCAGTGCTTTAAAGTTTGCAAAGCACTTTGCCAACATCACCTCATTTTATCCTTGCAAGGCAACCATGGGAAGTAGGTGTTATTATTATTCCCATTTGTTATTGTTTTGTCCTTTGTGCTTGAAGAGGACCAACATGACACCACAATGTGGGCATCGATGTACAGTGTTTCAGATTGTGGCTGATCATACCAATACATGCTCAGAATGCTCTACTACAGGATGGACACAAACAGTCCACACGACCATTCGGAAGGGAGATTTCTCTAAATGTGCACATCTTATGTTTCTTCCCGTTTTACATATGAAGAAACTGAGGCAGACAGGTTAAGTGGCTTGCCCAGGGTCTAAGTATCTAAAGCTGAATTTGAACTCAGATCTTCCTCACCTCAGGTCCAGCATTCTATCTGTTGCGCTCCCTAGCTGCCTAGGATGCTGAAGCCAGAAGGAGGTTGTCATTTGTCCAAGAATTAGGGATGGGGAACCTACAGCCTCGAGGCCACATGTGGCCCTCTAGGTCCTCAAGTGTGACTCTTTGACTGAATCCAAACTTCAAAAGTTTACAGATAAGGAAACTTGTGGCCTTGAGGCTGCAGGTTCCCCACCCCTGGTCCAAGATGGTGCAGGTACTAAAAAGGCAGAGACAGGCTTGAAACCCAGATGCACTGACTAGAGAGTCAGTATTCTTTTCCCTATATCATGATTGGCTATTTTGGGCTATTTTCAGTTGGTTGGCATTTGCTATTATCTTATACAGCATTATATCACACCTAACTGATGTTGTAGTTTATGTTGCCACTGGTCATCTGTTCTGTTCTTTAGTTAGCATTCATTTAATAATAATAGCTAGTATCCACATAGTACTTTAAGATTTGTAAAGCATTTTACAAATATCATCTCATTTAATTTACAATCATCCTGGGATGTAGGTGGTGTTATTATTATGCCCATTTTACACATGAGGAAACTGAGGCAGACAAGAAGCTAAATGACTTCCCCCAGGGTCACACAGCTAGTGTTTGACGTTAGATTTGAACTCCAAGGGCAGCTAGGTGGTTCAGCGGATAAAGCACCAGGCCTGGAGTCAGGCAGATCTGGCCTTAGATACTTATTAGTTACATGACCCCGGGCAAGTCATTTAACCCAGTTTGCCCAGTTTCCTCATCTGTAAAATGAGCTGGAGAAAGAAATGGTAGACTACGCCAGTACCTTTGCCAAAAAACAAACAAACAAACAAACAAACAAACAAACGAGGTCCTGAACAGTTGGACCTGATTGAAATGACTGAACAACAATAACATTCCAGGCTGCAAATCTAGTGCTCTCTCTATGGAGCCATGCACATAGTTACCTTCCTGAGCTATTTGCTGAGAATTGAGGTTAAACATTAAGTGGAATCCTGAGAATGGAGATCATTAAACTTAGGAAATGAAGACTGACAGTGGAACCTTTATGTCTAGTGATCTTAAATAGGTTCTTTGAATGGGAAAAGTTTAGTCCTATCTAAAGGCAGAGGTTAAGACTAGTTGACCAGTTCAGATGGAAAACTGCCTGAATAACTGTCTCCAACTGGCAGTGCTGGTCTTCCTTGTGGTTTTCATAGTTGCTATTGGCAACTCTCAATGAGCTCAGAGAATCTGAGACCTCTAGAGATGCGATTAGGGTGGCACCTCAATAGTGAGGCATTGGCAGAGTCCTGGGCCCAGATGGTCAGTGGTTCTGAAAATAGTCAGAAAGTTGCCTCTGCCCCTTTGTACTGTTTTTGGAATATTTGCTTTCTTTTCTGAATGCATTACAGAGAAGCTAAGTATCATTATAATTTAGATTCCAGCTATTAGAGCTGAAAATAAGATTTCTATTCCTAGAATTTATGGAAATACACTTATATAAGGAAAATACCTGATATTTCATGGAGTTTATTATAACGAGATTTGACCTATAGTCTATATAGGCTTGCAAAGGTAGGAGATAAGATTCCTCTGAAGAGTCGTTAATCACTATTACCTACTTAACTAATGAACTATCACTGTAATAATAATAATAATATTTATATTGTGTTTTCAGTTTTACACATATTGTCTCATTTAATCTTCACAACAACCCTGTGAGGTGGGCGCCATTATTATCCCTATTTTACAGATGAGGAAACTGAGGTAAATAGGGTTAAGTGACTTGCCCAGGGTCACACAGCTAATAAATAAATGTCTGAGAAAAGATTTGAATTCATGTCTTCCTGGCTGTAAATTCAACACTTTATCCACTGTACCACTGTTTGGATTGCAAGTGGTCTAAGGTGGGACCATGTGCTACTCCAGGAAAAGCACTTGATTGGTAGTCTGATAACCTGCTTTTAGATCCCAGCTCTCTTAACTTTGACCTTAGGTAAGTTATTTCAACTCTCTTGGCCTCAGTTTTCCCATATGTGAAATTAGACGGTTGGATCTTATGAATTTGTTAATCAACATGCATTTAGTTAGCCCCTACTATATATTAGCTACTAGACTAGATGAGGAAGATACAAATCCAAAATGAGAGTTGCTGCCCTCAAGGAGCATATATTCTCCTTGAGGTACACAACATGTTTACAGATAATTTCAGGATATGTACAAAAGAAATATGAGGAAGATGGAGGCAAAAGGGTGGACAAACTAACATTTGGTGGAATCAGGAAAGGCATCCTGACAGAGGTAGCTCTTGATAATGTCTAAGTTCCCTGCCAGTCCTAAAATTTTATTATATTATGAATTAAACAGACAGAACTTCAAAATATTTGTGTTCTGAGGAAAAGACATGGTAGATATTTAGGAATTGTAAGTCTTGCTTGTGTATCTAATTTTTAGAAATCAAAAGCATTTCTTCTCTACCAATCTGAGGTTGAAAAATACTCCTGAAAATATTGGCTCAGGATAAAAGATTTCTGTATTGATGTTTTAAGCCTGTGAAATGTACTCCACATATTGTCAAGTAATGACAGAGAGCCTTAATATCAAAGAGAGGGCAAATATGTGGCATTTCAGATTCAACAAGAGGGAAAGAGTGAATCCTGACTAACTGATATAGCTAGTATACAGCTGGCAAGCAAACATTAACAGTGAAACATCAAGGGGGTCATGTTTTTGCAGATTCAATGGCAATGCTGGAATCACTTTGACATCACCTTCAGATTGGGAAGACATTTTAAGAATCTAAGCTTCTCTTTAATCTGAGTTAGTGTGAAACCTACGTCGATGAAAGTATCTGGAAGAACTGGTAACTCTAATACAGAGTAAGAGAAGAAAAATAATTTATTTGGTGCCTTCAGAATTGTGCTGGATGCTTATCCAGGGATAGAGTATGAGTTCACAGCCATGATAATAGAAGAAAATTCATGCTAATAAGATTTTAATACAATCAAGCTAATATGTAGTAAATTTTGTATTTTTGAAGTACAGCAGAAGGACCTGACAAATAAACTTTTGCTCTGAAGCTTCTCTCTGAAATCTCTCTGGAGCTGAGGTTTCTATGACCTTCTATGTGGCCAGAAATTTTTTATTTTTTATTTTTCAGTTTTTAAAAACTCAAGCTTTGTTATGTGAGGAGAAAAACTAGATATAAGATTCTTAGTATTTTTTCCCAGAATTCTTCTGATGTATCAGTGGTCCTTTATGATTCTCCCATTTCTCAATGCCTTGAAGTCTGAGAAGGCTGAACAGTGATACAAATGCATTGGAAGTATATTGGAGTAAATTTCACCCTATCTCCAAGCTTTGGACACTAGTCTGATGTTAGCCCTGTTATGAGTGTGGGGATCTGGATCAAGCTAGTTTATTTTAATCTGACCTGATTTAGTTCCAAGGTTAATCCATGAGTTCCTCTTTAAGGTGGGCCCAAGAGTCTATTTGGAGCTGAGACTGTTCAGTCAAACCAATCTACTGAGAATTTACTTGAATGGCTCTTTAATGGAGCCACAGAAATGCCATGCCATCATAACAGACATTATGGTCATTGATGGCCAAAGACGAGGCTGACTTGAATAGAAACCACTGGAATTGTGCTGTCCCAGAGTAGCATTCCTAACAAAAGGGCACATATGGCCTGGTTTTGGGGCTTAAAGGAATAGGCACCATTTGCTTGGGCATTCACTGCATGATATTAAGTGCTTTGTCATGAGGAGATATGGGATTTAAATTCTATAATTTCATCTAGCCATGCAGAAGTACCACGCCAAGGTATGTTGCCATAATAATTCACTTCATCCCAAGGTGAGGTTGATGACAGAAATAAAGGACTCACATACACTAAAATATTTACAGTATCCTTTTTTGCAGGAACAAAGTAAATATCCCTTGATTAGGAAATGCCTAAACAAGTTGTGGTATGAAAATATAATGAAATATTAATGTGCTGTAAGAAATGATGAATCTCATGAACCTAGAGAAGATTGGAAAGATTTATATGGAATGATGCAGAGTGAAACGAATAGGACTAGCAAAACAATATACATAATAACTTTAAAGTATATGTGGAAAGAATGACAACAAAACCAATGAAACTGAGTGCTGTCAAATTATAGTGACCAAATTTGCTCCCATAGAAGAGATACACGAAGATGTTTCCCCACTCTACCTCCTTTATAGAAGTGGGGGAGCATTGCCGTGAGATACCACATATAACTTTTTTTTATATATTGTTTAATTTTATGAAACTTGTTGTTTTCTTTTTTCTTTTCTTAGTTATTATAAAGGATGTATCTTTGAGGATGGGAGTAGGAGAAGAAATACATGGGGAAATTCTGCCACGTAAAAACAAAAAGATAGCAGTAATAATTATTTTTAAAGTATTTTGCCAAGTCCTTCAATAAAAAAAAAACCATTTCTCTACGTGCGTGTTCAACATTTCTCAACGCTCAGTTATCTTGATGTCTAAACTAAAGACAGTGAAAAAGTAGTGCTACACTGAAACAAACAAAAAGATTAATAATTTTTACAGCCTCTAAGTTTCACAATAAAAATAGTATGACAAAATGACATTTCTGGGAGCCTGAACAATGAATTTTCATCAGTAGACATTTGGTATTTAGAACACTTATTATGCCTGGATGTGAACATTACACTTTGAAAAAAAAATTAAACTAATTATCATTGGCAATGACAACAACTGCCACATAGTAGTACAAAATCACTACTACTATGACCAATTTTAGAATAAAATAGTGCTTTTTCATACTCCTCACTAGAACATTATTGAGAAGGGAAGGAATATATTAAGATTCAGGAGACTTGCAGGAGCTAAGAAGGGTGAGAACAAACAAGGGGTAAGGAGCATTTGGCTGACAGGCAGTGAGCACAATAAACATATGGTCATCAAACTGAAGTTGCCTGGGTATTGGCATCTCTGTGCAAAATGCCACAGCCATTCCTAAACACTGCCTAGTAAAGATGCCTGGCCAGAAGATGAAATCAAAGATAAAACATTAAAAGGAGAAAGAAATCATTTAGGTTGACCTCACTAGGATAGGTCATTCCCTAGTGGAAGAGTAGGCTTTCCCCCTTCATTGGCATACCCTTCATTTTCTTTACCTAACCCAAGTGAATCTAACACACAGACTGTTTCCAAAATATATTGTTTTTCTAGTTGGACAGAAAACTTTTGTTTGTGTGTGGGGGGGGCATGGATGGATGAGGACTTGAGCTCTTCATCCTTAACCTTGGGGCATGTGACACTCCTTAAGACTTTAACATACACAGTGAGAATCAGAACACAAGCCATTTTTGCACTTAGGGCAAGAAGCACAGACTATGCCTGGGAGGAAGGGCAATAACTAATGTGCATTTGATTATGTTGAGATGGGAAATGGTAAAGATACTGAAACAACAGAAGCCACTCCCACCTTTCGGGAGATACCTGGGGAAAAAGAACAGAGTAAAGGCAAGAGATGGGGAAGGGATCACCAGGCATACAGGTGTGCTAGTGCGAGAAGCCATTAGCTGGTAGTTTCCTTTTTTAGCTAACCTATTCTTGCTCAAGGTGTCAAGCTCAGCTGGTTCTATGCTTCTGAAGGACTGACAGTGTTGCCAGTGTCCCTCAAAATTTTACTAACCTCAGATGAAGCTAGAGTGACTCCACCCTACTTATACCTCTGCAGAAAACTCTAACTGATGATGGGACACATTTTTCTCTTTGATGGCAGTTGTAAAATGAATCTTTGATCAAATATTTAACTAATTCACTTTTTTAACAAGAACAGAAATAATAGCTATGATCACATGCTTGTGACATATCCACTAGTGGAGTTATGTGAGATTCTTTGACTTTGCTAATTTTTTTTAAAGAGGATCAAATAGGATTTTAATTTGGCTAATATTGATTGGTTTTTTTTTTTAAATTTTACAAAATTGCTAAAAAGAAAGATTATCTATCCTGGAAAAGAAAAAAAAATCTCCATCTTTCCCATTCTTTTCCACAAAATGTTTTACTATTTTGAAAGGCTGTTTGATATTTCCTATTATGTTAGATCTGGAATCAATGATGCAAGATATCTTTTGTCTTAAGCAAAAACAAGATCCTCACTTGAAACAAAGACTGTGTGCTAGTTTCTTGTGTCACTGTGATGGCAATTTTAAAAGAATTTATGTTACCTGACCAATAGCCAGCAGCCATGTCTAAGTCAACATTTCCCATAGCCACTTACACATACTTGGTATTCAGGGAATATTGGCCATAATCATTATTAAAAGATGGGCATTAATAACAATAGAGGGTAATAGGGTGACTGGGCCTTTATATTGTACCTGGCCTTGGTCTCAAAGCCTTTACAGATTTTTTCCAATCTAATTAATCTTTACAAAATGCCTCTGAGATAGGTAAGCGCACTTCCAAAATTGACTCTAATGGATATATTAACATTTTGCCTTTCCTTTCTACTTTAACAATTCTTCAAAGTGCTGAATATTATTACACCCACTTCTGAAGGGGTGCCCTGCACATGTCATGGAAAGTGCTAGCAGTGAATTCTTGACTAATACAGGTGATTAACCACCCTACAAGAGACACCATTGAGGCTAATGAAAAAATTTTGAGTTACTGTACCCTAGAGCTCAGGCTATTTCCTGGAATCCTAGAGCCATCCCAAATGTGTATGGATGAAACACAATTGCTGGATTGTAGTAAAAGGGGTTGGATTCAAATCTCAGCTCTGCCATTTACGACTTGGGGGTGCTTGGGAAACTCACTGAATGAAAGTCTCTGAGTTTTATATTTCTCATCTGTAAAATAGGATGAGGATTGTACTAAGTCTGTGCTTCTTAACCTTTGTGTATGTGTTCCATGGACCTTTTTGACAGTCTGGTGAAGCCTGGGAATCCCTTCTCAGAATAATGTTTTAAAATGCTGAAATGAAATACATAGAATAGCAAAGGAAGCCAATGACACTGAAATAATTATCAGACCATGTATTTTTAAATCCAAGTTAATGACCTTGATATTAAGAATTCTTGCACTAGTTGAACTCCCAGCTATAAATATTCTTTCCAGTTATAAATCTATAATCCTATAGATCCTATGAATAGAATGGATCTGGAGTAACCTTGTTCCGTCAGTCCTGAAGTCAGAATGGGACAGTGTCTTAGAGATCATTGAGTCCAAGCTTCTGTTTGGGGACAATCAGGCAATTCTGGAGAGTCTCTATTTTGTTAGGTCCGGACCCTTCTCATAATGGATGTAGGGACAGTAAGGAAAATAAGAGAACCTCTGACCCCTTGATTCTCTCAGCTGCCTTTATCTTCCTACAACCAGCCCTATCAAAAGGAACCAAAACTTGTGCTACCTTCCTGATCTTCCTTTGCAACAACAAAGGCTTGTTCAATTACACGATATTTACTATCTGGGTCATGGTACAGTGGATAGAATGGTGGACCTGGACTCAGGAAGACCTGAGTTCAACTCTTTTGTCAAACACTCCTTATCTATAAAAGTTTGAAGTGAATCTCAAAAGAGATAATATTTATAAAAGCGCTTGGCACAGTAGCCACTTTTTAATGCATGTTCTCTTCCCCTTTGTAGGGAAGTGACTTTACTTCTCAGTATATCAGTTTCTTTCTCTGTAAAATGAGGATAACAATGCTTGTCCTACTTAGAATTATTATTGTTAATAATATTACTTCTGAATTAGAGCTGGCTCTCCTCGTATACCTTAGTCCAAACCCATACTTTTTTTTTTCCAAACCCTTATTCTTAAGATGACCCTGGAATTCTTCTAGATTTTTGAGGTGCAGATGAAAACTTTGCTTCCTATGCAATGAATCATTCCTTCCATGCTTGACCTGTTTCACTCCTGCATTTGCTAGAATTTCCAATTGTCATGTAGGGAGTGGACCTTATGCAAAACCTCAAAAACTCTCCTTACTAACCAGTAAGCTGACAGGTGACGTAATTGGGCAGAACTGGTCCCAACAAGTGCCTTTAGCTTTTCAATACCCACTAAATTAAATTTTGTTCTTAAAAACTGCCAAATGGAGAGTCTACTTTTGCAAGTATTTATAAATTAATAAATAAATATAATTTATCCTATTTTATTATATATATTATAAATAAATATGAACAAGTATATTTATTTAATTCCTGTGTCTGATATGGCTAGTCACCTTTCTGTCCATAGCCTTCATTTTTTTCTTCTTTTGGGAAATTACAAAGAAGTGAATTAATGGTTTTAATTAAAGAAATGTATGAGTGAAAAGGAAGTTAGGCTGGTCATAAGAGGGCAGGATAACTAATTGACAGGCTGCTTATATGCTCCACTGTTATCTTCATGATGTCAAGAGAAAGAAAAGGATCTTCTCCACTAGGGGAACTAGGACACTGAGGGGAACTTTTGTGGCAAAGCTGTGGGAAGATATGGATGAGAGTCACGAGTCATGAGAGTCATGTATAGACATGGATAGGTTCCCATTGGCATTGTTAGATGGGGAAGAAGGGAATATTGTATTTATATAGTGCTTACTATGTGCTAGGTACTATACTAAGTGCTTTATAAATATTATCTCATTTGGTCCACACAACAACCTTGGTGGTGGTTGCTATTATGATCCTTGTTTTACAGTTGAGTAAACTGAAACAGAGAGAGGTTAAGTGACTTGCCTAAGGTCACACAGCTAGTAAGTATCTAAGGTCAGATTTGAACTCAGGTCTTCCTGACTCCAGGCTTAGCTCTATCCACAGTGTCATTAGCTAGCTCCTTCATACAAAATGAAATGATAGTTACACTTAATTGGAACTATGGTCAGGTAAGTTAGAAAAGAGATAGCTAATTTGAAAGTGTTCTGATATCTAATAGTTGGTTTGAAAACATGAGTATGACGTTATTGGTATCGCTGACCGATATTCTGCAAACTTCCTTTCTGTTTGCTGTTAACGTTATTTAATTATATTTGTGAACCCACATTGGCTTGGCTGTGTGGAAAGAAGGGAGTGATGAGTCTTGATCAGACTATTTTGCTTCATTTTTAAAAAGTAATGAGAGATATTTAACTGCTTCTATGAATTTCTTTTTTTCTTTTTTTATTACAAACTTAATGATCATCAAATGTATTTCAATATGCAAAGAACAAAGACTGTTTTTAAACCATAAACTTCTATAGTTGAAGTGCACATTAAATTAAGATAGTCATAAAATTGCTGTGTTTGTGCCCCCATTTAAATTTTTTTGTTTTCTTCTATGCATTTAAAAATATTTCATTGATGATCTTTTCTTTTTCATTTTGCTTATTTTTTCCTCTCTAAAATTTTTTTGCTCCCTAGTATTTCCAAGTTTAAAAGGTAATTTTTTTCTGGCTAGGCAATGGGGTTAAGTGAATTGCCCAGGGTAACACAGCTAGTAAGTGTCATGTATCTAAAAAGATGGACTTGAACTCAGGTCCTCCTGATTCCAGGGCACTGTGCCACCTAGCTGTCCCTAAAGGTTAATTCTTGATGGGAGAATGCGAGCTCTCCCCAAACGCCCAAAATTGTTCTAGGATGAAAGTAATGATTGAACTCATGCTAATGAACCTCCCAAACCCAGGCAATGGACATTTTTCTGTATATTTTCAGCCAGCAGAGATCCAGGAAGACTTTCCTCCACCCTATTGCAAAGAATAGCTTTTAATACTAAGCTACAAAAGAATTTGCCACCAGGTTGTACCATTAAGCAGTGCTGCTGAAAATCTCTAGTATTCAAGCTGAACGCTAGGAGTGAGATTTCTCCCAATCAGATTTACTGAAGCCATTGTTATAATTCTGAGGAAACATGTATATTGACTATCTAGAATTTGCTCATAAAATGCACATATTTTACACATTTGGCATATTTTTAACCTCTAGATCCCAATATAAGCTCCTCTCTTTGTCAAGTAAACCCCAACCCACTTTTCCAGTTTTAATACACATTACTCCCTTGCCATACACTCCAACCAAACTGATCTTCTGACTGTTACTCACATGGGACACTCTATTTTTGGTCTCTATCTCTGTACTGGCTGTGTCTCCCATGCCCGCATCCCTTCCTCAATTCTACATCTTGGATCCTCTGGTTCTTTTTTTTTTTTTTGTAGACTCGTGTCAAGCACTACCTTCCATGTGAGGTCAGCTGCTGGTGCTCCTTCCATTCCAGCCTGGCTCCCTTATATCTGTTTTGAGTATGCCTATGTACATGTATATCATCTTATCTGCTGCTCCTTGAGGGCAGGGAATATTTTCTTAGAAAGTGCCTGGCATACTGGAGGTGCTTAATAAATGCACATTGATTGATTAGAAAGGGCTAAGGAATACAGGCTATCAATGAACATATCCTCAGATTGGAGCATGGCCAGCATTTGCTGTACCCACTCTTCAGCTAAATAAGTCCATTCCTTAAGGAGGAGGAAGAAAACTTTTCCAGAAGATGGGGAGGGCTATGTCAGAGACAAACTGCTGAGATAATAAGTGAGTAAGTTGGTTGTCAGGAAATTAAAATAATTCTGTATTATTTACTAATTGATCCTATTCTATAATTGGCCCTATTCTGTATTATTGCCTCATTTTGTGTGATTCCTCAAGACACATTTCTCCATCCTTGAGTTAAGCTCAAGAATAGAGTTTTCCCTTTGACTTAGTTTAAAGATATAATTAAAAGGGAATGTTGTCACTACACATAGTGCAAGCCCCTGAGACATCTGCTTGCTGTCTATAAGCCCCAACCAGCTTAAACTGATGCCAAAGACATATCTATTCCTGACCGTCCCTCCACAGTTAGGGGAGATTTGATCACCTCCCAGGGGACAACAAGCCTGGGATCTCCTTACAAAGATTACAAGAGGCAGAGTCCCATAAAGCAATTAACACTTCTTAATTGACAGAGAGGGTTTGACTACCCTCCCCTGAATGCCAACCCACTTTTCTTGGTATAGCCAATTGTAGTGCTCCTACACCCCCTTCTTTCCAGCATATGAATAAAGAGGGTTTTCCACTTCTGATTGGAGTCTCTGGCCTTATTGAGATGGCCAATCTGACCTACTTTGTTAATAGTTATATGCATCACTGTTAATAAACTGATTTTGCTCAGAGTATATATTTCAGTTTGCCTTTATTGAATTTACTCATGAGAGCTGTAACTAGAACCTGTAGCATTATCTATTTGCCTGGGACTCTTCTGTCCCCACAGCATAGTAGACAACACAGAGAAATAGACCAGCATAACAGCTGGGCAGAAAAAGCCTGCATCTGGCCTTCACTGAATATTTCTGAATGATGCTGTTGTCACCACAAACTAGGTTGTAGCAGCAGCAGAAGTTTTGAGCCACTTCAACTTTGCTCTCACCTGTGCCATCAGGACTATCCCCATCTTGCTAGAGATAATAATTGCTCACTGATGCAGAAGCCAAAGAGGCCAATTTGGTTATGTAGGTACCCAGATGGGACAGCAGCTGGTATCGGGCACCTGGGAAGGACAGGAGTCCTGGTAGGATGCGGAGATAATTATGCAATTTTTTTTCCTAAGTTTGCCGGTAAACTTGGCAGATTTTGCCTTAGTGGTGAAACATCCCTGGAGGTTACTGTCTGTTTTTTTTTTTTCCAAAAGTGTACCACATTGCAGATCAAGGCTAGCTGGAGTGCCTTTGGTTGCTATCTCTCAGCAAGAGCCACCAAATGTGAGGTGAAAGCAGCAAACCAAGGCAGCAGCCTGTAATCAGCAAGACATTCCCCATGGAAATCATCATCACCCCTTAATGAATGACCTCTCCCACCTGAGCAGAATCACAATTTCTCTGTGGTGATGGAGCCCTTCCTTTTACTGAATTATTCTGCACTAGATTCAGATTTTCCAGTCTGGGAGAGAAAGAGTAAATCGTGAGATAATTCATGTAAAATACATTATAAACTTGAAATCACCACATAAATTGGAGTTGTGATGATGATGATGATGATGATGATGGTGATGTCATGGACAGAAACTGGAGCTGCTCCCCTTTTTCCTCCAGCTATGATCTTGTGCTATTTATTTGGAGGCTTTGAGATGAAACACAGGATCAGAGCTGAGATCTTAGAGGTCACCTAGGCCAACCCTCATATCTGGCAATGAAGCAACTGAAGACTTGGGAGGTTAAAGAACTGGCCTGAGGTCATAAATGTCAGAGGAAGGATCTGAACCCAAGCCCTCTGACTCCAGTATCATGATACCTCCACTAAATTCTCTTGTTAGGCATGAGATGTAAGTGTTAAGGGAAATTATTTTTCTATTATATTAACAACCAATTTTTAAATTAGAATTAAGGCTTTTTCTCTCTATTTCCTCATTTAGAGACCAGCCCCTCTAGACCAGTCAGTCTCTGAAGGCATTGCTAATAGATGAGATTCCCCAAATTCTCTGGGAACATGTTCCTAGATCTTGACCAGGACGCCACCCAACTAAGAGACCTTACTTCTGGTTACAATGTAAACAGAATCCAATCTAGATGAATTCTTGTCCTAGAGCATCAAGTTTATGCCCTTGCACCCCTCCATTGGGGTTTAGGGTAATCCAGCTCATGAAGGAGAAAACCAACCAGAGTTGTCTGGGTAGAGATGGATTCCTTTTTCTAGATTGCTGGAAGTGACTGAGTCTCATGATGAAGCCATGTTCTCAACAGGAGGAGCTGAAGGCTTTTAGCCTACTTTCTCATTTTAAACTCCACTCCTTCATTTGTTTGTTCACCAATCAGGGTTGATTTTCATCTGTTAGGGCACACTTACCCCCTTCCCCCACCTCCAAAGGTATTTAAGCATTTGATGATCTCCACAGTTTTTTCTTGGTTACCAAGAGAAATCATTGATCATCAATTTATTAATTACCAGCTAGCCTAATTAATAAATTTCTTATTAATTATCCAGAAACTCTGTCTTTTGGGTTTTTCATTTGTCTCACAGTCCACTTCCCACCTGGAAAATATGCAGCTATGCTGTCTGCCATTATAAAGCCAGAGTCTAGAGATTGTGCTGCTTGTGAATTTGGCATTTTTGTAAGATTGTCTTGCTGTAGGAAGCAAAGAGGCAATAATGAAGCTGGCAAGCCAGATAATTGATCTACCTGAAGGGAATAATGAAATTCGGGAATCACTAGGTAGAAGTTGGAGGCATGTAGTCACCCCTCAGGTCACTGGGCAGAGAAGGGTCTGATCAGACAGCAGTCCCCAGTGGCTGATGGGCATGTGCAAAGATGGTAGAGACTGATTTGGAAATCCCTGGATATTCTCATTGCAAAGTACAGAGTGAGGTAGTAAACACAAGCAGGTTGGAGTCAGGGAAGGAGCCAGGACCGAGGAAAAGAAAAGAGTAAGGAAGAGCAAGCTCATCCAAAGTCCTAGCTCAGGAACCCAAGTGTCCTTGATGAATGACAGGAGAATATAGGTCAAGCTGTCCACCTACTCAGACGAGTCAGATTCTTTGATCGGTCCTGCCAAGTCTTTGTGTAGAAACATTGCTGCTGTGGGTGTAAACAAAACTCCCTAATGTCACAAACTAAAATGCCAAACTGATCATGATCTCCATTTAAAAGTGCCATCCATTTCTGTCTGTTTCAGCAGTGAAGACACGCTGCAATGAACAGAGTCCCAGTTATAGAATCAGTAAGTCCTAGGTTCAAATCCCCCTTTACATACTGACTGGCTGGTTGACTCTGGGAAAGTCATTTTCAATCTTAATTTTTTTCATTTGTAAAATGGGGATAAAAATATCTTTAGCATTCACTTCACAGGGCTGATACAAGGGTCAAATGAAATAATGTAGATAGTATATTTTGTAGATTCTAGAGAGCTCTATAAATGTTACTATTATTTTTTATTAGCAGAGGAAGGATTTGGATGGAAGGAGGTAAAAGGAATTGAGAGAAGCATTAGGAAATCATATTGGGGAATGGAAAGAGGAGGGGCTGATTCATTTGTGAATTATGTGGGTGAGAGAATAGGAGAGTTGGAAAAAAAACTGACCTGGTCCACCAACTATTCCATGAATAATAGAACATTTTAACATTGTTGAGAGCTTCGATTAAACCATCATAAATCCTTCCAGTTTTCCCCTAGAGTTGCTATTCAGTGTGTTACTTATTGATAAAAGAAATTCAAGAAAAGGAGATGACTGTCATATAACACTCATTTCTCAAGAAGCAAATTAATTTCCTTTGGCCTTTACTCACTGTTCTAAAAAAATTACAGCAGACGATAGTTCCCACCCCTCTCTTGGAAGCCTTAGTTTAATTTATCTGTAGTGAGAATTGAATGTTCATTAGAGTTGATAGGCCTAAAGCTATGGGATGGGAAGCCCTCTATTCAGATAGAGAATAGGTTGGGTGTACTTAGGAGATAACTCAATAATTCTAATATTTGACTCTAATATCCTGTGGGAGGATTACCTTCTTCTGTGAGAGACAAGTTCTAGTTTCAGATTCCTTGAGCTTTTTAGTCTTCTTTTTCTGTGACTTTTCCAACAAGTTTTCAAATATACATTAGTGTGTGGTATGTGGTAGCTATCTATGTAGGTCCAGTCCAGGAAATATTGACAAGAGATGATTATCATTTGACATAAATTCCTAATCATAGCTTATTCAGAACTAATGAGGTTGATGTTAGGATGCCTATTTGATTAAGGTCTCCATTTTTTCAAGTGGAAAAAGGGAGAATTTCTCACAATGGGAGACCTGCCCCTTATTCGTAATCTCTATGTAGCTTGTCTGAGAACTAGTAACTTCTCTGTAACCTGTCAAGTTTATTTGTGGATATCAGTGGAGAAATAAAACACATAATAATTAAGTTCCATAAACTTTTATGTGGTGTCTAGTATGTGCAAAGCCCTATACTAGTCAGTAAAATAAATAAATAAATAAAAGCTTGAGAAATGGGGCTTCGTATATGTTAGGGTGATATAAAAACAATGGGTTTTTCCATTTCTAATGCATTTCAGGTAAGAAACTACCCTAAATAACCATCATTATTTCTTTTCCCTTTATTATTCCCACCTGTAAGACAACATCTTCATGTTACAATGAGAAACAATTGGTTTGCAGATGCCTGTGAGGCCTAGTATTGGTGCTTGACCTGGAGGGAAGACTTAGTAACCTGTTTCATCCTGTCTCCTATAGCTACTGTCTGGGTTCTAAAATTACTCATGCTATTTCTGTTCCATAAAATTCCAAGTTTTCTCCTGCAAAGGAGCAAATTATTTAAAAGAAAGCAACATTAAATATGCAAAGTTGCTGTTCAGTTTTTCTGAAGGCAAAAAAGTAAGCCACAGCCCTATAGTTCGGGATTGCTGATAAAGAGGCTAGAGGCAGGTCTCTAGCAGTCTGCAGTAATTATTGGTTTTTGTTCAGCATGATGATTCAGAATAATAATAGGTGTTCATTAGCCAAACTGAATGCTGGTTTTTTCTGCCATTTCCATCGATCTCTTTCCCTAATGAGTGTTAGGCACATGGAAGAACTTTAGCCAACTACTTATGGATGGTGTTCCAATTAGGCTGCTTATTTAGCCTTTGTCTTTTGATTAGGGCATAGTTTTGAAATAGAAATTAAATTTTTAGTGTTTAGTATCAAGGTGATTTCACAGATTTTGCTCCATTTGAGCTCAATAGATTTTGGGAATAAGCTTGATTTTGTAAATGATGAGGTTGTTTCCTCTGATACCAATTGAGTTAAGCTTTGTCACCCTTCATGTTGATTTATGTCCAGTTTGCAACATTATCAAGTGTCTGTTATCATTCTTAATCAAGCCCACTGGTCCCCAAACAAACCAGAGACAGTATGGCATCCAAAGGGAACACCATCCCATTACTTCTTTTTATTGATTGTGTAGTTGCTTAATTTTATGAGAAGGCTTAGCTGCAGGCATCACTAGATATGAAGCCAGAAATCTGTTCATGCAAGGAAGATCTATAGATGCAATTTAAAAGCACTCAGTTTAGAAATTATGGGTGTGTTTTTTCCCCCAATGGAGATTCTGTTGGGAGATGTACAGACATCTTATTCTTCCATGAAGTCGTTGAGTGTGGATTGTGGGTTTCGACAGCCAAAGGAAATATTCTGAATCCACTTGCTTACGAGTTGTCCTGCCGATACTTTGTTTTCAAATGAAAGAGATTAGAGTAAGATTCCCTCAGATCCAGATCAAAGATGCATACAGCGTAGTCTTCTGCAAGCCTGCTTGTAGGCAGGTGGAGAGTCTGCGTAGCTTCACTAAAAAATACAGATCACATTCAATAACAGTGAACTTCAGCTGACCATCAACAATTTAAAGTTGCATTTGAATCCTGTTGTTGGGCATAATAATAAATAGATGTTTGCTTGAGCAAGAAAATCTTTGCAAGGGCTATGCCTTTGACATCTTTTGTGTCTCCCATAGTACCTGGTGGAGGGCTAAGCACAGTAGGGAATACTCCATAAATTCTTGCTGATAGATTAATTGATCTAATAGCTTTGGTTGTAATGGTATTTATTAAAGGATTTGACCTGTATTGGGTAGGTGAAAGTTGCTATTTCTCTGAATCCCCACAAGAAGCCAACAGTAATCAGCTTTAAGCTTCGAGAGATTGTCTGCAGGTAAGGAGTAGAAAGCTAACCAAGTGATCAAGGCTTCCAAGCTTGTGAGTCGATCAATAACTGACCAAGACTGACTCAGCAATGAAACATCAATGAAGAGAGAAGATATGAATGTATGATTCCCTGAAAGCACTGCAGCATGGTAGAGGCAGTGAGCCATAGAGAGCTCTATGGCAACATTGATTTCTTAGGGGTGAAGGGAGGTTGACAATTATTTTCTTCATTAGAAGAAACAGGAAAAGTAAACAAGTTAGTTTTTTCTGTGTAAGGGGTACCCATCCATTTGTTGCCTCTTATTTTAGGCTAATTGGATATTCTTACCATGGAAAGTTGAATTATTAAGGTTTTTTCTCACTTGTCTTGTTAGTAACTATTGAAACTGGGATTCCCTTTTATGGAATAAGCAGGGTATTGAATTTGGCAGAAGCAACTTTTCCCTATCTGAGAAAGAAGATTTCTAGAAAAAGAAAGTTTATAGAAAATTTTAAAAGAGCCTGAGAGAGTTAATTTCAGTTCTCTGTGAATTGTAGAAGCCCAGCACGTCAGGCTCAGAAGCGACTTAGAATCTATCTAGATGGTTCGAACTGACTTCTCAGAGGGGGAAGACCTTTAAATTGAAATTAGAAAGGGGTGTCTCTCACCCTTACCAGCAAGGAAGATAAGTAACTGGAGACAATGTGGTAGAATGGGGGGAAATACTGGATTTGGAGACAAAACACTCGGGTTTAAGTCAAGGCTAGGTCACTTGCGATTTTTTTTTTAGGCTGTCTCACTTTATCATGTTTTCTTTCTGCAAAATGTGAGATTTAGACTAGCTGATTTGCAAGATCTCATGGAACTCTAACTTTCTAAAAATATATGAGTATTAGAAACCCCTAATCTGGCATGCCTGCAGTGACTATGCAAAAGCCTGGGTTCAGAGGCAAAATTTATACTGGAGAGAGGAACAGATCCAAAAAGTGGCTGAGTTGGAAAATTCTAGGCCTGACTATTTTTACAGGGCCTGAAAGTGATGAAAATAGGCTTCTTTCCCAAAGAAAACATTGATTTCTGATGGCTTTCTGGAGCTGGTTTATACACTGTCATACTCTGCTGATTTCCAACCTGCTGGTCTTGTAAGCTTGTTTGCTTCTAATTAGCATCACTGATTGTATCCTCCAAAGTACTGTACTCATAAATGTAAATTTCTGATTGATGTTGTCTCCATTAGAGGCTCAGTTCTGACAACTACATTTTTTTGGATTACTGATTTTGAAAAAAGAGTAAAAAGCGGTGACCCCCAGCCCCATTTGTGCTGTAATTTTGGACTCATCTTTGTTCAGAGCATAATTTTAACTGTAACTTACTTGAGATGGCTGGTTCTGAAGCCCCACCTCCTTGGGGAAATCACTTAACCTGTCTAAGCCTCAGTCTCCTCATGTGTAAAAGAGGGGGTTGGACTAGAAGGCCTTTAAGGTCTCCTCCAGTATTAAGACTCTGATCTCATGAGCCCTCCCTTGATTATATTTTTATGCAAATACTCTCTTTTTAATAGTAGTATTTGCACTAATTTGAAAGCTAGAAATAGAGTTATTGTTTAGCCATTTTCAGTCTTATCTGACTCTTTGTGACCCCTTTTTGGGGTTTTATTGGGCAAAGATACTGGAGTAGTTTGCCATTTCCTTCACCAGCTCATTTTACAGATTAGGAAACTGAGGCAAACAGGGTTAAGTGATTTGCCCAAGGTCACACAGACAGTAAATGTCTGACACTCCATATGGGGTCTTGACCTACAGTTTAAGAAACACTGGCTTAAACAACTCTCTCTCTCTCTCTCTCTCTCTCTCTCTCTCTCTCTCTCTCTCTCTCTCTCTCTCTCTCTCTCCTTTCTCTCTCTTTTTCTTTCTCCCCCTTCCTCTCATAATTTTAAATTATTTTGTCAATGACAAAACAGATATTTTCTTTATTTTTGAAGTTTTTGTTTTTATTTTGAACTTAGCAAATGCCAAATATAACAGGTCTTTGTGTATATATAGTAGATCAGTAAAAGAAGATAAACAACTCACTGACTATGAATTTTAGGGAAGGTGCTAACCTTCATTGGTAGAACAAGTTTTCTAATTGAGTAGTTCTCTATATCAGTGAAATAGTAGACCCAGTCCCTATCCTTATCACTATTATTATTATTATTCTATTGCATGAAAGACATAATGTAATATTTGATTAGGAATGAATAGCAGCTAAGCCGTAATGGCATGGTAAACCCATCCACCACTGAAGTGTTTTTTCTTCATATAGCAAAATACTTTTGGGGGTGAGGTTTAAAATTTAAGTTTTCATTTTTATCTATCCAGAGTACATGGAGAATTCTTTTATTCCGTTAAAAGTTTCTAGCTGGTCTCTGCCATACAGTATCTCGGAATTTGTTCAGCTGCAGACCAGACACCTACAACTTGAAACAGAGAAGATTCATTCAGAGATTTAAGAGTTATTCTTCCGTGTCCATTTCTAATGGCTGGCTGTGTTTGGATCACAGGTTGAGTGTTTATAAAAATGAACTTGGATTTCCCAGGTCTGTTTGAAATTATGTGTACATTTGCATGCATATACATCCGTGTGCGTGCGTGTGTGCACATGTACGTGTGCACACACACACACACACACACACACACACACACAAATTTCTCTCATTTCACAACTTAATATCCCATGATTCACATAGCTAATAAGCTAATAAAGCCTTCTAATTATTTAACACATCCAGTAGGGGGAAAAATCTCCTAAAATCTCTTTAAAAGGATGACACTAAACTGTTACAAAGAAAACCACTCTTTTCTTATGATTTGGTTTTACCTTTACTTTTTTTTTTTGGTACATTGTTTGTTTTAGTTGAACAAGATGAATTGGGCCATTGGTACTGGGAACCAGGTCCCTCTTGAAATCTCACTCCAGATGGGCTAGCACCCCTTTGAGTTTCTTCCCATCTATCTGTCTGTCTGTCTGTCTGTCTCTCTATCCATTCACATACGTATTTTGAATGTGCATGTATACTGATTAGATTGATGACATATCTCTGGCCATAAGAATGCTATTTGAAAATCCCTAATGGATAGAATTGGCATCATCAGTTAATATTTTTTTAATTGCTGTATGATCTTAATATGTTGTAGTGGAAAGAACACTGAATTGTCAGCCAAGAAATCTGGCTTCTTATCTTGGTTTGGGAATATCTAGTTGTATAACCTTGGATAAGATACTAGCTACTCAGGGCATCAGTTTCCTTATCCACCCAATAATTAGACACCAGATTAGATATTTTCTAAGGTCCCATCCAACTCTGGATTATGGTGAATAACAGAACTAAATCCCACTGAGGTAAAATGACCTACCCTTGGTCACATGGCTAATTAGTGGAACAGCTACTATAAGAACCCTTCCTTTCCTTATTTTACCTTAGAGTCAAATTTTCTGGTATGAGGTATCCCTGGGCAATTCTCTGGTCTATAACAATACTCTCATTGTCCATCTGGCTTATCTACCACTGCCCTCCCATTAAGAGGGTCCTCCACAGAAGAGGATAATGAGATGCTCACGTGCTCAATTAGAAGAGAGTCACAGAGAGGATTAAAGGTAGCCCGCTTAGTCTTTGAATGTAATTGTCCAAAGGAGAGCAGAGACATTACAGGCGTGACTTGGAAAAACAAAGGCTGTGATGGGGCTTTTCAATACTACATTTTAATTGCAGCATTTGCAATTAAAATACAGAGCATCCCAGGAGGGTGATGCAATTGACCAATACAGATAACCCTCCAGCTGGTGGCAGGGGAGGGTACTACTTGGTCTCTCAGCACAGTGATGATCCCATCCTAGTTACAGCATTATTAGCACCTGGGACACTTACCACACGTTTCAGAGATACACGGTGGGTCCAATTTGGCCCTATGTATGTTCCCTCTGGGAAAATTTTCTGGGGCCTGGCCCATGCTTTCAGCCACCAATATCTGCAACTCAAGGAAATCAAGCAGCACTAGTACTCTGAAGCTATGACCAGGAAAGAAAAAGAGACAATTGAAAGAGTTCCATCCATTCTAATGGCAAAGATTCAAGGAAAACACTCCAGAAATATTTTTGTGGAAGTGGACTCCTCTAGATCACAATTATTTGAAAGGTTCAGAGTGGTATTCAGCCTTCTAATATCCCCACAGATGACTCTCACTGACTCCACTGATGGAAGCCACACACATAATAATGCTGGTACTCTTAAGAATGCCTAGTCTGCATTTTCTTTACCATTAATGCTAAGCAAGATCTGACAATGAATGTCAACAGGCTAACACTGTAAGTCGGAGAACCACACAGGGATTCATGGGAAAAATCCTACCCTCTGGTATGCCCTGGGTTCAAATTCCCATGAATAGGAACTACCTCTGGGAAATCTAAGAGCTCAGCGCTGCCTTTATAATTATATTTAAATTGCCTTTGGTAAGTGGCTCAAAGCCACTTACTATTTTTCCACTAAGCTCTGTAAAGGAGCTCATCCCCTTTGTATATTTTCCAGATGAGCTCTGCAATCCAAAGAATCTATTGGGAAGAGTACACAGAAAGTCTGTGGCTGAGCTTTAGGATTTAGTCTCCTGTTTTCTAGTACTTTGCTCCTTCTACTGTTATCCTTTTTTAATATTACCATGTTCACTGCAGATAGCAAACCCATTAAAGCTGCAGGTTTATTTACTTCGACTGACTTCATAATTAAGAGTTGCTTTAGCACCCTCTGGATAAAGTGTTTTTAAATATTCATATATGTATATATGTATATACATGTACATATATATGTGATATACATATATATTTATACATAAGCATATACATATATACAAACATACATATGTGTGTATATATTGATGTGTGTATATATATACATATATATGTATATATATGCAAATATATACACACATACATTTATATGTAATTACTGTTCATATCAGTCCCATGAGGGAGGCAGCTTAGCACAGGGTTGTTATTGTTTCTGCCTTACAGGTATAATGGAAGCACAGAAAGCCTGAATACCTTGTCATTGCAAGTAGTGAGTCAGCTATGGCTCTAGAGACAGCAGCATTTTTGTCCTCTCGACATTTAGAGGCTATGCATTTCCCCAGGTTTTATTATATAAAGGTTGCTGTGACCCTGGAGTTTGGCTAATGTGAAGTGGAAGTTTGGGGGAGGCTGGGCCCAGCGCCAGAAATTAGCCCAGCAGGCTGGGCCATCTGACTCGCCATCCTTGTCCCCTGCTATTCTGACATTTCAACCCTGGCACCCTTATGCCCTCTCCTTGAATTTTCTTTTTATTTGTAGCTCTTCTGGGCTTACTGCCACTGTCTTTGCCTACATTGCTCCAATTGATAAAAGCATGGCTGGGAGAATGTTCTAGGTGTGAGCTGCAGTAACCTGGCATGCACCCTTCTCACCTCTCCTCTGTTCCCTATTGGACTGGCACCCCAAGATGAAAAGCTTGCTATTGCCAGAGGTAGTATGCTTTGAAAAAAAAAAAAAGAAAAGATTGAAAGGAAAAAGAATTCAGCTTTGAAGCTGCTAAAGTCCCATCAGAGTGAACATGCCAGAGAAAGGATGTCAGTCTTTCTTGTTCTCCTACCCCTGCCCCTTCAATTTTTTCCCCCATCTAATTTTGGTATCAAAGCAAAACTGAATCCATTTTAAAAAATAGTTTTTAAGCAAGGTCATGGAGACTAATTACAAGTTTTGAAAGTCGGGAAAGCAAGAATCAAGCGACTTGCTGTGCCAAGTTGCACACAGAGTATTTCTGGCATTAGATTCTCAATATGGAGCATCTGAAGGGGATGAGAGTTATTGCTTCTGTATAGGACTTTTATCCAGAGAGCTCAAAGGACATTCCTGTGTACCTTTACAACATCCATATGAGGCAAGCAAAAGATCAGATTTTATTGTTAGCATCTGACTGATGAGGAAGCTAAAGCTGGGAAGGGTTTGGTATCTGGCCTCAGATTACATGGTGTGTTCATGGCAATGCCAAGGATAGAACTCTGGTCACTTGTCCCTACTCTTATGCCTGGTGCACATGGGATTCTATGTATTAGTAAACTTGTGAAATCTGATTTTTTTTTTCATCTCTGGCATTCAATCATATTCTGTTTCAATTAGAAGGTAAGATCTTTGTGGGTCCCTTTGAAGGATCATGACTTTCTTTATATGAACTGTTCAGGACTTAACTCCTTAGTTGGCCTATAGGAAACTATAACAGTGAGCTTGATCCTGCAGGCTCAAGCTATATATTGCTTGGGAGGAAACAGGTCACTACTTCATGTGAGCCAAACTACCTCTTCCAGAATTCTACTTTTACTAAGTAATAAATAAATGACTTTTCCTGGTGGCTAATAGCTGAATTGCTAATTCACCTCACAAAGCAAAATGTTCCTGGTTGGGGGCAGGGTTGGGCTGAGGTCCATTTATTGGAGAAACTGCCTAAATAATATAGTATAGAGAGAATCTAAAATTTATTTATTTTAATATCTTTCATTATGACAAAATAATTAGCAGGGTATTTACACAATTGGAACAAACATTTTCACACTGGCAAAAAACCATTCTTGATCTAAAGATTGTTGGTTACTTCCAAAGCAATATAAGTGCTTGGCAATGATTCCTTCCACACTCAGCAGAAAATTATCCTGATTGAAACAGTATACATCATCCATAGGGTGTTTCCATATTGGAAAACCCCCAAAATATCTAAGCCAGTTAGAAATCCCTAGTTGATTTATCTTCCTTCCTTCCATCCTTCCTTCCCTCCCTTCCTCTTTCCTTTCCTTTCTTTTTGCTTTTCCCCATTCCTTTCCTCTCCTTTCCTCTCCTTTCCTTTCCTTTCCTTCCTGTTGTCCTTTCTGCCTGCCTTTCTCTATACTTGTCTACCTCCCTCCCTTCTCTTACCTTCTAACCTCCCTCTTTTCCTTTCTTTTAAAAAAATACTGATATTTTTCATGCATTTTTGTGATCCTAACACATCTCAAGACTTACAGCAGTATCTTTTGGAAATTCCCAAAGGAGCAGTTATTTTTCTTTTCAATCTTATTACTTCTTCAGAGCAAAAAGAAAATGCGAGATCAATTCCAAGATTTAGGGGTAAAGTTATCTTAAGGACGAAAATAAAAACACTCTAGATCAGGAAATGTTAAAAATAACAATACTAGCGGTAATATTAAAACAAATACATTGTGGCCATTCTCTACTTTCATTTCCACTGATTCTCTAAAATAAGATAACCAGGGTGGTTATGGCAGTCATAAGTTGACACTGCTTTCTGAGCTGTGGTTTATAAACTATGGAAGTTTCACTTAAAAAAAAAGGTTCTATCTAAGTGGTCCTTTATTGCTGTTTTTTTCATTTTCTATTTACACGTATATAGACCCTCGATGTATATCTCCCTGTGCACTAAGCCTATGCTGGTGGCAATAGTACTGAAACAATTCTAGAAGCCTGTGATTTTAAATAATAGTATATTTAGGTCTATACTAGAACTCGGTAGAACCTATTCATTGAGTTGCCAGTGCCTCCATCCTCTCTTACTTCTACCATATGGGTTTCGTTCATGGGACTAGGCTCACAGAATCTCTGAATAAGAAGGGACCTCCCAGATCATCCAG
Organism: Phascolarctos cinereus; assembly: GCF_003287225.1. Taxonomy (NCBI): domain Eukaryota; kingdom Metazoa; phylum Chordata; class Mammalia; order Diprotodontia; family Phascolarctidae; genus Phascolarctos; species Phascolarctos cinereus. The sequence continues at coordinate 71,869,427 of NW_027556180.1, forward strand.
TCTAAGGAAGGGTCCCCTCTGCCCCATCCTTGATAATGGCTGAAGCTTGAAGACCTCTGAAGATGAGTGACTCACTGTTTTCTGAGACAACACATTCCACTTTTGGATAGCTCTGATTGTTGGGAAGTTTTTCCTTATTCAGGCTGAAATATTTCTCTGTGCCATTTTCCTCCATTGCTACTGGCACTACTGTCTTCTTAGACCAAGCTGAACAAGACAAATCCCTCTTTCATATGACAGTCTTTCAAATATTCTATGACAGCTGTCATTTCTGTACTTAAATCGTCTCATCTCCAGGCTAAATGTCCTCAGGTGCTCATTCCATCCTGGCTTTTCTTTCTCGATATGGTCCATTTTATCAATGTCTTTCCTAGACCGGACACAATATACCGTCACTCAGGCATACTGGAAAAGGTTTGTGATTTCACTGCGCAGACTCTTCATGTCGTCAAAATCATGTCATAGCTAGCATATCACATTGCAGATTCATAAATGAAAAAAAAACTTTAAGGGTTATCAGTTCCAGCCCCCTCATTTTATAGATGAGGAAACAGACCTACCAAGGTTGTGACTGGTCCAATGTCTTAGAGAAAATAGGGCTAGGTGGCAGAGAGACGTGGGATTTAAGCCCGTTGTCCTCTGACTCTAAATCCAGTACTTTTCCCACTGGACCACACCTTGGAAGTCATGTTATTTGGGATGATAATGAATGGTATTTAATATATAATGAAAAAATATATTGTGATAGAAAATATTGTTAGGAAGTATAACATTTCACATTTCCTAACTCTTTAATTGTGTCACGATGATATTCTCTACTTTTGGCACTAATTTTCCCTCCCACAAAATAAATTACTGGTTGTTTTTTTTTTTAAAGGATGTGCCAAAGTCCCATTGAAAGCATTACACCTGTACAATTTCTATATTTTGACTGACGAAAAATGAGCTGTGAAGGAGACAGTGCTTGAAACCATCCTCAATTGGCAGAAATTTATTTCTAAAGTACTTTGAAAAGGAAATAAACGCCTAAGCACAAAATAATTTGATTTTTTTTCCACCTGGCAAGTCGTTCGCTCAATGACAGTCATTCTCATGACTTACACACTGTTATTGCTCTCCCAAATAGCTGCACAAAGACACTAGAAATCTCACAAACAAGGGGTGGGAGGGGAGGGTGCTTCTTTTTTCTATCCTGTTGGATGGGGTTGTATCTACTGAACTGCACTGTCAGTATGATGGATGCACTCATGGGGCTGCAGGAGCCTCATCTGATGGAAGACGAAGTGTGACACTCCCAGATATCTGAGCCCTCATGATGAATCGTTTTAACAGATAGCTATAAGAGATTTGATCATGCTATTGATCTGAGGTATAAATTAGAGAAACCAGACTCACTGTTTAAATTCCTCAAACAGTATGTATAGTGATGCCCTTGGGCACAGCCAATGCTCAAATGAAAATGAGTCAGCACTTTCTCTACAGACTTAATTGACAGAAGAGCTTTACAATTTAGAGGCTGTAAAACTGCTTTGGGACAGAATCTGGGCCTAGCAGAGGTCTCACTGTGGGATAAAAAAAGGGGGGGGTTGCATTGTGCCTCCTAAGCCTCTCTAAATTGGATACAAAGTTTTCATTGCTTAAAACATGTAAATCAAAGTACTTGGTTTTGTTCTCTTAAAAAATCAGGACATTTCCTCATCTAAAATAGGAAGAGAGAAAAAAAAAAAACCAGATACAGAACATTTTGTCACCAACGTCTTTTTAATGTTAAAACTCATTCCAGAAAACTCTGACACTAACTATCTGGTTGACCAGTAGCAAGTCCCACCTTCTTTCAGCCTCATCTATGAAAGGAGGGGGTTTACTTCAATTTCTTATCTCATAGGATTGTCAGAAGGAGAGCACTTTGCAAGTGCAATGTAAATATGATGCTCCCAAGGAAATCCTTTCTGAAAAGTTAAAGGTAATGACAATAACAACAGACATAATAAAAAATCCTATTTACACAGTAAACTTTACAAAGAGCTGAATAGCAAAAGCTGAAAATGAGCAAGTAAAACTATAACCTTCCCACCTAGTTCCAGCTAAGGAAAACAACATATTATTTGTTTTTTGAAATATCCAACACTTCGCTAATTTACATCATCTTTGTCGAGCAATCATGCTAATCTTTCGGTAATATTTCCAGTTTAAAGATATGTACTGCCAAAAAGAGCATGGAAGCTGTATTCTTGACAGAGCAATAGAGTAGAAGAGGCAGCATAGTTTAGTGCAATAGTTAAGAACTTCAAAGGGGGTGGGGATAGAGGGAGGATTTGGCTTCAGAGGACCTGGGTTTGAATTCCATTTCTGCCCTCTTAGTAATTTGTATGACTTCTGCTCAATTATTTAATCTTGCTGGACTTCAGTGTGCTCATCTGTAAAATGAGGGGGGCTGGACAGAGTACCTCAGAGGTTTCTTCCTGCTCAAAAATCTCCAATTCTGTTTTCCTTGAGACCTGAATTGTGGCTAGAAGGAAAGTAAGGAAAGAAACATGTAATGATTGGATAGTATGCATAAAGCAGTTCAGAAATGGTGGCTCTCACTAGGTTTTCATTCTTTGTTTCAGAACAAATATGGTAGGAAAAACAGAAGATGATAAGCTAACTTTGAGGCTGAGAGGCTGTCATCTCATTTGCAAATTCTGAGTTGTTCTATCACAGAGTCAGGGCAAAAAGCATGTAAAATCTCATCCAATCTGAGTGGATGAAATATAGCTCAGTTTTAATCACCTGTGTAGAAATACATCATTTCCTTTTTTTTTTTATCCCTGAGAAATTCAGAGGGCTATACTATAAGAGGCCTTATACTATCAGTTATTTAGTCAAAAAGTATTTATTACAGGTTTGAACTAAGCATTGGGGATACAAAGGTAAGCAAAAAACAATCCCTGTACTCAAAGAGCTCACATTTTAATGGAGAAGACAGCTTATAAATAATCTCTCTCTCTCTGTCTCTGAGAGGTCCTGGGTTCTGAAAGGCTACACCCCTATAGCACAGGCTTTGGCAACTTAGTTTCTACTATGCTGGAAAGGACTTGAGGACTGTTGCGATGATAGTTTCTGCTTACCAAGAACCAATCTTATTAAGTTTGGAGAAGCTCACCATTGATGAGTTTGGTATTTGATGATGAATTCTTTGGTCATGGTAACTCCCACCCCCCCAAAAAAAAACACATACAAAATGCCCCTTCATTCTGAAGGGCCCCTTCTACTGCTATAGTGGCAGTTATTTAAAAAAATTAATAAAAGCCACAATTTTTAGATCACCTAGAAACAGTAACTTGACTTGACTTTTATCACTCTAAAAGTGAGATCCTTGTCAAATGCACATTAAGCGGGCCTGCTACTGGGGGAACTGACTCACCTCAATCTTGACATTCTTGCTATGAAAGAAAGCAGAAGACCAAAGAAGGTTTCAGCTAAATGGAAAGCTAATTGATAGTTTTTCCTTCAAGAGGCAAATAAGAGAAGTAGCAGAGTAGATTTTATCATGCATCCAGAGGCAACAAGAAATATCATCTCAGGGGACATTTTGTCATCTTTTATTACAGCAGGCATGATAAGTATTTGCAGAAAGACTATCACCAAAATAATTACAGTACTTTATATGTGTGAACTTCTGCTGCAGAGGAGGAAGAAGTGGAGAAAACGTCCTGGGCTAGGCTTGACCCAGGCTAATCCCCTGGCAGGTTGTGTTTGATATGCGGACAAAATGAGACACTCGGAGGTCATTCAATAGCTGACAAAGGAGGATTTGCCTACTGTTGGCCGGGAGAAGGATTTTCAACAAGGTAGGTACTGAAGATATCATGAACTGACTAAGGTGAGTGAACTTCTTTGCCTGAGTAGCCTATCATGGACCACTAGCCAAGCATCACAGAATGCCTAGAGCTCCTTTATTCAGACATCCAGGAGGTAATGCCAAGAGCCTGAGCCTTTAGTCCTCTGAGCCAGTAAAGTCTTAAGAATGGTTTCAATGCCTTTTTAGGCAAAACTAGCCCAACCTGCATAGACATTATCATCATCATGGTAATGATGATGACGATGATGATGATAGCAAACATTTACATAGTGCTTACTATGAGCTAGTGCTAAGTGTTTTACAGTGATTGTCTCATTTGATTCTCACAATCTCCCTGGACGACTGGTGCTGTTATTATCCTAATTGTATAGATGAGGAAACTGAAGCAGAGGTTAAAGATTTAGGGTATTGCTCCCACCACAGAAATTATGTGAGACATTTGTTAAGACATTATAAATAAATAAGTAATAAAAAAAAAACAAGGTGAGAGAAATCTTGACAAGAAACCCAACTAAACAAAGATGTATGATAGAATATAAACTCCTTTGAGGGAGAGAGAGAATGCACTGTGGTCTTTGTATCCCTAGAGCCTCACACAGCACCTGACACAGAGTAGGTGCTTAATAATGCTTACTGATTGATTGCTAATAGGGAAATTTGAGGATCAAACTGGGCAGAGAAGAACAAACTGATGAAATATGGAAAAGATCTGTCAATATTTAAAAAATAAACCATTTTCATCATTATATACAATGGAGCCACATTTGTACTCTACCATCATAGTCCTGAATATGCCTCTGGAGGAAGTGGAAATTGATCTAAAGAAAATAAAAAAGATGGGAAAATCATTTGTATTGGATCAAGTATGAATAGAGTATGTTCACGTTGGGAACAACCCAGTTCTGAAGACACTGAGGGATGGGTTTTCATGGAATCTGAAGGAGAGAAGGGTGCCAATATTGTGATAAAAAAATCTAGTACCTTATTATTATCACAAAAGGTCAACTCAGCTGAAAGAATATAAACAACTACTGATCCATATGCCTACATTCTTACTTCTATTAATTTCTTAAGAGAATGAACTATACATATATCATGAGAGTATCTTTGATGAAAATATGAAAGGGAAATTGGCAGACACACAGACAATATTCTACTTTAGACCATATCTTTACAACCACACAAATGATTAAAAACTGGAATACAAGATCATGCAATATTGATTATTGACCAAAAAAAATCATTTGATTTGTACCTATCACTGTGCATGAAGAATGACTACATCCTAGACTATGTGTGTATACAGTTGGATGGATGACACGTAAGCTCTTGTATTTTGGAAAGGCAGTACAGATGGATAATTAGGTGCTTACAGAATTAAGAGGAGACCAGACTACATTACCTTTGGGGAATCTACTCTTCTTTTAATGATTTCAAGCTTCTCTTTGAAAAGAAAAGCACATTTTTAAAAACATCAATGTTCTTCCAGTGATGTGATACTATTGCAAGTCATGGAATGCTGTAATCTTTGAAAAACTGAAGATGAGGATCACCCATAAAGCAATGAAAAGATGCACAGAGGATTGAGAACAAGCTACGATGTATTACAGATGAGGAATCATGTAAGAGAAATAGTGAAAAGGATATCATCAAAGAAATTTATGACAAGGAAAAAAAAAGATGTGTTGAACATATAGTGAGAGTAAAGGATAGCCAATGGACAGACAGCCCATGTGCTTTACCCACATGCTTGCAAGAGAATGATAGAAAGGTTGCCAATACACTGAGTGGAGCCTCTCTGGTAGGATCATGGGAAAGATGGATAAGAGAGGAACAAGATGAATGGAGAGGGATAAGATCTCACCTGCATCACTGTAGGGAGTACCCATTTCATGATATCACAGAACCATTGGAAGACTAAAATATGCCTTAATATTTGTTTGCTACAGCGAAAAATTGGCATGGGAGAAGATGGTAAAAATATGCTGGAAAACATAATTCTGGAATAATAAATGAAAGAGACCAAAGCCTGTAAAATATGCAGCTTCAACTTAATACTATATATCATGAATATTTTCTTGAAGAGAGAATAGAGAAGAATTGTATTTGGAACTATCAAATAACATCATAAACAATGAAACTGATTATATTTTATCAAAGAAAATTATATTTTGTAAAATAACCAGTTATTAATAAAAGAATCACTTCTCAATCCACTGAAAAAGATCAAAATCAATAACATTTGAAGAAAAAGAATTATAATAAGAAGATACATTATTTATCTGAGGCAATTCCAACCTCACGTATCTAAGCAAGCTGTTGATACCCAAAAAAGGTAAATGAAAGAAAGAGTGAACATCTCCCAAATTACCACTACTTTTTCTATGGGAAATTTCACAGGTATAAATCAAGCACAACAATGAGGAGGCCAAATGAAGCTTAGAAACTACCTCAGACAGCAAATTTAATGGCCTTGCTTAGTGGAGATATGTGGCAATCAAGATGAACACCAAACTTTTCTGAAATCTTATTGAGGATGATTGTAGAAGATTATGAGCAATATCACCCATAAAACAACAAAGCAGGAGAGGGAAAAACAAATTTGTAAAAAACTTGGCAACAGATACAATTAAGCCAATTCATTCTGAAAGCATTCAAGTATGAAACTGGAAGGACAACAAAGAGATGAAAAATGGAAAAGAACTGTCAAGATTTCTGTAACAAACCATTTTCTCCTTGAATGATTGTGGAGCCAATACATTTAGATTTGAACAACGCACTCCCAATGTGCTGCCTGAGCAAATGATGTGTCACAAAAGAAAACAAAAATGAGAAGAGAACGTGTACCAGACTGAGTTGGCAGAAGAGGTCAGTATTGAAGATGACACTGTTTTAAAGGCAGTGAGTGATGCATTCTCAAAATACCCAAAGAATGAGAAGATACCAAATGTTTGAGAAAATATGCCGACTTTATTATTACAATGTAATAATAATAATGATAATAATAACTAATACATAAGAACTGAGAAAATATCAGCTGCCAACCCACATGCCTACTTTCTACAAAATTTTTGTGAGATTAATTTACATTTAAGTCAAGGGCATCCTTGACAAATGAGTGGGAAGGGAACAGGTGGGCTTTCACAAATGATATTCTATAGCAGACTACCTATTTAGAATCATGCACTTGATTGAGACATGGAGATCCCACCATGTTTGTTTATTGACTATAAAAAAGTTTGAGTGGACAGAGGAAAATGACACTCTGAAGGCTTTTCTCCCACAAGGTATGTCTCATGTATATATTAAAATCATAAGACAGTCTTTAAAAGTTGTAACAGATAATTATGTTCAGTGATCCCCTATATGTTACTATCAAGCAAGGGATAAGACACAGGCATACAGGCTTTGCCTTTGTCATGAAGGAATGCCAGCACAGAATCCAAATGGAAGAAAGATCTCCTATAGACAGTGGTGTCTTCCAGATGTTCCTGTTTGTGGATGACATGTCAAGCCCCTAAACACTTAATGAGACCTATAATCACTTAAAAACATTCAGCCTAACTATCCACATTGGAAAAAAAGTGAATGAGTAATGCCTATTATACAGACGATTATAAGCTTCTTATAAGAACTGGTTCATCAATGTTAAATGATGGATTTAGATGTATAAGGAAGTGGGATCAGAATTGTATAGGTGAGAATTGGGGTTGCATTGTCTTTGGGAACTTATTCAGTACTTTTAATGACAACAAATTTCTTTTTAAAAGAAATGTCTACCTTTTAAGAATCAGTATTTTTCATGTAATGTTATAATGTTGTGAGTTATGGAATGCCACGCTTCTTCCTAAGGATTAAAATTGAAAACCACTCAAAAGATATTGGAAAGGTATATGGGGGATGCACTCTTTAACATATTATTAATGAAGAATTATTCAGAAAGAGTAAAGATGTCAGAGAGGTATAGGACTAGAAAAAGAAATGGCCTAGTCACATGGAGAGAAGGAGGGATAATTAATGCTCCATTGTCATCAACACAATTTCAAGAGATTTGGAAGGAGGCCCCTTTGGGCATTTTAGGAGTTGGCATGAACAAGAATCACAGAACATGGGAAGAAATGGTTTGATCGTAAGCTGTACATTGTTCAGATCCCAAATCCACCAAATTATCAAATAATTATTCTGAAATCAGAGGTTCTCATTTCATTGTTATTTATAGGGAAGACCCATACTAACTCCCGTTCACATATTCTCTAGCCAAAATGGACTGCTCTTCCATATGGGCTGTTAATTTTCTGGCCTCTGTACTTTTTGCTTATATAGCTGAATATGCTTGAAATTTCCTTCTTCCCATTTTGCTTCTTTAAAGCCAAACTCAAATGCCAATTCTTTCAGGAAGCCTCCCTTAATCCCCCAGTTAACAAAGATCTTTCATCCTTTAGACCTTAGAAAGCACTTTGTATTTTATATTATAGTTATCTGTGTTGGTGATTTATCCCACTGTTAACTCTATGAGGGCAGGGGTTATACCTAATCTAACTTTGTGTCTACCTCAATGCCTAGTACTGCACTCTACACACTAAGGGCTTAATAAATATTTGTTGGAATGAGTTTATTTGAAGAATCCTTTGTATAGAATGGAAATAGCCAACTAAAGCATTCTAGTACCATTGTAGCACTATTATTCCATGAAGACTCCTACCCTAAAAATTTAGGAATAGTTCAGATTACTTTTTAGCTCAAATCTGCATGACTCTCACAATGGCAGCAAATGCTAATAGTGGGTTTCTTCAGTACTTTTGTCCAATAGTATCCCTGATATTGTCATTCAATGTCTCTGGACTTAGTACTTCTATATTATTTATGTTCCCATTAAGCAATACTATTAAGGACCAGGCAACATGACTATGGAAGGATTGATGCCCAGAGGAAGAATCAGTCTTCTTCAACCTCAGTGTTTGACTGTAACTGGGTATATGGTGCCAAAACATCAGAGTGAAAACAGTGAAAATTCAGGCAATTATTATATATTAGGTCTACATAGTATCTGATGCCCAGATATTTAGAAAATGATCCCTTTACATCTAAATATACTGATGGTGATCAGTCAATAGACATTTATTAAGTACCTTCTATGTTTCAAGCATTGTAGAGTGTTGGAGATACAAAAAGAGGCATAAGACAGTCCCTGCCCCCAAGGAACTCATTCTAATGGGAGTGACAATAAGCAAACACATAGGTAGAAACAAACTAGATGAAGGAAAAACAGGAAATAATTAGACAATAGAATTAAGAAGAGTTGGGAAAGGCTTCCTGTAGAAGACTGTATTTTAGTTGGGACTTGAAAGCCAGGGAAGTTGATAGGTAGAGATGTGGAGGGAGAGCATTTCAGGTATGGGGGACTACCAGAGAAAATACCCACATTTGAGAGCTGGTTTGAGGAAGAGCAAGGTCATCGTCACTGGACTGAAGAGTACATTGTGGGGAGTAAAGTATGAGAAGACTAGAAAATTAAGAAAGGTCTATGTTATGGAGAGTTTTGACTGTCAAACAGAGGGTTTTCTATTTGATCCTACAAGTAATGGGAAGCCGTTGGAGTTTATTGAGATGGGGGAGTGACACGGTTGAACTTACTACTTTAGGAAAATTATGGTGGTTGAATGGAGGATAGATGGAAGTGGAGACACACTTGAGACTGGCAGGCCCACCAACAGACTAATTCAGTAGTCTAGGTGTGAGGTGATGAGGGCCTGCACCAGAGTGGTGATAGTCTAAGAGGAGAGAAAGGGGTATATTTGAGGGATGTTGCAAAGGTGAAATCAACAGGCTTTGGCAACAGATTGGATATAGTGAGTGAGAGACAGTGATGAGTTGAGAATGACATCTAGGTTGTCAGCCTGAGGGACCAATGTTGCCTTCAACCATAATGATACAAATAGGGAAGTTAGGGGGACCAGGGGAGTATAGGGGGAAAGATAATGAGTTCAGTTTTGGAGATAATGAGTTTAAAATGTTTACTGGAATCCATTTCAAAATGTCTGAAAGGCAGTTGGAGATGTGAAATTGGAAGTCAGGCAATCATTACAGTGGTTAAAAGACTAATTTAGTATCAGCTAAGTGGCAGAGAGAATACAGCATTGGACCTATAGCCAGGAAAACTTGAGTTCAAATCCAGCTTCAGACACTTACTAGCTATGTGACTCTGGGCAAGTCATGTCACCTCTGTCTACCTCCATTTCTCCAACTGTTAAATGGGAATAATAATAGCTTGTTGTGAGAATCAAATGAGATAATAGTTGTAATATTTGCCTGGCACATAGTAGGCACTTAATAAATGCTTGTTCCTTTCCCCCCTCTTTAATATTAGCCTAGATGCATGGTGTCAAACTCAAGGAGAAATGGAGGCCACTAAACCATGCATAAGGAACCCTGCAGGTCACATGTTGACTTAGGAAACCACACATGCTATACATATATATATATATATATATATATATACACACACATATATATATATACACATATATATATACACACATATATATATATACACATATATATATACATACACATATATATATATATATATACATACACGCATACATATTTATTAATAACTCAACACATTGTAAGAACTGCATTTTAAGTTCACAGGAGTGTGGTGGGCCACCTGTTTGACACCTTTGACCTAGGTTATGCCTGAGGATGGGTAAAAAATGAAAACTGGTTGAATCAGTAAAGACATTGATTGTTTTAATGTCCACACCAAATCAGTCTTTCACTACTAAGGCTTGATTGTATTGACCACTTTTTCTCTCAAATTGGATGCTTTTTTTTCTTACCTGGACCCCTGTGTACGTTCTTGGTCTCCCTGTGGGCATATTTACAATGCATACACTTACAGCTTCTCTTCTGTGAAGTTGCTTTATCTATGTTTAGACTTCTCATTAAAGAATTTCCCAAATTAGGGCCTCTGATTTCAACTCTGTGAAGTCAGTGGAAACATGTTTGTCTGGGATATCATCCTAGCATACTGACTTAGGAGATGCCTTTGTAGTAGAGGCTTCTTAGCCCATATCCCTACTTTCAAGAAGGGTAGAGAGCTGTATCATCCCTTTGGCTGTGGTAAGAGGAGCTGGAGGCTAAGGATAGGATACAGGTGGAGCTTGGGCCAAGGGCAAATTGTGTGACTCCCTAATATTTTTCTTTAGATAAAACCAACAGATTAAATATATATTAAAGGCAACCTTGATGTAATGGAAGAGACAGATTGTAGCCTGAGGTGTGTGTGTGTAGAAACAAGGAGGGAAGAAAGAGCATGGGATCTGGAGTCAAAGTATTTGGGTTCAAACCCTGACTCTGTTACTTTATACCTGTGTAACCCTGGGCAAATCACTTAACCTCTTTGGGTCTCAGTTTCCTTGTCAATAAAATAGGCATATTGGGTCTCTGACCCTATTATACTAATTCTGCTTAGGGAAGCTGGGAAGGTGGCTAATGCTTGTAACTATATGACTTCATATCTCCTGGGCCAGGAGATGCCACTTTTAAAGGTATCCAAAGAATTTGCAGGTAGAAATTCTGAATCATCATGACCTGAGAAGAATCGTGGAGAATGCTGGAGACAGGAAATTGTCCAGATTTTCCAAAAGGATCAGAAGGTAGTTTACATAAAGACTAGAGACCTGCAAAATTGACATCTATCATAGGACATGCTTTAGAATAGATTATCAAAATAATTTGTAAAGGGGACCAATGGTCATTTATGCTATTCAACATACATTTGTGGGAAAGAAAAAGTCATTTCTCCTTTTGATGAGGTCAGAAAAAAAATATGTAGATTGAATATATTGGCAGTTCTGGTACAGTGTTTATCAATCTCTCTCAAGATAGCCTTAGCCCAAGATGCACAGATATGGACTGGATCACAGTACAATGTGGTGGATTTGGAATTTGCTGAATTACTGTATTCAAAATATATTATTGATAAATGATTCAAAGAACTTGGAAGAGGTTTCTAGTCAGATGCCACAGAGCTCTGTCCTTGACCCTGCTCTATTCAATATTCTTGTGAATAATTTGGATGAGGGCATAAATGGCATGCTGATCAGACCTGAAATAAAACATATAGTATGGTAGAAAGAGTGTTAGATTTGGAGCTAGACGATCTGAGTTCAAATTCTGATTCTGTCCACAGGTTCAGATAATCAGTAACACACCAGTCAAGAGAGGAGACTTATGGCTGGACATCAGTTCACGAAAAAAAAGACTTGAAAATTCTAGGTAACTGCAGATATTACGTCTAAGGTGTAGAATCAGCTGTGATGTGGCAGGCAAGAAAGCTAATGATTGTAGACTTCATCAATAGAAGAGTAGTGTCCTAAACGAAGAAGGTAATGTTTCCACTGCACTTGGCACTGGTCACAACACATTGGTTAAATTTGGGGTGCCATAATTTAAAAGGAAAATTGACAAACTATAGCCTATCCCTAGAAAGGCAGCAAGAAAAGAGGACTCCAAATAGTTCTCTCTTCCCCATCGTGACTTTCCCTATTGCAGTTTTGATGTATGGCGGATTGGTATAAGATATTGAACAGGATTTTTTTGTTTTGGAATTTTGCAGAAGCCGCAGACAACATGCAAATGCCAACAGACAACACAGAAAAAGTTTAGAAACTCAGAAATGCATATAATATATGTATAGTATTGTATAACATCAACATATTTTATCTTTTAATATAATAATTTAGACTTCTCTAATACAAAGGGAGGGCCAAAAATTTTTATGCAGATTTTCCATTTCATGGTGGGGTTTAGGTATGGGGGTATGGAAGGTGTATGTGGGGGGTGCTGCACCCCTAACTTCCATGGTGTGGAAGGGATAACTGAAATGCTGTTTGAAGAATGATTGGATTTGCTGAGAATGTTTAATTTGGGGAGGAGAAGATTTAGGTGGAACATGACAGCTGTTATCAAATATTTGAAGGGTTGCTATGTGGAATGAGATAAGACTTACTCTGTGTAGCTCCAGATGGCAGAATGAGGAGGCAAAGGGTTGGAGGATACAGGGAGGCAGTTTTGGGCTCAACCTAAGGAAGGGCTTGTTTACAAATAGAATTGACTCACAGTTCCCTATGCCTAGGGGCATTCTGACACAACCTGAATGACCACTTGTAGGCAATAATGAAATGGGATTCATTATTCTGCAAGGTTAGACTGACTAACTGACCTTTAAAATCTCTTGCAATTCTAGGATTCTCTGTGCTTCTGATCTATTTTTAATGACATTTTCTTCTCCCTGAGTCACTGCCCAAGCAGCAGTGAGTACAAAAGCTAAAGGTGGGGGCTGGGGAGTGGAGGGTGCAGGAGGCCAAGCCTCAGCCATCCACACCTTTTCCTATAGCCTAGGGCTACTTTGTGCTGAGGGAAGCTTCAACAAACAAAAAAGGCTTTTCATTTTGGGTAAGTGACTTTGTGGAATTGGAGCTCTTTTTCATCTACAAAGGATGTAATGAATTAATGAGAAGCTAATGTGCTGATAATTCATTTAAAGTCAAAGAGATATGCATCCCCATAGAGATAATATCCCTTTTGAAAACACAAATTGTTGCCATACTTGGATGTACCCAGCACTTCTAAAAGGCAGAGGCACCAAATAGATAAAGACACCATACTTGGGGAGCTGTCAAAGAGGTAGCAGTGAAGAAATTTGTTGTGCTTTGTTTAACCTCTGATTACCCATCATTTATTTATTTGATGGATTAACTTTATTTAAACTACTTTTGGTTTTAGGGCAAAAATGGTTTGATGTTTCCCATCTGAATGACCTTGGATGAGAGGCAGCATGGTGGTGAAATGGATAGAAGACTGGACTTACCTTAGAACTAAGAACTAGGTTTCAGTCCTGCCCTGATGCCTACTGGCTATGTGACTCTAGATAAGTCTCTTAAACTTTCTGGTGGGCTCTCGGTAATCCTCTAAGTTGTAGTGGTGATATAGACCTACATTAGAGGGGGAGATTCCTCATTCTGGAGTTCCTTGTTCTAATGAAATCACAAGTGCAGTCCCCAACCCCATTTCTCTGACCTTGGGAACTTAAGTCATGACCTTCTTCAGTCTCAGCTTTGTCTTCCATAAAATAAATGGATTCAACTAGAAAGCCTTTGAGGTCCTTTCCATCCCTACATGTATGATCCTATGACTATGATATTATGATGAAGCTCCTTTAGATATCAACACATACCCACACACTAAAACTGAGACATTTGCAAGAAGACAGATGAGCTTGAGTGAGAAATCAGGAATGGCTTGGAGAGACACAGGGCCATCTCTATCCAATATCACTGTAGTGCAGATACTCATACTTAAGGAGTTTGCTCCAAAAGATAGGGGCAGCTAGGTGGCACAGTGGATGGAGAGCCCAGCATGGAATCTGGAAGACTCCTCTTCCTGAGTTCAAATCTGATCTCAGCCATTTATTAGCTGTGTGACTCTGGGAAAGACACTTAATCCTATTTGCCTCAGTTCCTCATCTGTAAGATGAACTGGAGAAGGAAACTGTAAACTATTCCAGTATCTGCCAAGAAACCCCTCCAAATGGGTGGAATAACAACCACCGAGAGATAAGCATGGGATAGGCATGAGGGTAGGAGAGTTCAGATCTAAGACCTGGCCTTTTAGGACTAGTAAATTTGAGGAAACTGAAGACTTTTTTTTCAAGTAAGAAGGCCATATGCCATTTAGCACTGGTTTTTTTACACTAAGATAAGGAGTTAATGGGGCCATATTCACAGAAAAGTACTATTTGACTTGTGGCTATGAGTAAGATTGAGAAAACAGGTGGTTAAGATTTGAGGTTTGTCACAGCTAAGTAGCAAAAATTAGTTATTTTTCAACAGCTCTGTGTCCTACATAGTTGGGTCACATGTGAAAGACCGATGGGATCATGGAAGACCAGAAAAGCTCCTTACACACATTTTTTTGCTTGATATTTGAATAATGGATAAGGTTTACTTCTATTATAAACAGTTTTGTTTCTTTATGAAAATAAAGTTCCATTTTCATCAACTATGGAGTCTAAATGCAGATTGAAGCATATTATTTGCCCTCTCTTTTCTTTCCTTTTTTGTTTGTTTCTTCTTCCCTGTGGTTTCTCCTATTGGTCTTAATTCTTCTTTACGACATGACTAATGTGAAGATAGGTTCAATATGAACATATAGGTTGAGCCTATATAAAATTGCATGCTGTCTTGGGATGGGGAGAAGGAGGGATGAGGAGAAAATTTGAAACTCAAAATCTTATGGAAGTGAATGTTGAAAAGTATAAATAAAAGTTTTAAAAATGAATAAACTTTAAAAAGTTCCATTTTCATACCCAAAGAAAGGCTGGCTTTCTGTGCCTTCCACACCCTCTTATACTATGCCATATTATAATGATACTATGCTGATATGATAGTATACTATGCATCAATCAACCAATTAATAAAATATTTATTAAGCATTTACAGTGTTCCAGGTACTGTGATAAGTTATGGCGGTTCCACTAATGATCTGGTAGCTGCTCCCAAAGATAAAGGCATCACTAGAAGGAATCAGACTGGCTTTCTAGGATAAACCCTAAAACTTCAACTCTTTAGCTATGACAGATTCAATACTATTTTAACCCAAGCTATCTTTTGAAGGTTTCAGAGGATATCATTAAGTTTTCTTAGTCACACTTTTCCCAGCCTTTGTTTATTGTTGTTGTTGAGTCCTGTTTTCTTGACAAAGACACGGGAGTGGTTTGCCATTTCCTTTTCCAGATCATTTGACATATGAGGAAACTGAGGCAAACAGGATTAAATGATTTGCCCAAGGTCACACAGTAGTAAGTGTCTGAGGTCAGATTTTAATGCAGGGAGATGAGTTTTCCTGACTTCAGGCCCAGCACTCTATCCAATGCAACACCTAGCTTCCCCAGCCCACAAAGAAGGAGAAATTAGCCTGTGATTTCTGATGGCTATTGAAAAATGCAAGACATCATAGGGGTTCTGTTTTTCTTTCATTCTCAATCAAGAGGAAGAGGGGTTGGGGTAGGAGAAAAAGGGCAGATTTTTGCCAATTGAAAAATATATAATTTTTAAAAAGAAAATGCAAAAAACAAATGGTAGCTAGGTGGTACAGTGGGTAAAGAGAACTGGACCTGGAATAAAGAGGACTTGAGTTCAAATATGGCCTCTGATGCTTATTAGCTGTGTGACCCTGGGCAAGTCACTTGATGTCTCTCTGGCTCAGTTGCCTGATCTGTAAAATGTGGATAATAATACCACCTATAATTATTATGTTATTTATTATATATTGTAAAACAAAATTAGCATATCATTATTATTGATTATATACTATATAATTATATAATAAAAATAATTATTATACAATGAAAGCATTTGGCACAGTACTTGGCATATAATAAGTACTATATAAATGTTAGCTATTATTAGAATTATTATTTATAAAATGAGGATAATAATATTTGCATCTACTTCCCAGGGTTTTTGTGAGGACCAAATGAGATAATAATTATTATGTTATTATTTATTATACATTATAAAATAGCATTAGCATTTAATTATTACTGATTATATATGCTTATATAATTATTATATAACACACATAATAAAATAATTATTATATAACATAAATAACTATATAATATTATATAATAAAGATAATTATCATGTAACATATAATAAAAATAATTATTATAAGATAAAAGCCCTTAGCACAGTACTTAGCATATAAGTGCTATATAAATGTTAGCTATTATCATCATCATCATCATCATCATCATCATCATCATCATCATCTATGACATGAGGATAATAATGTTGGCATCTACCTCCCAGGGTTTTTGTGAGGATCCAATGAGATAATATTTGTAGTGCTTTGCAGAATTTAAAGTGTTATATGGATATTTAAAAAATGGGGAGGGGGAGGAGTCATTTGGATGTCTGAAAAAAATCTACATAGCTAATCTTGACTGCCCCAATACTAAGAAGTTATTTTCCCAAAGCAAAAAATCCTTTTAGATTTCTAGAATGGCAGTTGTTGGAGATAGTGAGACTTTGGCAAGAGAGTGAAATGCATTTTCATCAAGTCCTTAGTTCATCCATCAATACAGAATTGGAAAAGGTCCTCTTGAGAAGGTTCCTCATTTTACAGATGAGGAAACTGAGGCCCAGGGAAGTTAAATGGCTTTTTTAAGACCTACCAATCATAACTACCACATCTGGTATTTGGACCTGGTTCCCTTGAGTACAAAATAGAGCACTAGGCAGTTAGGTGGCACAGTGAATAGAGAGCCTGGACCAGGAGTTAGGAAGACCTGAGTTCAAATCTAACCTGAAGCACTTAGTAACTATATGACTCAGGGCAAGTCACTTAACTTTTATCTGTTTCAATTTTCTCATCTGAAAAATGAGGATTATAATAGCACCTACCTCCTAGGATTATTGTAAGAATAAAATGAGATAATATTTGTAAAGCACTTTACAAACCTTAAAATGTCATATAAATGTTAGCTATTATTATTGTTATTATTTTATCATTATTATTATATTGCATGATCATATATGTGCTCATATATATGCTTGTATATATCATATAGCTTTTATCATCAATACTAATCATATAATATTCAATTATCACCACTATACCATATGCCAAAAGTTGAGTAGCTTAATGGAAGAGGTCCTTGAATTCTAGACTTGTAGACTTTCAGACACGGAAAGGACCTTAGAGATCATTTAATCCAACCTTTCCCTCCAATCAGGAGTTTCTCTATAGCTAACCTAAAAGGTATTCTCCCAAAATTCCTCCATTTTTTTTCTTGTTCCTCCTACTACCAGCCCTAATTTTGTTAGCTAAAGCTGAAGGAGAGAGGATGGGAATGGCTTGAGTAGATCAACCAGAGTATACATGGGGTCAGTATAACTCTCCAGAACCATGCTCAACACCAACAGCAACAGAACTTTAATTCTATTTCATTTGGCGCAGTGTGGCTATTACTTAAAATGTAACTCTTCATCTACAGAAACCACCATAGGCTATTATAATTGACCCAGCCATTTCAACAAGTTGTTGGATTCTTAGGGGAATATTATTGATGATAAAAGGCAACTTGGTGTCTAGTGTCACGTGGTCCCTGTTCACTATAAATGTGACTAGCTGGTTTTATGGAAGCCTCTCTATTGATGTAAATGCACACCTGCATATAAATTTATAAAGGTCTGAGACCTTCAGCACAATCTTTGAATTAAGAAAAAACAGCTTTGGTTCTTAGTAGGTTATTATTTTTCCACTTGCTGAATAGAGGAGCACCCAGTTTATTTTAATGATTATGATTTACTATCCATCTTCCTCCATATGTATGTTCTTTAAAAGGAATATTTAATATTTCAGGATTTAATAACCCCAAGGCAAGAAGAAAACACTTTTAAAATAGCTTCTCACCCTGTAGAAAAGCAATTTTTCATTGTGTTTTAACCATGCACACCCAAACTATGTGTCGAGATGGGCTATAATGACTCTAAAGCATCCTTAACAATGTATTCATTAAGTAATATGCTTTGCAAAATTTTTCTTAATGTGTTTTTAAAAGACATGTTGTAATGACATCTTTGCTGATGTTGTAGGGTTCCAGGTGAATAATCTATACTGAAAAAAGACTGCATGTACATTTTTAGAGTAGCACTGATTAAAAAAAAAACAAACTCTAGGTATTTTCCCAGTACATTGTAATAACTGGAAAGGCAAATTTGTTTAACGCACCAAATATTACCATGATAACATGCCACATTCGCTCCATCTTTTCCTATTGGCTAACCTCCTGAGAAGAATAAAACTAAATAAATAAATAAAACTAAGCACACAGAAATTATAAATGTCCAATAAATGATATGAAGGTGATAGCCTATATTCTGACTTGGCATGTGAATCTGATACAGGCTGAGTATGTGTTTTAGACTCTGTTACATGTTGTCTATAGGTTCCTCACATTCTTGGGGAAGTATAGCCTGGGTTAGATTTATCCATCTGTGGACTTGGCAGCTTCATGCACTGTGAGACTTCAGGAATCATGATGTAATAGCCATTCCAGCAAGCCTTGGATTGTCTTGCAAAGGCACTGAAGACCCAGAGAGCAGTATTTCTTCTCAGTTCCAGAAGAGAGGAAACTATTATGTGATGAGAACTGGAGGACAGAGATTTTGCTTGTTTGTTTTTAGGGGGGAGGATACACCAGGAGTTTTAAATCTCTTTTTAGATGAAAGCAGAAGAGAGATGGAGAGAGAGAGAGAGGCAGAGACAGAGAGATACAGAGAGAGAGAGAGAGAGAGAGAGAGAGAGACAGACAGACAGACAGACAGACAGACAGACAGACAGACAGACACAGACACAGACACAGAGAGACAGGGGGCAGGGAAGAGGGCTGGTCCTGAGCCAGAAAGAGTTGGTGACATCAGGACAACAGGTCAATGAGACAAAAACATGTAGGACTGAGCTGTGGCACATAAGGGAGAGATCAAAGGGCACCATCAGTTATACAAGTATCTTGGAGTAGAAGGCTCGAGCTAAAACATCAGTTGTACCATCACTTCAAAGACTGAGGGAAATTGCAAGAGAAAGTTTACTCTTTCCCCCAACTTTTCCTCCCAATACAACATACTCTGCTTTCTCCTTTACCCAAATGTTTCTGGAAACCTGAATTTTGCCTCAATCATAAAGACGCCAGGAGTTAGTAAGAGATAAATATCTATTTAAATTAAAACCCAGAGCCAAATCTTTGCCTAAATGTTAGCAATTTTCCTAACTGGGATCCCTTTGTAGTTCTAATTGGACTCCTGACTTTAGTTAGTATAAACTTCCTAAAGCAGTTGAAGAAATCAGGAGGATCTGAGGGCCAATTATATTAACCCAAAGATTAAAAAAACAGAAAACAAACAAACCACAAACAACAACAAAGTTAAAACTTTGTTGTAACCGTGTGTGGCTGAATAAAACCCCAGAGACAAGGAGGGTGGGGAAGAAGGGTCAGTGTTGGCTACCGGGCAGTATCTATTGACTAGGTCTTATTCGTTTTTCATTCTGGAAGAGGACCATGACATTAGGAAGGTGATGCCATGACATTCAAGTGAACTGGATGTAAGTGAGGGAGGTTTGTGCAAAGTCACCAGCCTCACTTTCTCCTCTAGAGACATTTAGGTCCAGTGGCTAGATATGGATCAGGATAACTGGAGATGGCCCAGGGTGCAGTGGGGGACCTTGACTTTTTCAAGCTAAAATCTTTAACAGGTCTCAATCTGACTGAAGCAGCACCCATTCAGTCATTAAGTCTAGGTCTAGTTCAACTAGCAGATCAGTTGTACCCTCCAAATAAAAGTTATGGAGCTGAAAAGGATGCCTGAGGCTATCTATAACATTTCCACCCCTCCCTCTAATTTTATGAATGAATAAATCAAGGCTTAGAAAGTGCAAGTGATTTGACCAAGGTCAAACAAGTAATAAATGCTAGAGATGGTATTTGAACTGATCTCTAACTACTGTCACTCTACTGCAAAATATTGCCAAGGGTTCCCTTTATTCCCAAAATACTTCCATGTCTACTTGCTACAACTTGGAAATCTCTTTATTGTTGTCTAGATTGATTTATCTGTATGATTTGTGATAATATTAACCTATTACATGAAGCTTATTTTTAAAAATAAATACTAAATTTCATGTAGTGGTACCAACATTGTCCTTGTCTGTATTGCCTTTTGAACATCTTTCTGCTCTCTTCTGTGATTTTTAAAAATATTTCATTGACATTTTTTTCTTTTTTTCCCATCATTATCACTACCTACTTCCTCTGCCCGTAGGTCCCCTTTCCTCAAATAAAAGGCTTCCCTTATAACAATTATAGTCTAATAAAGCAAATTTGTGTTGTTTTGGTCCTGTTTGAAAATGTATGTATCATTCTGTGCCTATAGGCTTGAATTCCTTTAACAAAGGATAAGAGTTTTCATCACACATTTAGGGATCTTGCTTATTCCTGGGAGGGGTAACATCTTGACTTAAATTCCCATTTAAGTGTGATTGCCTGATAACAGAAGCTTTCCAATGAATAATTTTTGATTGGGGCAAAGAATGGGGTGCTAGAAGATGGGAGACTGAAGGTATCACAGAAGGATAAAAGGGAACAAAAAGGGAAAGCCGGGGCCCAAAAGAACTTGACTGATTTGACAATTTTGTTGAAGACTGACCCTAGTTATGAGAAGTCAAGAGCAAGACCCCCCTACAAGGACCTTTCAAATTGGTGGTTGAAGCTCTGGGTTAGCTTTTCAACTTAACTCCATTAACCCAAAGGATAGTATATGAGAGTACCGGATTTTTCTTATCAGCAATGCCGTCTGAACACTTCAGGCCACGGAAGGCATGGCCTCCCAGAAGTCCAGTTTTTACACCTTATGATATCACCTCATGACTTTGTCAATAAGTTTCTCTCATACAGAATGAAATAGAGAAGCTACTCTTTGTCTATCTTCCCCAGACCTTCCCTTACTTAAGTCCTAGATGCAGTGTGTGTTTTGTGGAAGATACAAATTCTTACAAATTTTGTCTCTAGAGTAGGGTTTCTGAACCTGGGGTCTATGGACCCTCATAGATTTCACGGGGCACAAGTACTTCGATGGGAAAAAAGTTACATCTTTAATTTCACTAACTTCTTAGCAAAATTCTGCATTTCTTTAAAAACATCATTCTGAGATAGGTTCTATCATCTTCATCACACTTCCACGACACAATAAAAAGTTAAGAACTCCTTCTGGTCTAGAGGTTCCCCACAAGCCATACTGGGCTTTTGTGTAGCTATAGTGTAAACAAAACTGCGTATCATATTTCCCTTTACTTGCTACTTTTTCAATAGATATTTTGTAAATATTTGACACCTACTGCATACAAAGCAATGTGCTAGGCATTGAGGGAGATTCAAAGATAAAATGGTCCCTGCCCTTCAGAAGCTTACAATCCATTAGTTTAGGATTTTCAGTCAGCCTTTCCTATCAGCAACTGCTGGCTCTACATTCATCTAGTATCCTTGCCATTGTGTAGAGGTCCAAAGCAGACTTGAACTTGGGGTGAGGGTAGTTTAGGGAAGCTAGGTGGTGCAGTGGATAGAGCGTTGGACCTGGAATCAGAAAGACTTGAGCTCAAACTAGCTGTGTGACTCTGGGCAAGTTATTTAACCCTATTTGCCTCAGTTTCCTCATCTGTCAAATGAGCTGGAGAAGGAAATGGCAAACCACTCCAGTGTCTTTGCCAGGAAAACACCAAATAGGGGACAACTAAATGGCATAGTGGATACAGCCCCTGTCCTAGAGTCAGGAGGACCTGAGTTCAAATCTGGCTTCTGACACATGACACTTACTAGCTGTGTGATCCTGGGCAAGTCATTTAACCCCAATTGTGCTGGAAAAAAAAAACACCCACCAAATGGGATCACAAAGAGTTAGACACAACTGAATGACAGCAGGAATAGTTTGAAGAATTATAGGCTAACTCTGTAGTCCAGCTAAACTAGTTTTCTTGCAGTTCTTCACACATGACATTCCATTCTTCTGCGTTGGCAACTTTGCAAAGACTGTGCCTCATTCTCGGAATGTGCTGTCTTCTCATCTCTTACAATCTCAAAGTTTCCTTCAAAGCTCAACTCAATCACCTCCTTTTACATAATAATAATAATAATAATAATAATAATAATAATAATAATAGCTAGCATTTATATACCACTTTAAGGTTTGCAAATTGCTTTACACATTATCCCATTTGATTCTTATAATATCTTCAGAAGGTAGGTGCTATTATTATCCCCATTGTAGATGAAGAAACAGGCTGAGTTAAGTGGCTTGGCCCGTATCACACTGCTAATTAAGTGTCTGAGACAGGATTCATATTCAGGTCTTCCTGACTCCAAGTCCAACATTCTAATCTGAACCACCTTCTGAATTCCTCAGCTGCTATTCTACCTGGACATTACCTTGTATAGGTAGTACATGCCCAGGAGCTATTCTCCAAACAACACTCCCTGGCAGGTATGGCACCCACAAGGCAAGTACTCAGGACTCTAGGGGTAGCTCCGAAGAGGAGTAGGTATGGTGGATTGATTGGGTGATTGACTACTTAATCAATCAACCAATCTATAAATAGACATAGATATGTTGTATCTATATTTATATCACATATATACACACATATGTGTGTGAGGGCATGTACATATATACATTTTGGCTGTCCAGTCATTTTTCAGTTGTATCTGACTTTTCATGACCCCATTTGGGGTTTTCTTGGCAAAGATATTGGAAGTGGCTTGCCATTTCCTTCTCTAACTCATTTTACAGATGAGGAAATGGAGGCAAACAAGGTTAAGTGACTTGCCCAGGGTAACCCAGCTAGTAAGTGTCTGTTGTTGCTTGTCCTTTGTACTGGAAGAGGACCATGATGTCAGGGAGGTGATGCCATGACTTGTAAGTGAATTGGATGTAAGTGAGGGAGGGTGGTGCAGCCTCCCTTTCTCCTCCAGAGCCGTCTGGGTCCAGTGGCCAGATCTAGATGAGGACAACTGGAGACGGCCCTCAGTAAGTTTCTGAGGACACATTTGAGCTCATTTTCCTGGCTCCAGGCCTGACACTCTACCCACTGCACCACACAGCTGTCACACACACACACACACACACATACACATATGTGCATGTGCATACATGATACACATACCAGACATTAATGTAAACACATGTGTATTGTGTGCATGTAATGTACATATAGATTTTAGTATGTATATGTTTATATACACACCCACACACATACATCACACACAAACCAGACCTTCCTCACCATTGGCTGCACTTATAGGCAGCTGAGCAGCACGATGTATAGAGTGCTAAACCTGGAGTCAGGAAGAACTGAGTTCAAATTGGCCCTCAGTCACTAGCTGTGTGACCCTGGCTAAGTCACTTGACTCTGTCTGCCTCAGGGTTGTTGTGAAAATCAAATTTGTAAAGTTAATTATTCTTTATGTGTATATGTTGTTCTTTCCCATTCTCCCCAATGGAATTTAATTTCCATGAAATTAGGGAATGTTTCAGTTTTGTCTTCCTCCATGACAAGCACAGAGCCTGGGACAAAAGAGGCACTTAATAAATGCTTATTGGTTGATTGATTAATTGATTTTATGTACACTGTAGTGCAGCTCTAGGGGAGGCAGATAGTGAGGCTGGCCTGCACAGGTATATTCTGGGACAGTGTAGACAGTACATTCCAAGCACTGATGTCAGAAGGACCTAGGAGTGAGACTCAGCTCTGTTACTAACTACTTGATTCTAGACAAGTAATTCTCTTTTCTGGGTGTGTCAGTTTCTTTAAAATGAGTGGTCTGTGCTATAATGCTCTCAAAAATCCCCTTCACCTTTTGGGTTCTATAAATATGATGCCAAAGGACAAAGGCTATAAGAAGTTGGCAGACCTCCCTATGGGGATGGAGGGCACCTTGAGGACCACAAATGACATTATGCCTTTTTGGAGTTCCAGGTGAGAAAGCTGCCACTGTAGTGGAGGAGAGCTCTCAATGGAACCATAAAGTAGTTTCCATTCTTGCACATATAATATTCCTAATGAAGCTATGCTTAATTTTTTTTTTTAAGTGCAGGATTGAGACAGGCTACTTTTCTGAATCTTAGCAAAATGGATGAATAAGGACAGAGTTTCAAGTTTAACCTTTAGTTTTATGGCTTTTCCATCTTTTGCTAACCCTTTAACATTACATTAATAAAAGAGGGGGGTGGGGTGGGGCAGGGAGGAACTTAATGCTTTTTATGGTCTGTTTTAACATTTTTATATCTCTTTTAAAAAAATAAATTTGCCATAGGAATTAAAACTGTATTTTATCCTTTAAAATGTAGTCCTCAATGATGTATGTTATGGCACTGGCAGCAAGTCAAGTCTGCATAAAGCGCAAATTGAATCTTCCTTCTGACTACAGCTGTGCATGATATTTTATGCAATTTTTTATGTTGGTCATAAATGAGGTGGAAACTGTGATTATGCCAATTTTGGAAGAACCCATCTCAACCAAAAACCACTGCCAGGATTCCAATGTGTGCATGCATTTACCTGACCAATACTGTGGTTCCCCCTTCCCCACTCCACCATGGTCAGCTCCCAGGTCAGTGATTCAATAAGATTTACAGGTAATCATGTTATAGATACTTAAGGTCTTCGTGCTGCCGCGTCCAGGAGTAGGAGTGGAGGAATTGACCCTCATAGGACTTTCTCACTGGTGTCTGCATACTGCAGCCTGTGAGCACGTACCGTTCAGGAGAAATCCCAAGTTTGGCAAAGGCAGGGTAACTGTCTTAAAGGAGGAATTTTAATTCCAAATAGGACTTTGTAATTCAGTTGTACCCATTATCACCTGCTAAAACCTTAGATCCAGGCTTTCAAGCTGGAAGGGCCTAGGAGGCTCTCTAGGCCAATAGGCCCTTTATAGATGGGTCAAGTCACTAAATCTCTCAGTGCCCCCAGGCAACACAGAGATGGCCAATTGCTGAGCCGGCACTTTTATTGATAGAGAAGTGGGTGGGAGAGGCAGTCAAGTTAGAGCACCAGGCTTGGAGTGAGGAATACTCATCTTCCTGAGTTCAAACCTGGTCTCAGATGCTTACTAGCTGTGTGACCCTGGGCAAGTGACTTAACCCTCTTTGCCTCAGTTTCCTCATTTGTCAAATGAGCTGGAGAAGGAAATGGCAAACCACTCCAGTATCTTTGCCAAGAGAATTCCAAATGGGGTCACAAAGAGTCAGACATGACTGAAATGACTGAACAACACAGGTTAGGGAGGAACTCTTTATATCAATGAAATCACAGGTCCCAACGCCCCACCCTGTATTCTTTAATAACCACTCTAACCACTGTGAAGGTAAGAAGTTTAAGCATGAAAGGCAAGTACTGTGAGTATATTTAAAATTAAATCACTTGACTGGGGTTACATAGCCAGGAGGTATCAGAGATAGAACTTGAATCCAGCTCTTCCTGATTCTGAGGCCGACTCTCCATTCCAATTTCTTTCTGTTAGAGTAATAGAACAACAAAATTGGAGATAAGGAAAAAAAATAATGGAGTTGGACTGGGTTCCTCAGTTATGCCTGGCATATTGTCAAAGTCTTCTGTCTATGTCACCAACTACATATTTTATCTTTAAATAGCATCCTTGAAAGCCTAAGAAGGAAAAATTAAAACTTTAAATGAATGACTCAAGGAGAAAGGGCTTTTGGGGAAGGGGTTCAGTTTATTCAAATTATGATGAGATGTCTAAACTGAATTCATTATTTTTCCTCCCACATACTCCCTGCTATTGTCAAGGGCACCACCATCTTCCCAATCACCCAGGCTCATAACTTGAGTGTCATTCTCAACTCTCTTCCTCTCACCCTTCCTCCTTTATTTCACCTCATATCCAATCTGTAGTCAAGGCTTATCAATTTTACCTTCATAACGTCTTTAACTGCCATCACCCTAGTGCATGCCCTCATCACCTTACAATTTAACTGTTGCAATAGCCTGATGGTTGGACTGACTGCCACAAGCCTCTCCACTCCAGTCCATCCTCTACTCAGCTGTCAAAGTAATCTTCCCAAAGCACAGATGAGACCATGCCACTTAAGTACTTGATAAACTCCAGTGGCTTCCTATCACCTCCAAGATCAAATATGAAATCCTTTGTTTGGCTTCCAAAGCCTTTTATAATCCACCCACCCCTACCTTTCTAGTCTTCTTCCATCTTACTCTCCACCACACGCTCTGTGATCTAGTGACTCTGGTCCCTTCGCTGTTTCTCAAACAAGACATGGCAGCTCCAGACTCCGGGCATCTTCTCTAATGCCCATGCCTGCAATATTCTCCCTCTTCATCTCTGTTTCCTGGTTTCCTTCAAGTTCCAGCTAAAATCACATCTTCAGTGAGAAGCTTTTCCTGACACCCTTTAATGCTAGTGTCTTCCTTCTATTGATTATCTCGAGTTATCTGTATCCAACTTGTTAGTACCTGGTTGTTTACTTATTGTCTCCCTCATTAGATTGTGAACTCCTTGAGGGCAGGCACTGTCTTTTACCTTTCTTTGTATCCTCAGCACTGAGTACAGTGCCTGTCACATAGTAGGCATTTAATAAATGTTTATTGACTGACTGTCAAGGAAATTACAGAGAGCAGTGACTTCAAGCTGTTTCATTACATAACAATGCTAACTTTTAGACCCATATTCTTCAGGGATGAATAATTTTTACCTTTGTCTATATCCTCTGCACATAATTTGTTCAGTAATTTTCACGACTCTTCATGACCCCATTTTGGGGTTTTCTCAGCGAAGGTACTGGACTGGTTTGCCACTTCATTCCAATTGCTCACGTTATACAAGAGGAAACTGAGGCAAACAAGGTTAAGTAAGTTGCCCAGGGTCACATAGATAGTGTCTGAGTCCAGATTTGAACTCAGGTAGATGAGTTCCAGGCTTAGCACACTCTATCCACTGAGCCACCTACCTTCACATACATAATAGGCACTTGATGAAAGTTCATCAAATTGAACAGAATATGAATGTGAATGATGGAACCCAATAAACTCTGAAGCCTCAGAAGTGTAGATGACTCAAGGAACAATGTAGAGACTTTTGTTGGGTGTGGGTGGGTAGCAGCACATTAGCAACGATGACTTCTATGCAGAAAGAGGCAAAAATGAGATCACCTAGGAAAACGAATGATCGGGAAAAGAAGTTGGGTTTTTCATGGAGTGACAAATCACACAGATGGCAAGTTTGATTGTTGTACTGGTACCCAAACTTTGTTTAAACAAAATAAAAGGAACAAAAAGCTAGAGAACTAGAGTGGGGCTCTGAATGGAAGAGTTTGAAAAGGAGGGGATGTGGTGAATTGCCAGAATGATTGCCAGATTTGGATGAAGAAGACTGGTTCACAACCTTTTCTACCATTTATTCCCTGTGTAACTTTTGTTTTCCCTCTGGGCCTCAGTTTCCTCTTCTGTAAAATGAAAGGATTAAACTATTTGACCTCTAAGGTCCTTTCCAGCTCTAAATACATGATCTTACAATGGTCCAGAGGTCTCTCTAGACACATTAATTTTTTTTGGGGGGGGTGAGGGAATTGGGGTTAAGTGACTTGACCAGGGTCACTTAGTAAGTGTCAAGTGTCTGAGATCAGATTTGAACTTAGGTCTTCCTGATTCCAAGGCTGGAGCTCCAACCACTATGCCATCTAGCTGCCCCAAGACACATTAATTTAACCATAGCTGCACTAGCTCTAAGCATCAGTCATACAGTAACTTTCACCTCTTAATCCTAACACTTCAGTTCTCAATATACTTCAATCAATCAATATTTATTAAGTGCCTACTATGTGCCAGGCACTATGCTAAGAGCTGGAAGTACAAAAAGAGGCAAAAGACAGTCCCTGTCCTCAAGGAGCTTACAATCTAATGGTGGAGATAACAAACAAATACATACAAAGCAAGGGGTAAATAGGAAATAATTAACAGAGGGAAGACATAAGAATTAAGAGAGGATGGGGAAGGTTTTTACTGCACCAAGAAATAGAAATATCACCTTAAGGAACATCATCTGGACCAGACCAAACACACGCTCCTGAAATTCATGCTTGAGGTGACCAGTCAAGTAAAGATGCCAAAAGAAGGGTGAAAACAAAAACGAAAACAATCACAGGTAGCATTAAATTGCCTTTAAAAGGCAATTTGGGGAAAACTAGGCGATGCAGTGGATAGCACTCTGGAGAGTCAGGAGAACCTGAGTTCAAATTTGGCCTCAGACACTTGATACTTACTAGCTGTGTGAGCCTGGGCAAGTCACTTAACCCCTATTGCCTCACCAAAAAGAAAAAAAAAAAGGCAGTTGAGAAAACATTTGTAACTACTAGGCCATATTCATGAGCCTTCTCATGTTCATAAAATTTTTTTTGAGAAAGATCTACATGAGGATCAAAGGAATCTCTTATGAACATATGAAAAGGTAACAAAAACAGTAATAATAATAGTTAGCGTTTATACAGCACCTACTGTGGGGCAGGCACTGTGCTAAGTGTTTTACAATTCTTATCCCATTTGATCCTCACAACAGCCCTGGGAGGAAGGTGGTATTATTTTCCTCATTTTACAGATGAAACTGAGGTTCAGTGATTTACTCAAGGTTACAAGCTAGGGTTTCAGACTGGATTTAAATGTAGGTCTTCCTGACTTAAGGCCCTATACTCTATCCACTGTGCCACCTAGCTGCCTGTAACTGGCAGGTTTTTGCCAACAATTCTCTACAACAGACCATATCTTTATAGCAGGTGACTGAAAGGGTCAGAAAATACATTATCCCACAGTGTTTATTGTTTATTGATTACAAAATGAATCTCATACAGTGGAGCAAGATGCAGCCTTAGCGGCTCTCCACCAAGGAAACTTTCATGCATGTATGTAGATATCACACAAGATTCTTTAGTAAATCTAACCACAGAGAAAACGTGGTTTGACCATTCCTTGATTGTTAATATCAATTGAGGCACAAAACATGCATGTTCACCAAAATGATTTCCATCGTCATAGACAGTGTCTTGCATTAGCTACAAATGAAAAATCACTTCTCTATAGATGGTGATAACCTCCAAATGCTCCTGTTTGTAGATTCTGTTGTTCTGCCTGCACCAAGTACCACAATATTACATGGGCTCATCCCATAATTTTATAGATCCATGAATACTGAAAAGAATTTGGCCTAATAATCCATATAGGAATAAGTAAGTAAACAAAAATGACTTTTATTCAGAATTTGCTACATATTTGTAATACCAATTCATTGTGTTGGGATATTAGCAGATTTACATATTTGTAGATGAATGAGTTGCTTCCAGAATTGAATGGAATGAAGAAAATGGGGAAGAATAATGGTAATGTAATAATGAGTAGCATTTATATAGCATTTTAAGGTTTGCAAAGCACTTTATATGTTAATTTATTTGATCCTTCCAGGATCTCTGAGTGGTAGATGCTATTATTATCTTCGTTTCATGAAAGAAGAAATTGAAAGAGCTTTAATGACTTGCTCATGGTCACACAGCTATCAACTATTGGAGCAGTATTCAAACTCGGGTCTTTCTGATTATCAGTCCTACATTCCACCCATTGTGCCTCCTAGCTGCTTTTGGGAAATTGCACAAGGATTACCATGACTCTAAGTGCCTCCTGGAAGCAAAACCCATTCTTTCAACACTTGTGTTTTTCCAGCAAAGCTATATATGTGGTCATGAATCTTGGAATACAATGATCTCTGAAAAATCAAAGTCATGGTTGACTCAAAGGATAATGAGGAAACTGATTGTGGGTACAAGCAGACTGAAATATATTTCCAATAATGATCTATGTTTAAAAAGGGGTATAAGGGATAGTATTGAGGAAATATATGATCAGTAAAGGAGTTGGGTTGGTTTCATGGCAATATCAAGGGATAAAACAAGTGGTTGGCCTCAGTATACCACTGGTACACACAACATATGAAAAAAGCCCTAGACAAAAGCCTCTGTCATATTGGTTAGGTCTTTTATGGAGTTTACATGGAAGAACATGGACAAGTATCACATAAAGTTGAAGGGGCTTGCATAAGTAGCAACTTATGAATTTAGAGGGAGTACTCACATTGGTGAAGACCACATCTCTTGCATTATTATGACAGTATATTTATATTACTAATGATAAATAAATTAGAATCCTTTCTCTCTTCTCCCATCTCTGCCTTTGAAATCCTACCCATCCTTCTAGGCTTGGGTTGAATCCCAACTGTTTTGAAGAAGCTTCTCTGTTTTCTCATTTCTCACTCTGAGCCAGGAGTGATTTCTTTTTCCCATTCATATTTCTTCTATGATAGTTTATACATTCAAATTTCTATTATATTTGTCTTATCTGACTTACACGATTGGAAACTCCTTGAGGGAAAGTATATGCACATCCATTTTTTCTTCTCTCAAATGCCCTAGATCAGTGTCTTGAATGTTGAATGAATGGATGGATAGACGGACAAGTGAATGAGCTACAAACTGAATCCTCTATCTCTTTTGAACACTGAGTCAGGAATCGAAAGTCATGGGTACAGATGAAGCAGATGGTGCCATGTTACAATACTTGCTTCTTGGGATTCTCATTTGGAGATGTATAGGATGTTTTCAAGTACCCAGACCAGCCTGAGGCCTGTCATACAGCAAGCAGAACATGCTATTACTACCATCTCCCCTGTTTGTGGCAGGTGCCATATGCTCTTACACTTGCCTTTAGAGAATCTCGGCATGACTTAAGATGACAGACGTCAGGGCCCTTTGCATCACAGAGCTGACCTGATGAGTTGGTTTCCAGATTTCAGCATCCTTTGTTTCTATAATGTGACTGGTCTAGCGAAACTCTGCTGACCCCAGGATGGTATCTCTTTATGTAGATGCCATATTTCTGAGGTACTACCGTATTTAAAATTGTCCCTTGCCATATGGTGAATGTGATCTTGGACACATGGCACATGAGGAATTAGTCAAATTTTATACTGGGGATGGTACCCAGTGCTTCTCTTACAGACATGTAGCTCAGGGATGGCTTTTCTTTTTCTTTTAGTGGTATGTAAATATGCAAAGTAGCTGTGATTTCCTCAGAAATCCTTTTCATGTGGAAACTTTCTCTGCCAACACAGATGAAAAGATAGGATCCTATAGATAAGTCAGGAGTCTTCCTAACTCCATGTCTGGTACCCAATCCACTGCACCACCTAGCTGCCCTGAAAACTGTGTATTAGAAGGGCCTAAAGAGTTATGAATGATTGATATAGCAGAAATCTTGTGGATAAGGAAAAAACATTCAAGAGTAAAGGAATCATTTGACCCTAGTACTGGAGATCACAGTTTAGGAATATTAGTTAATCAAATGATTGTGGTATCTTTGGCTAACCATTGTGGATTTGCAGGAGTTAAAGTTGCAGAAATTGGGCAAGTATTGGCTTTTCCTTTTTGATAAAGCTTTGCTTTGTAGTTTCCACTATGTCATGGTATCTGAAATCAGCCTTGAAAAACCCTGGAGTTTCATTGGGAACCATCTGGACCATATTTCATTTAGGCTCCATAGTTTATACTATCATTTTACTTTCAGCTATAATTCAAGGGACTGGCATGATCTATAAAACCATAATTAATATCAATTCTGGTTTACCTTAAAGTTAATCTTTCACTCTCCATGGTCTATCACTGCTGTTTCAAGAGGATCCTTCTTTCAAAATTCCATAGGTGCTTGTTTTGTAGGTTACAGTGGATCCCATGTATTCCTGGGAATCAGAGTCTGTGATGGCATTTTCCTGTTCTGATAGCACTGGCTTTCAGTTCTTAATGTAAACCATAATGATTAACTGCCATCCTTGCCGGGTTAAGTAAACAGTTAGGGTAAATACTTAATTAAAGACTTGATGCCCAAGGCTCCAAGCACGAATTAAGAAGCTTTTACACGGAGACTACCAACGCTAAGCTTATAAGTACCAAAGTAGGTTTGTATTGCTAGCCTTAGAGTGCAGAACTAGAGTGGTGGGTGAAACGTGGAAGACACATTCAGCTTGAGATTATGGGGAAGAAACTTCAGACTACCTTAACTATAACTTTTTTTTTTATTGGTGAGGGAAATTGGGGGTGACTTGCCCAGGGTCATACAGCTAGTAAGTGTTATGTGTCTGAGGCCAGATTTGAACTCAGGTCCTCCTGACTCCAGGGCCGGCTGCCCCCTCAACTATAACAATTTAAAAGAAGAAAAGCAGACTGGCATAGCGGACAAAATGTTAGACTTGGAGTCATACAGAACGGAGTTCAAATCCTGTCTTAGGTGTTTGATTCTGGGCAAATTACATCTGTGTGTCTCTGTTCCTCTCCATCAGTAAAATTGGGATAATAATATCACTTCGCAGAGTTATAGTGAGGAACAAATGAAATGACGCACATAAAGCCTGGCGCAACTTTAATGCTCTCTCTCTTTCTCTTTCTTTCTCTTTCTGTGCATATATGTCAACTATTATTAGAAAATGGGTCCCTCCCTTATTTGAGGTCTCCAGATAAAGTTTGGATGGCTAGTTTATCAAGGTGATAGAATACATTCTTGTTCAGGTTCCAGTTGGACCCCAAGGCCTCTGATGGCCTTTCACTCTGTACTTCTGTGCCATCAATGGACCTCTGAAATGCCAGGCTTCAGCATCACAGTGAATACATAGAGGGCATCTGATTGTGAAATTGGAAGCCAGTTAAGATCATAATTAAGGCATATCAGAAGAGACTTAGTCAAAGAATAGAAATAGTACAAATTGAATCTAGAGCTTGTATTATTTTATACATTGATCCAATGATATCTTTTAACATTTGAAACTTGACAACTAACATAACTACTGTATTGCCAAGGAATTGACAGTTTACTTAACATGGTGGTCAATGTGGCTGCATTCCCTGAACTCCATTCACCAATAGAATAATAGGTTGTGAATCTGTGCCATCAGGGACATCAGACCATAATCTAGTGGTGATTTAAGCAAACTGCCTGTGCATGAGCATTGCTGAGAGGCAACTTGGATAGTCAACTGACCCAGAAACTAGCCCTTGATTCAAATCTTAATTCTGATACATACTGACCGTGATCCAGGTCAAGCCAATTAATTTCTCAATGTTCAAGATCACAGGTGTCAAATATGTGATCACCAGGCTGTATGTAATTGCAGCATTCCCCAGTGGGCCTGCACAGGATTAAAATGTAATTCCAATCTGATTTTAATAACAATAAAAAAGAAATATGCAAACATGTCTTCTAAGACATTATGGGGCCCTTGGAGATCCTTATGTATGGTCTACCAATCCCCATTTCTATTTGAATTTGACACCACCACTCTAGACAACTCTCTAAGACTATAAGTTGCAAAGAAGGCACTGACCAGCACTGATACAAGGGATTCCTTCCCAAGGAGTTCTCTATAGTAATGAAATCACAGGTCCAGTTCCTCTTTTTATCTCTATGAGCCTTAAAGCTCATAGGGGAAAAAAGGCTTAAAGCCTCATTCAGTTCATTCCTGGCTGATATGACTCTTACACAAAGAAAAATAGCATCATATTTAAGCTTTTTTAGCTATAGTCTTTTTTTTTTTTAAAGAAAGAATGCTGGATCAGCCATGGGACAAAGCAGATTTAGTCCACTGTGAAGCAAATAATGCTGACCCAAGAGACCAAGATTTGGTGTTTAGAAGTTTGTTTTCTAGTTCTGGTTCTGCCACTAACATATTGGATAACCTTGGGCATGTCATTTAACTTATTTGACTTAGTTTTCCTCTTCTATTCCTCTTGTAGTGGGAGGAAGATAGTAATCATGCCAGTATTGAACATTTCTGAGGGTAGTACAGGTCAAAGTATTTACTTCAATGGATACTTTGATGGATCTTCAATATCATGAATGAATGGATGAACAATCACTTAATAAATACTTATCACAGGCAAAACTCCATATAAACACATAAATAGTCTCTGTCTCAAGAAACTAACATTCTAATAACAGAAAACAACATCTAAACACTTGATGTGAACATTCCTACCAATGGTACAGAGCATAACCCAACAATATGTGGTCATCTGGTGCAACTCTTGCCCATGTCCTCTTATGAATCCTCCAGTAAGAGTTTACTTAACCTGGCAGAGGGGTCTTTCTTTATGTTCTTGCCATTATGTGTGTACCAGTGGAGTTTTCCATTATTCCTGCTGTAAAACTCTTTCATACCTCCTTTCCCATTCATATATCTCCTGGATGATACTTTTAGACTGCTCTATGTGTGTCATTTTTCACATCCATAGTCACACTTGAGATTGTGCTTCTAGTGGTTTTTCAAAAGCAGAATCTCAAATGAAATAATCAATAAGAAAACATTTTGAAAAGTAGAAAGTGCTTTCCGAGTATAAGGGACTAGACTATTTCTATCATGGACATCTCTGATAAAGATCAATTTGATTTTAGCTAATGGAGCTCAAAAAGGTCATCATAGGCTGAAAAACTCCAACTAAGGTTACAACATTAACATCTAATTAATTGCGTATATTAAGTGGATATCATCATTTTTCTTTAAAAATTAATAGGCTCCATTAACAATGGTAAAAGAAAAAAATCACCCATAAGAAAAAGTTGTAGTCATCAGAGTCTTTAGATTCATAAATTAAGCAATATGAATACTATCTTTTGCATTAAATTATGAGAAAAGTCAATCTATGCTGATGAATACATTTTTGCTCAAGTACCTTCTACTACAGTGAAACACATTGATGTGAGCACTGACTACTTTCTTTACCCAAATTAAAGTCACTACATCTCATTCAAATCTGAAGGATGAAGTTAAATGAGGCCCACAGATAATACCTTTGTGAGAAACTACGGACGGATATGTGATGTAACCCTTTGTGTATCCTCTATTAAACCATCTTTGATGATTCCTTGTTATTGTAGTTTGACTTAATCACATGTATAACATTTCCATATATTTTATTAAGCAACATAGTCATATTGTTAGGAATGAAAAGAAGCATGTCTCTTTTTCTCCCTTAAGAATAGCTGCATTTAATAAAAACCCTCTACAGCAAACAGATACAGTTTGGTGAATCGACAATTTTAAGCAATATTGCCTTGCTTTGGGACTAGATGACAATTGTTTTTTTCCTCTCTGTTTTAAAGTTCTGGCTTTTTTTTCTTGTTGATGGGGAGTAGAATTTGAATTTGATGACAACAGAAGGCAATCTGGCAGAAATGAATAATTTTATTAGATGGCCAAAAATTCCTCCCTGACATCCATTATTGTAACTTACAATGCCAATTAATTGCTAATTCACTAGCAGTGTAACAGAAGAATAGACTTTCAAAACACTATGCTCTGTGTAGATGTCTTTTAATTATGGCTAATTAAATGCTGTAGAAGGACCTGATTATACCTTTGAGCATTTCCTAGCTTGGAAAAAAAATACAAGCTCTTATAGTCATGAATAAATTCAACAAAAGCTTGAATCCAACAACTTCTTGGCTATATCAAAAGGAAAAAAAGGAACAAATTATAGAGCTACACTGGGGGAGTGTTCTCTAAATATGTGTGCACATTCTCGATGGAGGCTTATGTAGCAGTTTGTTTTGGTTATTAGGAAGAATCTAGAGTAAACCCAAGTAGGAATTAGACAGCTACTGAAAGGAAACAGCAGTGCCAATGAGTAAACAGCCTTGAGGAGAATGGATGCAATGCCCACTCATTATAATTAGGACCAAATTTTTTCCCAGATGACATCAGTGCCTATGACAAGACATATTGTGATATTCATCAATACAGCCTGAGACAAGGATATTCTTTCAAATGAAACCCCTTTTGATGGTGAGAGAAAAAAATTGGCCAGGACCACCAGAAATGTACTTTATACTCATGTTTGATTTTTTAATGCATAGATCTTTCTCTTGGAACATTGGAAAAAGTTTTGTTGTACCATGTTGTACCATGGGTTGAATCCCTGTAATAACACAGTGTAATCCAATGTCTCTGAGCTTTAGCATCTCACCACATAAAACAAAGCAAGTTTGAACTAAATAGCCTCTAAAGTCTTACCCAGTTTTAAATTTATTATCCTATGAATTGTTGAAAGTAAGGGGAGGAAGGAAAGTACCGTACAGGAAAGAACATGGATATCAATCAAAATTTTCACTAGACTTTAAGGATTTTAAATTATTATACTATATTATCATTATTTTAAAAAATTTTAGATAGCAAGACTGAGATGAGTGATGCCCTGGGAATCCTAATAAGAAATAGCAATAATGAGGTGATAGTCTTGCTATATCCTATCCTTATTTTACCCACCTGGAGTATTTAGTTCAGTTCTGGGTAGCATGTTTTAGCCTGGGGAGCATAGAGAAGAGGATGGTCAGGAAGGTGAAGGGTCTTTTAAGTTCATGCCTTTTTAGGAATACTTGAGAGAAATGAGGATGATTGGCCTTGAGAAGAAAAGACTTAGGTGGGGTATAGTAGCCATTTTCAAGCATGTTAAAGAACGACTCTCTAGACCAGCTTTTTTGGGCCTCCACTGGGAAGAAATGATGAGAAATGCATAAGTGTTTCAAAGAGGAAAATTTAGGTTTGATGTGAGTAAAAGCTTCCTAACTATTGGACTAATGCAAAGATGAAGTAGGTTCCCTCATTAGACACTTTCATCCAAAGATTAGAAGGCCACTTTTGGGGATTTCTGAGTGGTGATTCTTGTTTGGATTAGTTAGACTAGAGGGCCACTGAGATCCCTTCTCACTCTGAAGTTCTGTGACTTTGTGAAAATTCTGTCACTGAAACATTAGATAAATTCCTTACTTTTTCCATGATGAGTTTGTTTCCTCCTGTGTTAAATGGGAATAACTAATCCATGCTGCCCAAAAAGCTTGTTGTAAGGATAAAATAATGAATGCTGGGAAATATCTTGCAGACATGAGGTGGGAGACTCTTCTTTCCAGGATTCTATGGGAATAACCAATAATGCCATTTCATGCTGTGGAGCAAGATATGATCCCTTCCAGGGAAAATGTTTCCATTTAGAATATGGAATGATGCCTAGCTTCGGTCATCTTCCCATCCCCAGACAATTGCATTGGCAGTCATCAGATTCCAAAGAATTAAAGAAAGACTGGCTAGCCCTTACGATATGGAATCTGCTTGAACTTCTGTAACAAATGTCAGTTTATCAAAGTATCAGCCGCATATGTCATAAAAAGTGAGCAATCGGGCAGTGAGACCGAATGTTTATAGATGGAGTGTAGACATTCCATGTCGTTCCATCTGATTCATCCTTATGAGTGTGTGGTTTGAACAGGCTGGTTAAACTACTAGCAGGCATTCTAATGCCCATGACTTATGATTTCACCTCCTCTCTCAGGGCATCTTGAGACTCTTCTAATGCTACTCAAAATCAGTAAGAGATACTTTCTATACCTCATTTCACTGGCCTTATCTACATAGTATTAAATATTAAGGAAGACATTAAAAAAAGCAACCTGTTATGGTAGAGGTGATAGAAATCATGAGAAACAGTTGTAGAACGTATAGTGGGCTTGAAGTCGGATAACACAGGTTGGAATCGTGGCTTACTATAGTTTCTACATGTGTAACTCTCTGGGTTTCTATTTCATCATCTATAAAATGAGGAATAGGAACTAGGTCATTTCTAAGGTCCTTCTTGGCTCTAAATCCAAGAGCTACACATCCTTAGGCTATTTGTATATAGGCATAGCTAGGCCTGTTGAGTATGCTGAGATCTTTGCTTTTTTCACATATGATGGAATACATGCAGTTGCTAATAATAACTTAGAGTATTAGAGAGTGACAAAGGTTATGGAGAAGTAACTTGCTCAGTATCATATAGATTCTGTATTAGAGGCAGGGCTTGACCTCAGGTATCCCTGACTTCCAGACCAGTTCTCTTTCCACTGCTCCCCATGACCTCTCAATGGGCAACTCTCTAAGATTCTCTCAAATTGCAGAAAAGTGGATGATCTGAGTTGATGGAAAGGGTTTTCTCATCAGGAATTCCCTGCACCAATAAATTCCCAGGTCTAGACTCCAACGAAAACTCAATGGCTTAGATTTGTGTAATGCTTCCAGATGTACAAAATACTTTCTTCAGAACAACTCCATGAGGCATGAGTTACAAGGATAATTATTTCTACTTTGAAACTCAGGTTAAGTAACCTGCCCAAGATCTCCCAGCTAGTGAGCAGAAGAGATAGGTTCGGGGTCCCGGTTCTCTGACCCTAAATCCTGTGTTCTTTTCCCTTACCCCGTGCCACTCCATAAAGCTATGCGAGTCCTCTGACTCAGCTAGGAACAGACTATGTGACCTTGAGTGACTCATTTGTCTCCCATAAGCCTCAGTGTCCTCTTCAGTAAAATGAAATAGTTGGATTGGATGACCTCTAAGTTCTTTGTGGCTTTCTAGTAGTTAGCAGCTGAGCACTCACTGTATCTGTGGGAGTTATCACAGAAGGAGGAGGCTTAGCCTGTACTCTCTGGGAGGTAATAACTTAATAGATAGACACAAATATGAATAGCATAATGATGATGATTTTAAAATGACATTTTTATGTGCTTTAAAGTTTGCAAAGTACCTTACTTACATTACCTTCTTTGAGCTTC
The DNA here is from genome assembly GCF_003287225.1 of Phascolarctos cinereus. Classification (NCBI taxonomy): domain Eukaryota; kingdom Metazoa; phylum Chordata; class Mammalia; order Diprotodontia; family Phascolarctidae; genus Phascolarctos; species Phascolarctos cinereus. The sequence continues at coordinate 71,908,582 of NW_027556180.1, forward strand.
CTAACAACCTTGTAAAGTAGATATTACAGGTATTATTACCCCCATTTTACAGATGAAGAAATTGAGGTTCTGGGACATTAAATGACTACTCATGGTTATCTAGCTAGTGGAGGGATTATGGTACATTGGGAAAAGCCCTGCCTCTGAAGACAAAGGATGTCTTCAAATATCACCTCTGAGTCTTGCTACCTATGTGACCTTGGGCAAGTCACAATCTCTGTGGGCCTCAGTTTCTTCACCTGTAAAATTAGAGGATTGGGTACCAGCTCTGGATCTATGACCCTATAAAGTTCTGGGGTGGCATTGGAGCCAAGTCTTCCTGATTCCAAGTCTATTGTGCCATACAAGACCCCTGGCACTAAAAAGATTGCGCAGAATGCAGATTCTTGCTGTTATTCATGGGCTATTAGTCTGCATACAGGTTTTGTGCAGGCAGTTCCCATTCTTGGAACTGTCAGCTTAGGCATCTTGACTACTAGTTCTCAGAATTGGACTATGAAGTGTCAGCAGGTCCTAGAACTGGAAAGGTACCCATCTTGACTTCATTAAGTTCTACCACTCTTCTTGTGTAAATATATGAATTCTATACCTAAATACTATATAGAGGGATAAGAATGCTAGGCAATATCCTAGCTGGATTGCTGTATTATTTCTGAAACCTGGGGTTCCAAAGGTCCATTGATGGCACAGGATTATAGAATGGGAAAATACATCAGAGGCCATGGGGTCCAACTTGTACCTGAACAAGAATCTATTCTATTACCTTACTGTTCTGGGATCAGATGGTTTTTTTTAAAGGAATATCCATTTTAAATGGGTGCCTCTTCCAAGAGAACTGGCACAATTTACAAGGAAGACTTTTAGCTTGTGTCCCTTTCTTGAATTTCCACTGAACTTGTGTTATATGTCCTTTCATATGATGGACAAATCCATAGAAGATACTGAAAATAATCTGGGAAAATGTCAAAGAACAAAAAAACCATACTTGAAGATGTGTGAATCCAGTGCAAGGATAAAGGTAGGGCTTGTGACTTCTAATATACTGTACATCATCAGGATAGCTCCATACCTGTTAAAATAATGTGTCAATTGCAATTCTTCAGTGTGGCTGGTAGAGTCCAAGTTAGATACCAAGTTTTCAGACTTTCTCTCTTCAATTATATCCAGAGAAAATAGAAAGGTGAGTTGTAGGCCTCAAAAGGTACATCAAAATATGGTGTAAATAAACTCTGAATGGATGCTGCAATGTTTGAAGTTTTTTTTTTAATTTTTTTTCCCTTGAGTAGTATCTAATGGATAAAGTTAATAAGAACATTGACTTGAGGTCAAAAGAATTCACAGATATGATCCTTGTAGCTGACACTATTAAAGAAAACCCAAACTCCATTGAAAACACTTCATTTTTGTCTTTGCATACCCAGAACCTTGTAGAGGAGTTCATAAGAGATGCTTGTTGGATTGAATTAGTCATATTTATAGTTACAGATTTAGAGATGGAAGGAATAGAAGCCATTGAGTTTTTCCCTATCATCTAATAGATGAGTAAACTGAGACACAAAATGATCAAATGACTAATCCAAGGTTCATTCAACCAGTAAGTGAATATCTGAGACATGATATAAGCCCAGGTCTTCATGACTCCCAGTGCAAGGTTCTATTTACTTACCATGCACCCACTCAAATAGAGTGGGCCAGAATAAATACAGTAAATGAACTTAACTGTTAATATATACATTTGCATTTATTTGGGATTTATCATTAGAAAGCAATTTTATTACCATGGTCTCATTTGAGCCTCACATTAATCTTTTGAGGTAAGCAACCAAGCATCTGTATCCCTATTTGTCAATGAGGAAACAAGCTAAGAGAGGTTGTGACTTGCCTACAGTTGCATAGGAAATGATAGAGAACATGGATTTTAGTATCACAGAGTTGGAAAACACTCCGGAGATACCTAGCCTAAGTTCTAGCCAAAGCACAAATCCCTTTAGCAAACTCCTTGATACGTAGTTAAAGACCTCCTGTGATGGGCTCTTGGAGCACTCTATTTCATCCTAAATTGTTAGGAAGTTTTACCTTGTCTCAAACCAACATTTGCATTCCTATAACTTCCATTATTTTTAGTTCTGCCCTATAGGGTCCAATCCTTCAAATATTGGAAAATAGTTATCATGGAAAAGTGATTAAGCTTTCAAATGCTGGAAAACAGTTATCATGGAAAAGTAATCAAGTTTTCAAAACTAAACAAGGAATTATGGTATTTGGTTTCCTACTGCTCAGAATATCTGATTTCATCTGTTTAAGGTAATTCGCCATATTACTGCAGATCTATAATCACTGAGTGATTGGATAACTCATTCATGGACACATAGCTAATACGTGTCAAAGGTAGTACTTGAACCCAAGACTTAACCTATTTGTCACTCCAAGGCAGGCTGTTGTTATAGGAGAAATGTCTCCTTTCTGAGTTCATATAATAGGTAACTGCTGCCAAAATACATTTACCACAATGCAGAAATTATAGAGATAGAAAGAAACCTCAATTTTATTATAATTAAACACAGGTTTAGGTTTCAAAGAATAACAATAAACTTGAATGAAGACTAGGATTCTAACAAAACTTCTTAGAGACAAAATAATATCAGAATGATAGAGCAATAATTCATTTACATATTAAAATCTTGTACATTCCACAAAAGTTAAAGATAGATTCATAATCCCATGCTTGCTTCAATGTCATAAATGTTGAACAAAGTTAAGTGGAGTCTTGATCTCAAATATAAATAAACCTAGTTAAACAGATTTTATAGGTAAACTAAGTCAGGTTACAGATTAAACTATAGCTACAGTGTTCACAAAGATGCTGATTGAAGGGGGAGATTAACATGTCATCAAGGAGTCAGAGACAGTTGAGATTCTTCCTCTGGCTTCTTATGTTAGGAATGTTTAAGGCCTTAAGTAAATTTTCACATTCACATGGTACAAGTTTTGGTCAAGTGAGATTAATATTAACAGAAGACAGGTGTTTAGTTAACCAAAAGCTGCAGAAGGAATTGCCCTGATCACTGAAAAATAAAAACTAATAAAAGGAAATCAAGAATAAAAAAATATTATTATTCAGTATATCGACTCCACCAAGCTATTACTTTCTAAGATTTAAAGAAAAGAGAAGGGGTTAAGAGAGGAGTATGTTGGTAAATGTTTAACAACCAGCCTTGGTTGGGGTGGGATTGGGGAATGTAAGCACAACACATTTTTGCAGTTTTTTCCATTACTTTCTTAAGTCTAGAAAATCAATGAAACAATAAATCAAGCCCTTATTTGTAGTGTTTTCTGATTTCCATGGTTTAAATGCTCACAATGAAAACTTAATTAATCTGCTAGATAGTTCTTGGCTCCAGCACACTCCTGGGTTAGGACAATAAGAAGGGTCACTTAGTGGGGGAAACAGGCAGCTGAAAATGGGAAAGGCAAAAGAGGATAAGGAAAGGCAGTACTGCAATGAAAATGTTTGCCAAAAGGCCCTCTCATCATTTAAGGGTAGGTGTGTAACTGAGGCCAATGTAACTATCAGCATCCATTTGACTATTGCAGTAGAACAAAATAATGAGTGGCAAAGGGCTTAAGTTGAATTAGAATTTTTCCAATTCATCATCAAATAAAAATATTATGGGCCTAATGCCAGAGCCTATTCTTGGATTGGATTTTTTCCAGCATTCTAAATTTAACCAGCTGGAATCCTTTAAGTGCCAGCTTATTCAACCTTTTGAAATGCAGATTTTGCCTTTTAATGGGAAATCAGAATTTCATCTGAAGGCTAGAACACAACATCTCTTTTCTCCAAAGAAATAGTCTCTTTTGGTATGAAAAAATTAACAAAAGGTAAAAACAGATTGCAGACAACTTCTGTCAACCAAGTGAGATCTACAGGCTTAAGCATGAAACTTCTATAACACCCCTTGGAGACCCCCTCCCCTTCCTCCAGTTGGCATCCCAGTCAAATGCATGGAAGCTTGTAGGCTTGCATGAATAAGTAGCCCTTCTCTTCTTCTATTTCCTCTACTTCAGAGATTTCCTATGACTTCTTTCTGTTCACCATGATGACTCAGAGAGTTTGTGTCGTATGGTGACAAAGCATTTTAATTGACTGTTGAGTCAGAATTCCATAGACATACTAAAGGAACAATCCCTACCCCCTTGAGTGACCAAAGGAATTTGGTCACTAGCAGAAAAGGGCAAGAAAGACTCTTTGAGCTGTTATAGTAAGTGTCAGCAGACTGGCCCAAATGCTAAATCTTGCCAACTGTTCTTTTTGTATGGCCTGCAAATTAAGAGTGGTCTTTATATTTTTAAATATAATATACAAAAACAGGTGTCATTTTCCTGCCTCTGGACTAAAGGATCAGGTAGGGGTATACTTCTCCCCAAATAATAAGCTTATGGCCTGCTAGGTAAGATTCCTATTTGTGTCATCTTTCTTGCATCTGGGCCTTGTGAGATATCAAGCCAGCTAATGTCTTTCCCTTCCCAAGCACCAGAGCAGCAAAGTAACTATGATCACAGAAGCAACAGGAGTAGAAGACGACAGGCTGAAAGGGAAATAATCTGTAGAGAAAAAAAAAAGAGACCATAGGAAAGAAGGAGCTCATTTGGTGTTGATTGAGTTGTGCTCAGTGGAGATGAAATGTAAAATGGCTAATTAGTAGCCACTGTACAGAAAATGTTTACAAATGTTCTACTGAGGCCTCTCAACTGAATGTATAAGAAATCATAAGTTACTGGATTCTGTTCTAATCATTCCAAGAATCTTTACTGCTTACTATTATACCTCTTTCTGGGTGAGAATATAAAATATCTTCTGCACTATATACTTTATTTTTCTCTTAGTTTCCTGTTTGAGGAGAAGGGTTGGGGGAGGGAATGGAGGAAGGATCCTTAGATTCAGTCCACAATCATTTCTATAATTTAGGATTTACTTTACTACTTTACTAGAGTAGCCAGGAGGGGCCATGAACCATTATCTCAGAAAACTGGAGAAGCCCAGTCTGTGGAGGACAGGTCTGGTTCCTGAGCTGAACCTATACAATCCTCAACGGCAGGTAGAACACAAGGTTGGACACAAGCTCCCAGCCCTATGGCCTTCTTAGCCACTGTGCTAGACATGTACGCACCTATCTTAGTTTACCATGAATCCTAGTAGGATGATGTTCCAGAACTAGGTGACTGTGATGAAAAAGGCCAAGAGGCTAAGTGGAGTTTTAAAGCAAGTAATTATAATTGGATGGATCTTCCATTTCTGTGGAGAATTTATCAGAAGACTTGGGCAAGAATCACTCTGGATAGGATAGGACAGGTAGAGGGGTTGATATCATCCATATTGAGATCATGGAATCAGGCCGCACTTTAGACTTCTTCTACCATGCCATAACTCTTCAAACAGAAGACTCATTCCAGCCTTGGAATCCATGTATTGGAAGTATCTTTTGCCTTGCCAGCCGATGATTGGATGGCTGTCCCTAGAATCTCCTTTTAAGTTACCCAGGTCAGTTACATCTCATTCCCCTACAGGCTGCACACAGAATTTCCTCTACCATACCTCCTTGCTCAGTACCTTTGACTTCTCCCACCTCCTTTTTCAGTTACCTTTTAATGTGTAGTCTTCTACCATTAGACTAAATTCCTCATAGGCAGGGACTGATTCCTGTCTACTTGCATTTATATTTCTAGTACTTAGCATAGTGCTTGGAGCATAGTAAGCATTTAAGAAATGTTAGTTGACTGACTGACTACATGTACTTTTTTTTTTTTGATTTAAGAATGGCCCTTGAATTAAAGGGTCCATTAGTCAGCAAAATTTTTAGTGACACATGGACTTGGTCTCAGGGTTTCTCTTGAATTCTTGTTTACTTTAAGAAAGTAGAACACACCCTTGAAAAACATATCTTTGTACTATAATAGCCAAGCAAATAAAATGGGAGAAGCACAAGAGTGAGCATGTTCTTGGAAACAGGTTAATTAAGAAGTCTGTTAGCACTACAAAAGCTAGTGCAGGTTGAGATTGACACTGCTCAAGACATAGGCATAATTGGTGTTTGTTTAATAATAGAGTACAGCACTGAGATGTCACAGTCCATGAGAGAAGGCCTAATATCTTGTGCAAGCTTGGAGCCAAGTACTAGAGAAAAAAAAATGTTCCACATGATTGCAGATGTTCCTATTCAGATCAATTAAGTTTTCTTTGAAAAGCTGATGTGACAGTCAACTTGACAGGGAAGTTCATAAGACGATTAAAAATATCGTCTTGCCAAGTTTGTATGTCATTTACATGTTTTAAATCTGCTCACATGAGGAAAGAGAATTTCTGAAAGAGGTTATATTACTCTTCAGATTAAAAATCTCTAGTGCCACATCTTAAGGAAAGTCCCACAGAATAATAGCATGTTAATATAAATGCTGCAAGGCCTTTAGTTCAAGAGGGAAAGTACTATTTTGGAAAAAATGTATGTTTTCATAAAATGCTTTCTTAAAGGCTCTGTTCCAACAAGGTGATCTCCCCATGCATTTTTCTTGTTCATTTGTTTCAGTTATGTCTGGTTTTTGTGACCAATTGGGTTTTTCTTGGCAATGATACTGGAATGGCTTGCCATTTCCTTTTCCAGATCATTTGACAGGTGAGGAAACTGAGGCAAACAGGGTTAAGTGACTTGCCTAGGGTTACACAGCTAGTAAGTATCTGAGGCCAGATTTGAACTCAGGAAGTTGAGTCTCCCTGACCTGAGAACCAATACTCTATTCAGTGTTGCCACCTAGCTGCCCCATGCATAGATTAAGATATTAAAAAATTTCCTAAAAGATAAAAAGATAATAACATTGCAGACCCTCTGATTATTTTCAAGTGACTTACAAAACAGAGAGCTGTGCTCTCCTGAGTTGTTCTGTACTGCCAAGGTCCAAATGGAAGAGGGAGTGACTCTCTATAGTTGATGAGGTCCTCTAAATGCTATATGGCTACAAATCACAGAATATTCCAGTTTCTGAAGAATGTTACTTATCACCCAAAAGGGCAATGGAAAGATTCATGGAGACTAGACCTGTGATTTCAGTGATATAAGGAACTCCCAGATAAAGACACTCTTCTTATTAATTCAGGGCAGTACCTTAACTGAAATTTGGAGTCTTAGAAAAGGATTGAGAAATCATGTGACTTGCCCATAGTCATATAGCCTGTATGTGTCAGAGGTGGCACCTGGGCTCCCAGGCTAGCTCTTCAGCCACTCAACTGGATAATCAGAAATAAGCTACAGTATATTATTAACAATCGAGATTGGTACCCTAAGAGTGACAGAAAAGATATAATCAAAAAGATGTCTCACTAGAAAAGAAGTGTTATTCATGCACTGAGAATGAGGAATAATAAATAGATGGAAAGTGTAGGCATGCTTAATCAATTCTCTTGTAATGGCATGAGTTGTACAAGAAAGACCCCAGCACACTGGATAGATTCACCTAGAGAGAATTTCTTGGAGGACATGGGCAAATATCACATATGATGAGAAGTCATGAATGCATCCAGTCTATATTGCTGGAAGGATGCTTACATTGATGAAATCACCAATCTATCCAAAGATCAAAGTAATTAATTTATTATTGATGAAAATATTGAGACAGAATATTTTCCCAAAGGGAAGATTTGGGCTCCACATTCAGAAATAGAACCCTGGTGTAGCCAATGCCCATGCCTGACATGGTAGGTAATTTTTGCAAAGTTTTATAGGAGCCACCTGACTTTCAGAAGTAGGAAATAATAGATATAATGTATCAGAGGCCCAAAGAACAGTTTTAGAAACATCTATACAAAACCACTGAGTTATTCTGGAAGGAATTTTTCCTTTTTTTTTTATTACCTGGACAAATGAAGGACATCGATGTCTTTCCCAATTTCTTACCTTGGTAATTTCATTTCAGAAAAAAAAGGGATGGAGAAAGTTCTGGACCTGAAATGACAAGTTTGGGGGTGGAGGTGGGGACATAGCTCTGATATTGTCATGGATATTGCTAAGCAACATCTCAAAGATGAATTCAAAACCCTTACATCTTAAGGCAGATAACATCTGACACATAGTTTCTGACTTTGTTTAAAACTTTATCACTACATTTCTTCAAGCTAAGTAGATCCTATGGGAGCTAGGGTTGAAATCCAACATCTCAGAATAAGCTGGACAACTTTTCCTAGAAACAGATCAGAATGTGAGGAAGGTGACGATTAAGGAGGCTGAATCAGGTGATGAAGAAAACTAGGGACACTAATGAGCCACTCCTCACATCTGTGATCTAAACGTCTGAATTGCTTGGCATTCAGTCATAATGTTGAATATGTTAGTATCACAGATAGAGGTTTTGTAATATTTTCCTGGCTAGCACTGGTTTGACATTGTCTTACAGTCAGACTGTACGCAAAAATAGCTTTTCTCCTTTAAAAAAAAATCAAATCAAAGGAGCAGTTTATTTCATGCTTATGTGAATAAATTGCAATATTTTATTACACGTAGGACTTGGATGAAATTATTGAAGGCACTGTAGCAAGAAGTAAAACCTTGGGTAAGCAGCTCACAGTTAGTATTTCCTGCTCGTGTGGGAATGTGATCTACTTACTGATGAGAATATAATAGACACATTTAATATGAAATATAAGCATTGCAGCAGAATGGGTTGGGATTCTCGACTGGATTTCCCTTGAACCTCCTCAAGCAAAACACAGATGTTTGGGTCTTTCACAAAGACTGAATGTTATTCCAGAGTAGCATTTCACACTAGTTCATCAGGATGATCATGATGTTATACTAGAGATACCCTGGAGAAACAAGAGAAGGAAGGCAAAAAAAAAGAGGTAGCAGTTCAAAGGAAGAATGGGGAGTCCCAATTAACACCTTGTCAAATGATCAAGGTCAGGGGATGGGGAGGGAATAAATGTCTTGTCCCAAAGCAAATTGAAATTTGGGTTTTGTAAGAATGGGTAATGTCTAAGCCCAGCTTCTGTGAGTCCTATTCCTGGTAGTCTAATCTTAAAATATTCCACCCTATGAGAGTTTTGTAAATTTTGCCCAATCTTTTTAGAGATGCTAGCCTGATCTTACACATAGGTGGTATAACTTTCTGCATCTAAAACAGCATATGGTGAAATCGATACAGGTATGCTGTACTTTAAGAAAGCCAGACATCCACAAATTATACCTTAAACAGATAAATTAAGGGGTGATTATTCACATCATGAAAGGATTCAAGGCAGGGTTTAGCTGGAAAGATAAAGGTCCCCAGGTGCACTTTAAATGTCATTCACGATTTCCTTGGAATACACTTATTGAATAAAACAAAGCACCCTTAGAATTATGACACATTAGAGCTGGAAGCAAACCTTTTGAATCATTTTACAGTTGAGGAAACTGAGGCATGGGGAAATGAGATTGCTTTCCTAACATCACATAGCTAGTGTTGTAGCTGCCTCTCCAAAACATGTCTTCTGACTTTCAGGCAAGTGCTCAGGTCAGTACATCACACTAGCCTCCCTGGCAAGAAAATTACAGAATCATCATAGAAAAGATCAGTGTCCAGTGGGTTCATGCCTAACAAAGCTGTATTTATCTGAGGAAGCACTAACCTATTCAATTGGCTTGGGCTACAGAAGACCTCTCTATTACCTTTCTTTTCCATTCTTTTCTCCTGCTATATCTCTCCCTCCTCCTACACCTTTAATTTCCTTTTTTGGGTTATCATGGGCTAGTCTTGCTATCTTATCTGGACCCAGGAATAATATACATCGACCAAACCATTGCTTTTTTTTTTTCCTGATGATCCATGGAACCCTTCTAACAACTTATCTCTGTTGCTTCATATCGTTTCCTAAACTGAATACATCCTTGCCACCATTTTCTATATAAAGCCCCTTTGCACTTAACAGCATGTTCAGAGACTCATAGGATTCTAGGTCTACCCAGAAGAGATCTCAGAGGTCATCAATGCAATGCTGTCATTTTACAGATGAGGAAACTAAGGCCCATGAAGGTTAATAGTTTGCCAAGGAAGATCATAGAGCAGCATTTGCATGGCAGAAGTGGCCATAGAAAATTCCTTGTGGGTGGCTAATATCTCCGTTGTTCAACGAGAACATCCAGCTCTAGAATGCTGTCCTCACGACAGCCCGTAACCCCCTGATTGCATTGCCCAGGCTCTAATGTGTTTCATGTCTTGTCTTGTCACCTCCCGTGTGTTATCTTGGGCAGACAGTGCATGTGGAACATTAATGGAGCAATGCCGAACTCGACTGATTACTGAGGAGCCAGCAATTTCATCAAAACTTGGCATTTTGGGAGCAGCTATAATGCCAAACTGCACAAGTGTTTGTGGTTCTTCCCACTCATGCAGATTTGTGTTTTTCTATCATAATTACTTGAAATGAAGTAATCTATAGCACCACTAAGAAATGTAGGTGGAAGCAGGAGGGGAATCTTTCAGGTGGATGCTCCAGCTCATCAGCAGCTACTTCCTGTTTTAATTCACAATTGGGTTCCATTCTTTGTATATATTCAAAGGGGAGGGGGGAAACCATGTAGCTAGCCCCTGGGATTTCCTCCCACCACTGTGAGTGATCCCCCCAAACACCCTGTCCAGATTTGTTCTGTTTCTTCCCCATACCTTTCCCAAAGGATGATTTGAGATCTTTCTGTATATCATCCAATAAAGATTATAATTCACATTGTCTTTTCCCCTTACTTAACTCCAAGGTGCCTAAGGGATGATGTTTGACATTTCATCTAAATGTTGTATATACTGCTACCCTTACTATGATGTTTTACCTTACTCAGTATGTGGTTTGTATACATTTGATGGATTGTTTCAACCTGAGGTTAGAAGCCAATGCTTTATGTCAACATGTTTATTTTGCTTTTATTTTTTTTTCTCTTTCACCTTTCCTCTTCTGAAAGCTGAAAATCCATCTGGTTCTTGAACTTGTACAGTAAAAGTCATACTGGATTTGAAATCAGAGGACTGATTCAAATCCCAAATCTGACAGATAACACTTGTGTGAACTCAGCTAAGTTAAGTCACAACTTCTCTGGGCATCTGTTTCTATCTCTACAAAACTGTGGGGTTAGACTAGTTAGCCTCAAATTCCCTTCATATGTCATATCTATGATATTCTGAACTCAAAGGCTAGCTTAGAGACCGCAGCAATTAAAAAAAATACAACAAGCACATCATTTCATTTTATCTATACAACAACTCTAGGAGGTAGGTGCCATCGTTATCCTCATTTTATAGATGGAGAAACTGGGGCAGATAGTTGAAGTGATTTAACCAAGATCATCTAACTAATGAGTTTCTGAGACAGGATTTGGACTCATGTCTTCCTGGCTCTAGGTCCAACCCTCTATCCACTGTGCAACTTAGCTCCTGACCCCCCAGTGAATTTTTCCAGGCTTCTAGCAGCTCTAAGTATCTGACTTCCAGACTTCTGGCACTCCTAGCCGTTCAGAACAGAGTCACAAACTTGTGAGTGTGAAAGGGATCTGGCCACAAAAGCACAGAGTTGTTTCAAAGTTTGGTAATAAGATTTTCTAGATGTTTTTAGTTGTGTCTATAACAGATAGATAGTACAATAGATGTAAGGTAGGTGCTGCTTAAAGCTGACCCTGTCTCACCTATGAAAAGGGACAATTTAGAGAGAGGGATGAGACAGAAGAAATGTTAACTAGAAAAGCATAGTCACATAGGGCCAATGGGGGGCAAAGAACTCCTCACCAAGAGCATAGTTGAGAATAATAATTGGTATGCTAATGATCACACTGAGGCCATAAGAAAAAAGTTAAATTCTATTCTGTGTATGCTCACAGTGCTATGTAAGGATGAATTTTGGAATACTGCAATCTCAGAAGAACTAAAATTACAAATTGCTCAAAGGGCAATGGAACAACATGTGGTGAGTATAATAGGCTGCAGTGACTGATGATTTCCATTCAAGAAGTGGCATAAGAGATATTACTGAAGATAAGCATGCCTGGAAAAAGAGCTGGACCCATCACAGTGTGCGAATAAGTGACAATAGAATATTTCTTTTTGTTGCTAAAAATTGCATTGTGTTCCTGGTCTGACCCAAGCTGGCACATTTTACAGATGAAGAAACTAAGGACCAAGGAGTCTAAATGATTTGAAATATCAAGAAAACCAGAAGAATCTGTGGGCCTTGGGTACAATTCTTCCTCTGGCACTAATTAGCTATGTGACCCTAGAGTGAATTACTTAAATTCTTTGAGCCTCAATTTCTCATCCTTGATTTCTCATGAGTTCTTTTGGGGAAAAAAATCCTTTTTTATTATGAACTCAATCATCAGAAGACACAAACATTTCAATATACATAAAAGAATGAGAAAGAAATTTAGATGTAAAACTATGACCTGTTACGTGCCTTATTTTTCAAAGGAATATATTAAATTTAAGAAGGTAGTAACAAAATTGCTGTGGTTATAGCCCCTTTTGAAATTTCTTTTGTGTCCTGTGTATTTTAGAAATGTTTTACTGGTACTATTTTTTTTTGTACTGTTATCAAAACCCGCTTAACTCCTTACCTTTGCCCTTAGATCTTCCTTATAACAAATAAGTATATTAAGGCAAAAAACAAATAAAACACCAAAAACAAACAAAAACCCAACATTGGCCAAGTCTGAAAATATATCTAATTTGGTATTTCTAGCCTATCAACTTTTTTTTTCTAACTAATTTCTTTTCTTTTCTTTCTTACTTTGAGGCAATTGGGGTTAAGTGACTTGCCCAAGGTCACACAGCTAGTGTCAAGTGGTTGGTCTGAGGTAGGATTTGAACTCAGGTCCTCCTGACTTCAGGGCCAGGGCTCTATGCACTGCGCCACCTTGCTGCCTCCTTTCAACTTTTTGTTTTTTAACCAGATGTGGGAGACATATTTCATCAACAAACTTCTGAAGTCGTGTTTGATCACTGCATGATTCAAGACCTTCAGTCCTTCAAAATTGTTTCCCCTTATATTAGTATGGACATCACATAAATTGTTTTCTTGGCTGTGCCTATTTCATTCGGTGTCAATTTAAACAAATCTCCCCATTTCACTTAATTCTTTGTATTTATAGTTTTTATAGTACAATAATATTTCATTACATCTATATACCACCATTTGTTCAGCTACTCCTCAATTGCTAGGCACCCCCATAGTTCTCAGTTCTTTGCTATAACAAAAATAAGTTATGCAATAAATGTCTGTATATATGGGAACTTTCCTTCTATCTATGACCCCTTTGGGATATATGTTCACTAGCGGTATTACTATGTCAAAGGGTATGGGCATTTTGGTCATTTTTTTTATTGTAATTCCAAATTGTTATCCAGAATAGTTGGGCAAAATCATAGCTCTGCCCACAACACATTGGTGTCTTTATCATCTCACAGTCCCTCTAACAACCATCATTTGCATCTTTTATCCTCTTTGCCAGTATGAAGGATATGAGTTAGAACATCATACATAGATTTCACACCCAACATACAATCATAGGATAATAGATTTGGAGCTAAGAAGGATCTTAGAGGTAATCTAGTCCATCTTCATCATTTTAAAGATGAAGAAACCAAGGCTCAGAAAAGTAAAATTAAATAGTCCTCTCCCAGGTCTGCTTCTGGCTCTTTGGACTTTGCCCCCATGCCTCAGTTGCCTTCTAACTGTGGAAGCTCCCTTTTCCCCTTCAGCCTTTTCACTCTGGAATATCATTCTGCCCTGCTCACCCCTTCTCCCATTGGTGAGTTTTCTCAGAACCTCCACTTTGTCTTGGGGTCTGACTTGCCATGCTTCATTTCTTCTCCTGCTTTTAATTGTGACTCAATGGGACTTCATAAATATGTTTTCTCCCATTTAAATGTAAGCACTTTGAGAACAGGGGATGTCTTCTTTTGTTTGTTTGTATTTTTATTCTCAGCACTTGGCACAATGCCTGGTGTATAAGTTCTTAGTAAATTTTTATTGACTTTTTGTCTTGTTGACAAATTATTTGATCAGAGTCACACAGAAGGATTTGTATCCAGATCCTCTGTGCTCTTTCTACTGTACACATGCTGGAGGTCTCTGGAATACAGATATCAAATGGAGGAATTATGAGAAAGCATGGAAAAGAACCACGTAGGATGTATATTTTACACCATATATACATTATACTCAAAATGGATGCATGGCTTGATTATTAAAATTCATAAATTAAAGAAATTAGATTAGAACTGTCAGAGAAGGTAACTTACAACTATGGCTAGGGGCAAAATTCTTAACAAAATAAGAAAGAAGATTAAAAATAAAAAAAGAATATTTCAATTGCACGAAATAAAAAAGATCTTGCAGGAAAAAAATCATTACCAGGATAAGAAGGGAAACAGTCAATTGGGAGAAATTTTTGTATCAAATATCTCTGATTAGTATCTGGTTTCCAAAATATGTGGGGAATCAACATAATTAACAAATGATTGAAATAATCAATGTTTACAAGGCTGTGGGGAAGTGGGCATAATAATACACTCTTTGTGGAGCTATAAATCAGTCCAAACTGGAACCTGGAAAGCAATTTGGAACTCTGCTAAAAACAAGTGATTAAAATGAACCTTTTAGTTCATAGGGACCCATTTAGGGAGGTCCCTTGGACTGAGATCCCACTGCTAGACATATATCTCAAAGAGATCAATGATTAAAAGAAAGGTTCCATATATACCAAAACACTTATAGTAATGCTTTTAATAGTGACAAAAAAAAGTGGAAACAATGTAGTTACTCATCAGTTGGGGACAAATGAATTGTAGCACATGACTATAATGGACTATTATAATGCTGTATGAAAGTGTAAATACTAAGAAGATGGAGAAGATTTAGATGAACTGATGCAAAATGAAGCAAGCAGGACCAGGAAAATAACACACATAAGTATGAAACATTGGACATGAAAATAACAATGAAGAATGAGGAAGTTAATCTATTCAGAATCCATCCTATCTTCTAGAAACTCCTACATCTAGGTCCTAAAGACTTTTTTTTTACTTCATCTCCAAAAAACCCTTCCATGTAATAATAGTTAATAGTTATATAAGTTTGCATTTTGCATTTTCTCATTTTATCCTCGCTTGCTGAAAAGCTGAAAGATGTTAAGTGATGTGACAAAGGTCACACACAGTAAGTGTTATAGACAGTGACAGACACTCTTAGTGTCAAAAGTAGAATTTGAACTCATGTCTTCAAAGTTCAGCACTCTACCCCCTGAGCCACCTAGCTACCTCTGGTGCTTGGTAAACTTAAACTTTAAAGCACAAATTAAATGGGAGAAATAGTAACACAGCAAAGAAGTAAGAATCTGAGCCACTGGAGTAAGAAGCTACAAGACTGTTAGAGCCTCATTTTAGGGGAATAGGGATAGCTAAGGAAAAGTGGTTAACCTGCTTCAGATCACTTTATTTTTCACAGTCTCATAGGGTTTTGTGCTTGAAAAGTTTTTTACACACAGTAATATCATATAATTGAAAAGGTATGTTGGAGTAAGAAAAAGTAGATTACAGTCAAAGGATCTGAGTTTGAATCTTGCCTCTTCTATTTTCTACCTGCTTGACATTAGACAAGCTCCTTCTCTTCCTTGGTCCTTAGTTTCCTTACCTGAAAAAAAAATAAGGTTGGACTAGATGACCTCTAAGGTCATTTTTAGTTCTAGATCTATGATAGTAAAAGACCTTGGGGGTAGCTAGGTGGAAAAGTGGATAGGGCACTGGACGTGGAGTCAGGAAGACCTGAGGTCTAATCCCGCCTCAGATACTTATTTGTTATGTGACCCTGGGCAAGTCTCAACCTTTGATTCAGGTTCCTCATCTGCAAAATGGAGATAATAAGAGCTCCTACCTTCTTGGTAGCTGCGTGGAGAAAACAAGAACATATTTGTAAAACACTTTGCAAACCTTAAGGGTTATATAAATGTTATTATTCTCTCTGTTACAATATTACTATTATTGTTACTATTACTATTCTCTAATCCTTCTAGCTTGAGATCTATGATGATGCAAAAAGGTCCTGTAGGGAAGGAGGAATTTCATTTTTGTCTTTGGGGACTTTGTCACTGGGAAGTTCCAGTCCTTGGAACAGAGTAGGTTCCTCATACATATTTGTTTCATTGAATGGAATGAGAACTGCTGGTTAGAAAGAACTTTGAGCAAGATCTAATCCTGGCCTTCTATGACTTCCCCCACTTCTGTAGGACTTGATGTGTTTTTCCATAAAATTTGTCATAATGCTGACTGTCCTTGTGGAAATGCTGTGATAAATAATTAATGGAAAGAGCTGTGAGCTTGGATTTGCTGCTTAATATAGCAAGTTCCATTTGTTGTTGTTGTTGTTTTTTTTTTAAAGCTACTGAGTACATGGCACAGTAGATACAGTGTCAGGCCTGAAGCCAGGAAGACCAATCTTCCTGAGTTCAAATCTGGCCTCAGACACTAGTTCAGTGACACTGGGCAATTCCTTTACTCAGTTTCCTCATCTGTAAAATTGACTGGGGAAGGAAATGTCAAACCACTCTAGTATCTTTGCCGAGAAAACCCCCAATGGGGTGACAAAGAATTGGGCATGAGGGGAAAAAAAAAGACAATAAATACCTGCTTATAACTACCTATGCATACATATAGATACATTATGGCAAGTCTAAAGGGTTGGATGACTTGGGAAGCTCTTGCTAATTCTGCATATTTGTGACCTTGTGACCAGTCCCAGATGTGCTTGTCAGAGGAGGGATCAAGTCACAAATTCATTAATTAGCCACCAGTTTATACTTTAGTTATAATTCTAATCATTTCTTTGACTGAATTTCTATCTTCATTAAATGTATTAGTGCTTATTAGAGAAGGTGAAAGGGCTTGAACTCTACCAGTAGGTATGGATTTTGCCATCCTTAGCAAAGACTAAGTTCACTCACAATTTTCATCTGATGAACACTGTAATTAAGAGTCAAGTGATTGTTCATGATTAGACTACAAACTATCCCATTCAAACTATCCAGTACATATGCTTACTATGGCAAAACATTAGGAATATAAAGCAAACAGGAAAAAAATGGTCCCTGTCTTCAAAGAGCTTATAGTCTACTAGAAGACTCAGTAGGACATTAGACATTGATTATGAACGCACAATATATTTCATAGTAGCATAACTGGAAAGGCCTTTAGAAGTCATACAGCTAGTTAGTGGTGTGAGGCAGGTTTCACACCCACAATACTCAGTTTCATTGGTGTCTCACAATTCTATAAGGAGATACCATTAACATTCTCATTTTATAGATGAAGAAACCAAGTCTCAGAGAGGTTAAGCAATTTACCCAGGGTCACACAGCTAACATGAGTGAGATAGGATTCAAACTCAAATTTTTCTGCCTCAAAAGTCCAGTTCTCTATCCACCAGAGGTCTCTAATCTTTTCTTGACATGGTCAGACTTGAACTTTAGGAATATTTCTGGTGGTTTAGTGGAGAATGGATTATATTGGAGTGATATCAGGGCAAGAAAATTAATTAGGGGGCTCTTGAAATAGTGGGGCCTAAACTAGAGTGGTGTGCATGTGAGGAGAGGAAAAAAAAATGAGTAGCAGAGATGTGGAGGTATAAATGACTAGATTTGGCATCTAATTGCAGATAACACCACTGTTGTGACCGTCGAAGACCAGAAGGTTGGTGGTGCCTTCAGCCTTCCAGTTGGGGAAGTCTGGAAGAGTAAAAATAATCTAATGAGATCTGTTATTTCTCTCTACCCAACCACGTCCGTGGCAGCTGACTCTCCCATTCAAAAAACAGAAAGGAGGCAGGATAGAGTTCTTATTCCTCCCAGGTCACTTCCCTGGAGCCAGCTGAAGGGCAGAGTCACAAAGGAATCAGAGAACCAGGGGCTGTGTGTGCTGAAGGGTATGGGTGTGGCATTTCTCCAGGGGCATTTATGCAGTTGTTGCTTGTTGGTTATCCTGGTAGTGGTTAAACTATACCTGCCCTGAGGGACAGCTCAAAAGGGAGATTGGTCTTTTGCAAGAAGAGGCAGAGAACGGGAGTGATGGGATAGGAACCATCTTCCTACCCACCCACCCACATCGGTAGATCACGGTATGCATTGTTATTATACCAGTGTCCCTTCCAGTCAGGCTTTGATCCTAACTTTGGACACCACTGCACTATACATATTATCTCTAACCAAATAAGTCAATTAGCTACGGGTGAGTTAGCTTTCATTTTATTTTTAGTACCTCTATTATACACAAATCCTCAAACTAGCTGTCTGTCAAATGTATACTATTACTGTCTGAATTTCTCAAGTTCATCCCCAATACTGGTCCTCCCTGCCCACCCCCCACGCCCACCCCCACCTCCACCCTCACCCCATTCATAGCAGCTACTAATAATAAGTAGCATTTACGTACAGAGCTTACCAAGAAATTATATACATTATCTCATTCGATCCTCAGAGTAACCCTGTGAGGTATGTGCTATTATTGTGTCCATTTTACAGAAGGATAAGCTCAAGACTGAGGGGAGTCAAGTGACCTGCCTAGGGTCACACAGCAAGGAAGTATCTAAAGCTGGATTTGAATTCAGGCCTTTCTTACTCCCAGTCTAATGCTCTCTCCCCTATGTCACCTAACTGAACACACAGACCTTCCAAGGGTGGGTGAGCAGCATCTTCTTCAAACATGAAAGATGACATTAGTTTGATACTTCTAGAAGTCAAACAGTTCCCTACTTGCACCTGACAAACATGTTTACAGTTGATGTTTCCAATTAGCTTAGAGTCACCTTTAATCTTATCAAGGGAAATGCTAATCTATTTAAAATCAGCCTGAAGCATTGTTGCTTGATTTTCTTCTAGTGCTGGGAAAGAGGACAGAAAATTTCCTAGATTGTAAATATCACAAAATCTAGGCTTGCTCAAGTGGCATTCACAAAGATAGACCAGTGCATCCTATTGTGACTGAAATGGGGATATTTGGGTAGCAAAATTCACAAGGAATATTACTGGGATTATATAATTTTCCATGTGTACATTCAAGAAAGAGCACTGTGATTTTAACAATGCCATCTGAAGCTAAGCTCTTGAGTGGTGGGGGTGGGGGGCTGAAATTGGGCCAGGGAAAGAAATTCTCATAATCCACTTGCAGGATTGCATTGTGGTTATCAGAGAGGAATCTTGTTTCAATACTTAATCTGCTTACCTCTTTTGACATTATGTCTATCTCTGGTTTCTCATACTATACTCACAGCCTGAGTCCCAGCAGGAGCTTAGGAGACCTATGCTCAGATTCTGTAGCCAGAAAATGCCTTTTAAACCAAAGCAGGTTTTGTTTACATGACATACAAACAACCAATCAATTCAGGGAAAAACAAGTTAGGCCTATTGATTTTAAGCCCTCCTCTCCCCTCCCTCCCTCCATCCCCCTTCACATTCTGGAGAGACTCTGAGAGAGAGAGTGTGTGTGTTTATTTCTAGCAAGGCAGTTGTTTGTCTTCAAAGGAGAGGCAGCCAGCTAGCTTGTCTGTCACTTTGGGAGCTAATATGCCTTTGGCACTTAGATCCTCATCAGAGAAGAGAAACTCAGATTCAGGGCTGAGGACAATAGAGGTGATTATTGAGAAGAAACACTTCTTCACTCAGAAATTATGCAAACTGTCTTCTGGGTACTATCAGCCCAGCCCAAAGAGGGTTCATGTAGCCTGTGCCAATCAAAAGAGAGATTGTCTGGATCTTCAGGAAAGGAAAGGACACTGACTTGGAGTCAGAAGCCTAGCTTTTAATTCACCCTTCACTATTTACTAGCTGCATGACCATGAACAAGGCACTACTCTCTCTAAACTTCATCTCCCAAAAGGAAATAGTAATATTGGCACAATCTCCTTTTCGGGGAGCCTGTGGAAAACAAATGCTTCATACAATAATGACAGCATGTTTATTGTACTTTAATATCTTCAAAGCACTGTGTGTGTTATATCCATATCCATATCCATATCCATATCCATATCCATATCCATATCCATATCCATATCCATATCCATATCCATACCATATCTATATCTATATCTATATCTATATCTATATCTATATCTATATCTATATCTATATCTATATCTATATCTATATCTATATCTACATCTATCTATATCTATCTATCTATCTATCTATCTATCTATCTATCTCATCTCATTTGATTTTCATGTCAATGCTGTGAGTCAGGTGCTGATAACAACAATTATTAAGAATAATAGCTAACATTTATACAGCACTTACTGTGTTCCAGGCACTTTGGTAAATGCTTCACAAATATTATATGCCTTGAACCTCACAATGACATTGAGAGGTAGGTGCTGTTATTATCATCCTTATTTTAAAGATGAGGAAAATGAGAGAGACAGAAGTTAAGTTACTTGCTCGGGATCACATAACTAGTAAATGTTTAAGGCAGAATTTGAATTCAGGTGTTCCTGACTTCAAGCCCAGTGCTACCTATATGCCTCTTGTATATCAGGAAGGTTCTGATAAATGTTTAACCAAGGACTCTCCAAAAAGGCATGCTTTTTTTTGGTCTCTTTTTTTTTTGAGGTAATGTGGGTTAAGTGACTTGTCCAGGGTCACACAGCCAATAAGTATCTGAGGCAGATTTGAATTCAGGTCCTCCTGACTCCTGGGTTGGCAGTGTATCTACTGTGCCACCTAGCTACACCCCCCACACACATTTTTTAAAGTTTAATTTGCATTGTTTAATCTCCATTATTTTCTTAAGTTTAGACAATAAATAAAATCATAAATCAAGCCCTTATAACTAACATTTGTTGAATGCTAAAGTAAAATGCTCATACTGAAAATTTAACAATTAGCTCTCAGGAAATGGTATGAGCTGGCACCAGCACAAAGAATTATAGAAATGTTGAGTTGCTGTTATCATTCAATAATGATGATTTATTAAAGGATTGCTTTGTGCCAAGCCTTGTGCTGGGGAATACGAAGACAAAATCTAGGTAATTCCTGCCTTCAAGGAGCATTTCATTGGGGGGAAAACAACACATTCAACAAATAAGTGAATAAAAACCTTTTTTTTTTGCTTTTTGTTTTTAAATATAGACAGATGATTTCTACCAAGATTGGCAAGTGCAATTTATAGCTTTAGAGAGTTATCTGAGGGCACTAATACTTGACCCCTGTCACACAGACAGTATGTGTTAAAGATAAGAGGTTTTCCTGAGACCAACTTTTTATCCACTATTCCAAGCTATCTTCAGATACAAAATATATAAAAATACCTGTTTATATAATATACAATCTGTATAATGTAAATACAAAGCAATTTGGGAGCAGGGGAGAGGAGAATACTAATGAGTGGGGACCCCAGGAAGGTCTTGTGTAGAAGCGGGCACTTGCATAGAAGACATGGATTGTAAGAGACAAAGGTAAGGAGAGGAGGGTGCTCCTGACTTGGGGGACAGCCTCTGCACAGGCATGGAGGTGGAAGATGAAATGTCTTATATGGTGTGCTGGCTCCATGGCTCATGAAAACCGATTGCTAAAATTTCAGTGTAAGCCTTGGCAATTGGCAAAGCAATAAATCTGGGCTTGATATTTTGTTATTGATTTTTAGACTTCAGAAAGTGATGGAGAAAATTTTAATAATGCAGATTAAACTTAAAATTGTGTCATACCTACATTTTTTTTCTCTTGGAAAGCTGGTTTTAAAATATTTACCAGTATAACCTTGGTAATATGGGGAATACTAAGGAGTCTAGTTTGTCTGGAATATCAAATTCCTGAAGGGGAAACATGTGAGATTAGTTTGAAAAGATAGGTTGGAATCGTATTGTGAAGGACTTTTGAGGCCAAAGTCAAATATAGGTTTGGATAGATCTGAATTATGTATATTGAAAATACTCAGCTCAAGGCCATTAAGATTAGTAAGTTTCTGAATCACTAAGTTTATCTGTAATTAACTTCCTTAGTTCTACACTTTGAGGGTTGATTTTTACTGGGGAAGTAATGCTGGGGTTAATCTAATGGTAATTAAACACCACTGTTCACCCACTACAAGCCTGAATGTCTTAATGTCATTTGGGTCTGTCAGTGAATAGCCTACAATGACTAATTATGAAATGTCTGTTGGCACAGTATAGCCAAGCAATTATAAGCAACCTATGCTGATAGAATAGGGGAGAGACATGAGTAATACAAAACAGTTGAAGTTCAAACATCATATACGCAGCAAAGCAAGCTCTAGATTTAAATGGAATGGGTCCAAACTTGGGGGCTGATCCTGAAAGTTCATAACTCTTTTGTTCGTTATCAACCAAATCAGAATCAACTCTGGGAAAATTTTGAAGTATCACTTATATGTTTCAGTCTCCAGAGATGTGGGTAAAACACTCCCCTGGGTCCCGTACAAACAATGAAGGTAACAATGCATACATCAGGCATAGGGTAGCCTTTATTCTATCCCAGCAAAAATAATAATAATAGCTAGAATTTATGTTGTACTTTAAGTGTGGCAAAACACTTTCTAAATATTATCTAATTATATTCTCCCAACAGAGCTAGGAAGTAGGTGCTATTATCATTCTTATTTTACAGATAAGGAAACTGAGGTCAAGTGACTCGCCCAGCATCACAAAGTTAGCTAGTAAGTGTCTGAGGCTAGATTTCAACTCAGGTCTTCTTGATTTTAGGTCCAGCATGCTATCCCCTGAACCACCTAGCTGCCACAGAAAATGACTACCCTCTAAGATACAGATTGTAGTCAATATCATTCTCCATCTTCACCATCACCATCAATATGACTATAGCCATTATTTGATAGAAGACCATTGAAAAAGAAAAAGAAGGACCTGGGTTCTAAACCTACTGTGATTCTTACCAGCTGTGTGACTGTGGCAGTCATTTAATTTCTGTCATCTGTAAAATGAAGATAATGATTTCTGCTGATCTTCATAGGCTTCTGAGATTCAAATGAGAGAATGAGATAATGTTTGTGAAAATGTACTCACTGTAAGGTACCATTTTTGGAATGATATACATATAGTGGTTGTTTCCTCTCTATGTTATCCAGATGTTATTCAGATAGTAGAATTAGGCAGAACAACCAAACTTAACTACATACTTCATGGAGAAAAGGGACCCTAGCAGGCAGTGGGATGGTAACATGGTTAGAGATCCAACTAGGTCTGTATTCAAGAAGACAGGAGTTTAACTCTGGTCTTATGTGTCACTTGCAGGTTGTGTGACCCTGAAAGGAGGGTTTTATTGTTGTTGTTTTAGGTTTAGAGAGGCTGGGACACATTTTTGGGAAGGGGAAGGAACCAGTAGCTGGCAAGATATAGAATATAAGGATAAAATGTGGTATGACTGATGGATCAAGGTCCTGGAAGAGACAGAAGGAAAAGGAGAGATTGGTCTTTCCAAGAATGAAGGTTACTTCATCCTTTGAGACAATAGTTGGCAATTATATAGGTTTTAAGGTTTGATAAGTGATTTCCATAATGTCATCTCAAAGCCTTAGAGGGGACACAGAGAGATTTTGAAAAATAGAAGGGAGATGAGAGATGAAAGAGTTTATATAAGCTTATCTCTCTCTTTTTTTTTCTTTTTTACTACTACCGAGACTACAGCTATGACTATTAGCTAGCCTTTGTATAGTGCTGGCAAAGTGCTTTACAAATATTATCTCATTTTACCCTCACAACAACTCTGGGAGGTAGGTGCTATTATTATACCTACTTTACAGATGAGGAAACTGAGGCAGACAAAGTCTAAAGTGAATTATCCAAGGTCACACAACCAATAAGTGTTGGAGGTAGGATTTGACCTCAGGTCTTCCTAACTCCAGGATCCACAATGTATCCACTCTGGCATCTAACTTCTTTTATTGAAAATCAGAAAGAGAAATCATCCACTGAGAAAGGGGATTATGGGGTAGACTTGGGAAGATAAGGAGAGTGGAGGAGGTTTGGGGCTGCTTCTGAGGAGGAATATGCTAGCATTTCAATTAGAGATAAATGAAATGATTGTATTAAGTGCTCAGCTGAGTAAGATTACCTAGCATGATTCTGAAATGGCCCCAAGTCAATAAAATTTCATTTTTTATTATAGTAGCACTCAGTTCAGGAGCAGGAAAATTGGGGATTAAAAAGATGGAACCAGAGAAATATCTTGGGTTTGAAGGACTAAAGTGCAGAAAAAATGACTGTCATCTACTGGGGAAACTGAAATGAAGCCAGAACTAGAGTAACAATCTAGAAGCACATGCAGTCCCATGAGGAAAGGGCAGATTCAGGAGGATTAGGGCATAAGAGAGGAGGAAAGGCAAGCTCTTGGTCAGAGAGAGGACTTTCACTATTTGAGATATTGCAAATTACAAGAGGAAAGTGAGAAAGTATCTTGGAAATTGGTAGATAGCAGAGACAAGCTCTAGGGGCAGGTAGTATAACTGACTCATATGAACTTGAAAAGAGTAGAGGTTGATGAGTGCCACTGGCAGACATGGAAATGACAATGAAAAGCAAGGGTTATGTTAATTTCTTCTGGTCCTCTTAGTCAGGGAGAGTTCTACGTTGATTTTTTTTTGTTACAAGGAGAGTGGAAAGGGTGGAATAAATTGGTCAATCAACTAGCATTTATTAAACACCTACTCTGTGCCAATGTGCACTACAGTAAGAAGTAGGGAAAGAAAACTAGCTAAGAAAGGGTAAAAAAAAAACTAGTCCCTACTCTTAAAGGGTTCACAATCCAAAGGAGGAGACAACAGTTATTTGCAAAAGTATGTATATAGGATAAATTGAGGGTGGTCTCAGAAGGATGGTACTAAGATTAAGGAGGATGGGAGACATAGAATATATAAGATATATAAGGAAGAGTTATGTAGAAATGGCATGTAAAATCAAGTGTCAAAAAACCCAAATCCTATAAAATAGCCATTCCCCTAGGAATAATGTTAAGAAATGGGCTTAATTTCTTATTAATTGTGTTAATTACATTAATTGTGCCTTGTGGTTATGAATTTATTTGTAAAGTGTCATTTCAGTGCTATTAAGGCGTTAAGCTAGGGAGAAAGCGTCTTGGTTGCTGCCACTAACCCATAGCCAAAACAAACATTGGAATCTTAGCCATATCTACTCGATTGCCAAGTTATTACTAAGCACATAGTATATCAAAAAACCTCCACAGAAAAAATAGAAGTGTCAGAAAATGTGGCTTCCCCTCCCACTCATGTGGAGCAAACAAATCTACTTCCAGTATTGCCAGGTCAGCTTCAGTTTTTAATTATTGCTTCTTCTCCACTCCCTGAGAAGTCCCTATTCAGCACTTACACTGGTTTTGGGTAATGGTAGCTTACCAGGAAGCCACCAATAGCCTTTTGACTTGGAAAGTTTCGTTCATGTGTATGATCATAAGAAACCAGGCAGGCTTGATGCAGTATATCTTAAATTCTTTCATTAGTATCTGGCATTTGATTGGCCTGATCTGTAACCTGATGAGCACATTGCAATTACTATTCTGTACTGCAGGCAAGGTTTTGACCAGAATGTCAATGTGCATTTTCTGGCTTTCATGCTGGGCATTAAAAATGATGAGGGCCATCAGCTGAAACACGCACAGTTCAGTTTCAAATATGTATCCTTGAAAATATTGATTTCAACAATACAATATGTGCTTCTTGTATTAAGCCCTTCTGCATATTGACTGCATTACATTTCTTTGAAGCTACAAAGACATCAGATATTAAACAGAAGATTGCTCAGAATGCAAGAAACGAATGCTCAGGTGAGAGGAAGAGGGTCATACATTTGGGAGAGTACACGAAAAATGGAGAAGTACCTTGAGATGTGGAAGGCTTGGAGACTTAAAGATAATAGATGTTTAAAAGATTCTAGTCTATTTTGTCTCCATGTTCCACCAGCTGTACTTGAATTCTGCTAATTCTATAGTTTGGTTGATCTTGGGGAAGAAGAGTCAAAAGATTTGGCTTTGCCATGAACTAGCTGGGTGACTTTGGGCGGTTACTTAGAATTGCTAGTCTTCAGCTGCCTTCTGGCTCTAGCCTACTTTTCCATCCCTGTTTCATGTTATTTCCTTTCCAGTTCTCTCTTTTTTAGTTAAACTGGGTTAGTTGTTACCATGTGGCAATTCATCTCCAATCTCTTCACATTCACCTCTTAGAATCCTATTTCCTTCAAAGCACAGTTCACTTGCGTCTTTTTTTTTTTTTTGAGGCAATTGGGATTAAGTGACTTGCCCAGCATCACACAGCTAGTAAGTGTTATGTGTCTGAGGCTGGATTTAAACTCTGGTCCTCCTGACTCCAGGGCCAGTGCTTTATCCAGTGTGCCACCTAGCTGCCCCTGTGTCTCCTCTTATAGAAAATATTGGGACAAGTAGATGGAACAATGGATAGAGCACCAAGCATGGAGTCAGGAATACTCATCTTCCTGAGTTCAAATCTGGCCTCAGACATTTATTACTTGTGTGACTGAGCAAGTCACTTAACCTTGTTTGTCTCAGTTTTCTCATCTGTAAAATGAGCTGGAAAAGGAAATGGCAAATCACTCCAGTATCTTTGCCAGGAGTACCCCAAATGGGGTCACAGAGTCAAATGTAACTGAAATAACAACAACAGCAATCTTTCTTCCAGATAATAGTACTCAAGCTCTTTTGAAATTGCTTAGCATCACATTGTATATATTTTATATTTACTTATCTGTGCACATATTGTACCCCCCCCCCCAGTAGAATACATGCTCTTTGAGGGTAGGGAATGTTTTGTTTTTGTCTTAGTATCCTATGGTAGGTAACAGATGTTAAATTGAACTAATACCCAGTAATTGACTTTGTGGACTAAGTATTTAGAAAATGTCTTTTATGTCCCGTTGATGCATAGCACAAGGGTTCTCCAGGGAAATGAAATACTTTCACACATTCAATTTTAAAGCCCTTGAAAAATGAGAAAAGATTTGGGGTTTGGGTTTAGTTGTCCTGCTGAGTAATTATAGATCATCTCAATCAACTCAGGAATCCTGTTGAAACTCACTATTATAAATAAACTCAGCTTTCTCATATTATGCACCAGTTTTTCTCTGAATGCCTTTATTCCACAGGGTAGAAGGGTGCCCTTCTATGTGAATCTAGATAAGTAACTTAACTTCTTTGACCACTGGTATCCCCGTTTGAAAAATGAAGCTAATAATACTTTCATAACTAGAGTCATAGGGTTCTTGTAGTGTAGCAGACAGGTCAAAAGAGCTCCCTGATCATCTTATGAGCTTAAGGGCAGAGATCCTTTGTTCAGAGATTCTGATCACACCACACTATAGAGCAGTAATTCTTAACCAGGAGTCTTTAAAAAGATACATGCATACACACATGCATAGATAGATACAGATATCTTCATTACTGTGTTTCAATATAATTGATTTCCTTTATGATCATATGCATTTTATTTTGTGCATAAAAATCTTATTCTGAGAAGGGGTCCATAGGTTTTACAAGACTGCCAAATGGATCCATGATACACACAAAAAAGGTTAAGATCTTCTCCTATAGAGGATGGTCATGTCCATTTACGCTTAGAAGATTAAAGACATATTATTAATTCTCAGCAACTGAGGTTGTTCCCAAGATTCATTGGTTGGCTCCTGTGGGAGGAGTCACAACTTTTGCTGGCCCATAAAATGCCAGCACCTTACCTTCATATCCTGTTTGACTATTGTTCCTTTTACCATCCATCCCAGCCATCTTGCCATCTACCTACTGCCTAGCTCTTAACATATTCTACTCACTTTTCTACTTTTGCCTTAGCCATAGTAATTTCAGAGATTGCTTCTGGAAAGGATGTGTTGATTGCCTGACCTATACATCAGCTCACCATTCCTGTGACTCTTCCAACTTACTCTTTCTTCCCTGGTTATCACTCCCCCCTTCACATTGTTTTTTCCTTATTAGAACCTAAGCACCTTGATTTTTTGTTTTTGTCTTCATAGTACCAGTGCTTAACATAATACATGAACATATTAGGTACTCAATAAACCAGCAAGAAGGCCAGTATGTAAGAAGACTGGAATAAGGTGCAAGACTTGGAGTTACAAAGAACTGAGTTCAAATCTTGATCTTCCACTTACCTAAGACACTCGTCTAGTCACTTAACTTTTAATGTGTGACTGAGACAACCCTCAAGGATTTATCTATTAGCTGCCTTGAGCTGACTTGGTGAATGGTAGAAATCCCCTAATTCCCTGTGGAAATCACAGATATTTTAGTATGAAAAGACTTGTTTATAAAACTCTGCTTAGGCTATGTTATAAACAATTTCCTTAGTTTCAGATGTTTTAAAAACCGTTCCATAATTTTCATTTAAAATGTGGTGTTGTTTGCATGCTTTTTACTATTGGGGTGGTAGTGTGTTTGCTTAAATTGTTTATGCAAAGACATTTTAAACAGAAGGATTTTTGAAAAGTGGTTTCCAAATCCATTTGATTGTTGGAAATAGAGGACAAAATACTACCAAGTGCCTTTAAAAAATGATGATTATGCATGCAGATACACCACTGAATTTTAGGTGCCCAATTAGGTGCTTAATTATGGAGTGTTAAATATGTACTTACATGCTCAAATAGCTAGCCACGCCCTCAAGCCTTCCTGGCTATTCCAATGTTCACAGACTTTCAGTAGGGGCATTGCCTTTCTAAGTTCAGAATGAATTTCCCGAAAGGTCTTCTGCTGATCATTTTCCACAGTGAGGGGTTAGCTTAACCAGCAGCTATACAAACCTCCCCTCATCATCATTCCAGTGATGTGGAGGATCAGACAACAGAAGAGAAGGTTTGTTGCTCTCCAGGCCTTTGGCCTTTGTACTGATGGTGCTCTAAATCATTACCCCTAGTGTTCAAAGATGACAGGCTTGTTGCTTGTGGTTTGCATGTGTGGGCCACAAGACAGATGCCTGACCACAATCCTTTCTGCTCAGCAGATGTGTAGTCTTTACTGATCCTGTTTGCAGGGTTCTGCTCCTCTGCTCCCTTCCCCCTCCACCCGCCACCCCATGCTGCTTAACACATTGGCTCAGAAGTAGATATCTGAATTCTGTCTGCTTCATGGTTTGTCTGCTCTGCCAGAGCTATTCTCTCTCTCTTCTAATAATGCCACAGATCTCTGCCTCATATTACATTTACTTGCATACATATCATACCACTCTAGTAGAATGTAAGCTCTTTTAGGCCAAGGACAGCATAATTTTTGTCTTATCCTCCCCCCCCAGCACCTAGGTCAGTGACTTGCATAGAGATAGAGCAATGTTTATTAAATCGGATTTGTTGCATTGCCAAGTCATGGCATGTGATTTGCAGGATGCGCATGAACATCATTGATAGCTAGTTGGCTCAGTGAATAGAGCTTAGGGCCTGGAGTCAGAAAGACTCATCTTTGTGAGTTCAAATCTGGCCTCAGACACTTACTAGCTGTGTGACCCTAGGCAAGTCACTTAATTCTGTTTGCCTCAGTTCTTCATCTGTAAAATGAGCTGGAGAAGGAAATGGCAAACCACTCCTGTATCTTTGCCAAGAAGACCCTAAAGGAGTCACAAAGCCTCAGACAGAACTGAAATGACTGAACAACAGTAACGATTAACATCATTAGTACCTACCTTCTTATCCATTACTCCTCTATTACTCATGATGCAGCAAGGAGTTAGGGGTCCATTCATTCACTCATATGTCCTACCCATACAGTCAACTACTTAGAATGTTGTGATCCTATCTCTATCACTAATGACATTGCTTTGTCATCTAATGTTAAGTATGGCTTATGAGTAGGTTTAGTTGGAACATAGAATTGGAATTACTTTATTCCATATTTTAAAGGGACCTTGTAAGCCTTCTACTCCAGCTATATTTAAAGGACAATGTTCATATGTATTCTTGCCAAGTGATCATCCAGCTTTTTCTCCTTGAAGGACTGCCTCTAGTGATGAGAAATTCAACATATCCTGAGGTAAATTATTCACTTTTAGAAAGCCCTAATATCTAGCAACTAAATTTGCCTTTCTGCAACTTCCTACCATTTCTCCTAGTTTTGTCCCTTGAGGCTATAAAGAACAAATACAACCCCACCTTCCACCTAAAAGTCCCTCAACTACTTAAAGGTAGCTAGTTATCTTGTTCTTTAAGAATCTTCCTTTCTCTGGGGTAGACATCTCTATTCCTTCAACAAACTCCCATAGGCATAATCTCCAATTCCTTGTGAAGGCACTGATGGGATGTCACCAGCAGGATACCAATTATTTAACCTCCTCAATGTTTCCCAAAGTAAGTCAAAGTCAAAGTGATTTTCCTTCCTTCAAATAGGAATAGTAATATTTATACATGCAGCTAGGTTGGGAGAAGTGGATGAAGCATTGAACCTGAAGCCAGGAGTTCAGGTCCTGTTTCAGATATTTATTGGATGTCTGTGACTCTGGGCCAGTCATTAATCTCTCTTTGTCAGTTTCCTAATCTATAAAATGGTAATAGCACTGACTTTATAGGGTTATTGGGAGGATCAAATGAGATAACATAGGCAAAGTGCTTTTCAAACCTTAATGACTTATATAAATGCTTTTATTTATATAATGAATGTCTATGCCACTTAATTTGCTGTATAACTCATTTATGATTAGATGTAATTTTCTTGAGGGTAGGAATCCTCTCTTCTATAGTCATGCACTGGGTCCCATGCACAATCTTCCTGACCACAGTATGTCAAAGACACAAAGATCTAAAGAGCTTTAGTCTGACCTGGAATTTGGTTTCTTTATTCCATTTCCTGGTTTGGCAGTCAATCAACTGGTAGTTTGTATGTTCTGATCAGGAAACATACTTGGGAATGACTGAAAGCTCTTGGTTTTTCTTGTCTTATGTTTTGCCAATATGCTCAGCCCATAGTAATACTGTCCACATTTTACTTTTTGATGCCTCAATCTGAGTATATGTCAATCTATTGCTGATTCATCATTTTTTGGAGACCTTTTAAGTCAATTCAGATGGCACTTCACATTGTCACCAAGGATCATATAGAAGTGAAAGGAGATGCCTATAGATCTAGGGGACAAGAATCTGTTTTCCTTAATTCCGGGCTACTGTGGATAGTTACTATAGCCAGGAAAGCACTGGGGTGGAAAGGAGGAATTTCCAATATTGTAAAATAAAGTGCCTTCTACCTTATGTTATGAAAATCATTGGAAACCAATGAGATAATATTGAAAAATCATCTGAAGCTAGTTGGAGGAGAGGCATAGTGCCAGAGCAGAATGGATATTATTAAATGGTGATCTTGGACTGAACTATGACTTCAATCTCAATTTGCTAAAATTATACAATTAATTGTAATTGTCCACTCAGGTACTATCAATCATATAGAAAAGAGATTATATTATTCCTAATTAGGGGTAGATAAGCAAACAGTTTTTTTTAGTTGGAAGATACTGCTCTCTGTGAAACCTTTAGACCTCTGCCAAAGAGGACTTCATCTGTAGAAGGGAAGTTCAGTCCTTTTGAGCTCAAGAACAAAATAAACTATTTAGATACCAGTATTTGGAGTCATGATGTCACTTGTCCACTTTTTACTATGGGGCTAGATGTGTGAGATATAATACTCATGTTATTAGGAAGCAAATGGGAAATAAACGGTCTAGGGAGAGGGAACAAAAAAAGACCTATCAATCCCCAAGTATGAATTCAACTACTTTTTATTCTCTATATCTTCAGTTTACTTAGCTCTAATCACATGTGTATATGCACACACATACATACACATACATACATATATATATATATATATATATATATATACACACACACATAAATACATATTTATTTAATTATATTCCTTAACCCTCCCCTTTCTTGTCCTTATGCTACTCATTCCATTAAGGCTCTTTTTCATTTGGGGTGGGGATATTGGTGTTACTTTGAACATGGGTCATTTGACATACTAATTCTTCTCACAAATTGTCAATCTATGATATAGATAAACAGCAATGCAAAAACATTAAATATTCCTTAAATTATAAATATCCCATCAATCTTTGTAGCTCTGTTCATAACAGTGAGACTAAATACTGACTTGTTCGGCAGAAGGGAAAGCAAGTCCTCATTTTTATATTTTCTGATAGCTAGAGACATTAGCAAGCAACTGACTTCCCCTATTAGCTCCTCATGATGCCATCTCTCTAATACAGTCTTAAGTGAGTCAAAAGCTTTTAATTTTTCTGGCTCCCACTCGCCCTTTCAGACTTACTTTTCTTTATTCCCATCACATCCTCTACATTAGAACTGACCCCTACTAGCTTTTCTCCAAGATGGATATTCCATCTTTATCCATTCCTGTGCACAGGCTCTCCCACATGCCCGGCACGAACTCCTTCCTCATCTCTTTGCATCCTTACCTTCTTTCAAGGTTTAACACAAGGGCTACTTCTCATGTGAGGCCTTTCCAGGTCTTCCCAATTATTAATACTTATTCACATCTGAAATGACTTCGTATTTTCTTACCTGTGTGTATATTATAATTCTCTTCCCTCACCCCACACTCCAGTAAAAGGTAAGGTACTTGAGGATAGAGAATGTTTTGTTTTTGTCTTTGTATCCTCAATGACACTTCAGATACTTTCAAGGTGAAGAGATAATATCACTGTATCTTGGACATGTGATTTTTGTTCAATTGAATTTTCCATTTCAAAATAAGATAGAAGTGTTTGGATAATGTGAATGGGATTTGGGAGGTGGAGGAAGGAGGCAGACATGTAGCTCACTTGTGAAAAGATCTGGAACTTCAGTGAACTACAAATATTGTCTAACACTCTCCTCTCTTCCAGTGCCAAGCTCCTTGAAAAAGTTATTGACTCTCATCGCTTCCACTTTTTTATCTGCCTTCCAAAGCCAGCCTGCACTGAAATGGCTCTCTTCAAGGTTACTAATAGTTTCTTAACTGTTAAAGTTAGTGGCCTCTTCTTGACTATGTGACATTCACTGCCATCAACCACTCATTCCTGCTTTGTGAACTCTCCTACCTGGGCTTTTGGGGAGCTGTTTTCTCCTTCTTTGCCTCTTATTTGTCTGACTACTCCCTCTCAGTCTCCTTTGGTAGATCATCATTTGCATCCTTCCCCATTATGTGTTTGAGTGAATGAAAGAATAATTAGAGTACTTTTTAGGTGCTTACTACATGCAAAGCACTATGCTAAGCTCTGAGGGCACACATAGAAAAGTAAGACTGTCCCTGCCCTCTAGGAGCTCACATGCTAAGGGGGGAGTTGATGCATAAGGAAGGTCTCAGGTAGAAGTCAATTGTATAGTCCTTATGGTGAACACCTAAGGTCCTGGATCCTTTTTGCTTCTTTTCATATACCCATCTCAGTGATCATACCAGGTCCTATGGATTCAATTATCATCTATATGCAGATGCCATTATAACCAACCCTAGTCTCTCCCCTGATCTTCATTCCAACATTACCAATTACCTGCAGTACATCTCCACTTGGACATTCAATAGGCATCTCAAACTCAATGTGTCCAAAACAAAATTCATTCTTGGCCCCCAATCCACCTCTCTTCATTTCTCCATTTTTATTGAATGCTAGGTTCACATATGAAATCACTCAGCTCCTCACTCTTCTTCATCCCCTGATCCAATCAGCTTCCAAGCTTTCTTGTTTCTGCCTCCATAATAAGCCTTACATTTGTTCCCTTCTCTCCAGGAACATTTTACTGCCTTTGATCAGTCTCTCATTGCTTCGTTCCCTCCAGTATTTTTTCTCAAATCCATCCCATGCATTGCTGCCAAATCGATATTTTTAAAACACAGGTCTGACCATGTCACTATCCTGCTTGAGAAACTTCAGTTGATTTCTATTGATTCTAGCATTAAAATACAGATTCCTCTGTTTGGCACTTAAAGCCTTCACAATTTTGTTCCAGCAGATCCTTTCAGGCTGAATACACATTATTCACCCTTACATACGTGATGCTCCAGCCAAAATGGCCAATTCATTTCTGACCATGAAAATATTTCTTAAACATACCATTCCTTAGCATAGGCTGCCTCCATACCTGGAATGCTCTTCTTCCTCACCTCTGCCTCCTGGGTCTTTGGCTTCCTTCAAGGCTCAGCTCAGTTGTTACATCCTTCATAAAACCTTTCTTTTTTATTCCTCCAGCTATTTGCATTTATTTTGTATATATTTTGGTGGGGCCATCTCTATTCGTCCTGATCTATATCTCACCATTGGACCCAGATGGTTCTGGAGGAGAAAGTGAGGCTGGTGACCTTGCACAGCCCTCCCTCACTCAAATCAAAGTCAATTGCAAGTCATCTCATCAACTCTCTGATGTCATGGTCCTCTTCCAGAATGAAGGACAAACACAACAACCAATAACAGTATATATTTTGGATTTGTCTCTGTATGTATCACTATACTTATCTCTGGCCAGTAAAATGTTCAGACCCATGAGGTTGCGACCTTTAAAAACCTTTTTCCCATCATATTATCAGTGTCTCACACATAATAGATAAAGTAGGAGACTAGCCAATGCAAGTCCCATTTTTAGTGTTTTGCCTGCTATAATCAAGCATGTGGACTTCACAATGTATGCAGGTGTCTATGACTGTCTGTGATCTACTTCCTGCATGCCTTTTGGACTGACTACTAAGTTAGAAGTGTGTGGTGTGTGTGTGTGTGTGTGTGTGTGTGTGTATTAAAGACTCCCATGGGGATAATTCAGTTTCTTTCCTACTCAGTTGCTTTTGAGTGAGGAAAGTTCCATGCTGTGAATCTCTGCGTGGATGAAGGACCTCAGACATGAAGCCATGAACACATAGCCTGCTGTTACTGAGGTACCAGTGGCCTACTATCCCACACCTTTCTGTCAGGAAGCTGCTGTGAGAACAACACCCTGTTATTTCTGTCCCTGGATGCAGGTTTGCATGGCTCTGTTAAAGGCAGATGAGTTTGCACTTCTGTTCTTACTACATCTTCTTAATAAATATCCTTTGGTAAAAGCTAATTGGTCAAATGATTCTGATGTGCTAATCACTGAGTCAATTGATGATATGAGGAATACACTAACTATAATTGAAAATAGGGAGAACATGCAGGAACTGGGCCTTGAGTCTATGCCATTAGAAGGACATCCCTCAGGGAATCAGAATGTCCTTTAGAAGCACTTACCTCTCAGGAACACCCTTGAACACTCCTGGAAGAGATGTAGCTAGTCTTATTCTGGGGAACCTGATGTGTCAGTGTGAGTGAAAGTTGATATAAGGATCCTCAGAGCCTATAAAGGTGTTTAATACAGGCTTATTGGATTAAATTGCAAGATCAATATGAACCAATAGTGTGATATTGCAGTGAAAAAAAGCTAATAAGATTTTAGACTGCATTAAGGGAGGTATAGCACCTAGGACTAAGGAGGGGATAATCTCACTGTACCCTTCCCTGGTCTATATAGAACACATAGAAACAAATAGAAATGCACTGCTCCACAGAACCGTACTATTTATTCAGTTATGTGAGTTCACCGGGATCTCTTGTTCTTTCTCCTTCCTTCCAAATTATTGTTAGGGGAACTTCATAGTGTAATAGGTAAGACTAAATACCAACCCAAAGGCCTGAGAAATACCTGTTCTTTTCTGGTTTGTGTATGAAACAGGCTGATGTTTTTATTGGGAATAGTGATGGAAAATGCTGCCTTTGCACCCCTGCCCTATGTTAAGATCAATTGCCCTATGTCCTTGACTTAAGTAATATCTCATGTACTCTCCATTCCTCGTGGAACTTAAAAACAGAACTTGCACACTACAGGTACTCAGTAATGATTTGCTGAATGAATGAGTTTCTTTTAGCACTTTATCCTCTACTGTCTCGTATTGCTCAGTGTCCCATAAAGGAAAGACTTTTGGAGCCAAAGGAATCTGCAGCTTGCCACTTATGTAACCATGGAATGAGTCACTTAACTCCTCTAGGCCTCAATTTCCTCATCTGGAAAGTGGGGGTGTTGGGATGAATGGATGAAAGAATGAAAAAAGCACACATTAAGCACTTACCATGTCCTAGACACTGTGCTAATGCTGGGGATGCTATCTATCTACATCTATCTTTTTTAAATGGAGTGAGATAGTCCTTGCCTTTAAGGAACTTAATATTCTAATAAAAGTTCTTCATCCTAATAAATAAGACATTTAATAGAGTGGTGACAAAGGAAGGAAGTTTTGTTATGGAGAGATGGAAAAATGATGGGGAGAGCCCTTCTCAGGTCAGATGTGGAAGGACCTGGTCCATGTGGTAAGGAGCAGATCAACAGTGGGAGGGAAGATGGTCAGATGGACTCTAAAGTCTCTTTCTTTAAATGTATCCTTCCATGTACAGAAATCCTATTTCCTCCATGACTGAGAGCATTTGTGAAGATGAGTAAGCATGTTTCTACCCCACCTGTTGTTGTTTTTTTTTCTGTTTGTTTTTTATCATTGGTAGCCCTCCACAGAGCCTAGCTGAGTATGAGGGACATATGTCGCAGGAACTCAATGACTACATATTGAATTGAAGGTGTTAATTTTACTGTTTTAATTTAGCCTGCTCTGCAATATATTCATTCTGGCAATGACAACCTATTCTTGAGCTAATTAAAAACAAAACATATCACAGGGGAGTCATAGGAGCTGAAAAAGCCCTCCCATCCATCAGTTTCCAACATTTTGTACAATAGCTTCAAATGCCATTTTTTCCCCCAAGAGGTCTTTTTACATGTATTTTTTAAAATTTCAAATGGGGGCATTGGATGTGGTGTTTTTAAGCATCCTAACTATAAACTGGGGATATTCTTCATCCTCCTTAATAAAGGTTTATATTGTGATTCTAACTTCACATTTGGGCTCACACGCCCACTTAAAGGGATCTCCCACTTAAATGATTCATAACTCAAGCAGAAGGTTATATTGGGCATCCCAGGTTCTCTCAGACTCAAAGTTTCCTGCTCACATTTCTCAGAAATCAGCACTGACAGTGATCACGAGAAGGATCTTTTATTGATGCTTAGCCCTAGGTTGGTCAGGAATATAAGCTGGCATTTCCCATAAAGAATTTACTAAGGCTATGAAATAACACTAGAAATAGCCCTGATGGTGAAGAAAACAAAGGTATGAAAAACAAAATAAGTGCATTTAAAAGAGATTCAAATCATGGAGCTTTTAAAGAAAATAAGTAGAAGCTGGTTTACCCAGCATTCTGTTAAGGAGTCCTTCGAAGAGTCACAGTTTGTGTTTGATATTCATGAGGATGACTCCTGAGGCACTGTGAAATCTTGAAATGCTTTCTGAATCATCACAAAAAAACCCAACAACAACAGATAATTTTATCTAGTATTGCTCAGAGCTACATTTTCGTATATTCTAATGTTTCTAAAGTTGGGAACCCATGTAGCTAATCAGAGCACCCTGTGTCCTATAGTGAATCATAAAATTGCTGAATCACTGAGTAGAAGGGGCCCCAGAGGTCATCGAGTCAAACCTGTATCTGACCAGGAATCTCTTTGACAGTATCCTCCCAAAATAGATAATTCATCTTTTGCTTGAAGCTAGATGGTGAGAAATAGGGTCCTGTCTCCTGAGGTGGCTCATGCCTCTTTTGGATGCCTGTAATTGTTAAGAAGTTTTTCTTTACATCAAGACAAAACCTATTTTTCTGCAACTTCCACCTGCTTCTCATAGTTTGGACCATTTAGGCTCAAGCAGAACAAGCCCAGTTCTTCTTCCATAGGACAACCATTCAGATATTGGAAGACAGCCATCATATCCCTTCTGGGTCTTCTCCAGGCTAAACGTACCCATTTACTTCAATTGATCCTTGTGTGACAAGTCTCCAGTCCTTCACCTTCCTTGTTACTATCTCACCATCTTCTGGTTGTGGTCCATCTTTTCTATGACATTCCTAAAATATTCTGTCCAGACTTCAGCACAGTTCTTACTCCAAATAGGCCAATCAGAGCAGACTAGAGTACTTTTATTAACGTGGTCTATGAATCCAATATTTTTTTTTGCTTGACATGTACCACTGTTCATTTATATAAAGCTTTCAGTCCACAGATCTTTTAAAGAAGAGCTACTATCTAGCCATGCTTCCAATATCTTATATTTACTTTGTGTGAAATTTACTTTTTACTTATATTTACATTTATTTTTTATGAAATTATCTTTCTTCTTGCCATTAGACTTAGGCTGAAACTAAGTCCACTTATTCATTTCTCCAAGAAGAATGTTTTAAATATCCTTTCGTTTAGCTCTAACTTCTTTATGTCTTCTGCTTTAATTTCTATAAAGAATTTCAATATAAATATGTTTCATTTCCTCTAGGAATATGTAAACTTGTTTGTCATTAGACAAAAATAAGACTTAGAGTACAAGGTATTCAATTGATGTTAATAGATAGTCTACAAATTACTGTGATTATTAAAATTACTGTGATTCTAATTACTCTTTCTCTTCTTTTCCATTTGTTATTGTTGTTTCTCCTTCATTCTTGAAGAGGACCATAATTTCAGGAAGGTGATGTCATGACTTGCAAGTGAATTGGATTTAAGTGAGGCAGGGCTAGGCAAAGTCACCAGCCTCATTCTCTCCTCCAGAGTCATCTGGGTCCAGTGGCAAGGTATAGATCAGGATGACTAGAGACGGCCAGGGATGCAATAAGATACTTTGGTCTTTTTAAACTAAGGTTTTTCCCAGGTCTCAGTTTGTCTGAGGCAATGCCCATTCAGTGATTAAGGGTAGGTAAAAAGAAATGAGACTTTTACCTGGTCAAAAAAAAAATTGATCTGGGATGGGAAGACCCTCGGGGTTTCTGAACAAAAAAGAAACAATTATTATTTACACTCACACTGAGCCACCAGAGCCCAAAGATGAAATGAGGCTTGGGCTGAGACCTATTGTTGGCAAATCAGTGAGAGCCAGAGTGATTTGGGTTTAAGGCATGGTCCTTAAAAAAGAAATCTAGGCTGTAAACTCCAAGATATCTTTCGAGGTTTCAGTTATCAAAATTTACATTCCTTTGGGCAGAGCACTCACAGGTAAAGGCATGACATGCTATATGGACAGAAGGAGAGGAAGGAGGGAGAAAGGAGGGGAAGGGAGGGAGAAAGGGGGAAGAGAGGGAAGGAAGGAAGGAAGGAAGGAAGGAAGGAAGGAAGGAAGGAAGGAAGGAAGGAAGGAAGGAAGGAAGGAAGGAAGGAAGGAAAGAGGAAGGAAGGAAGGAAGGAAGGAGGAAGGAAGGAAAGGAGGAAGGAAGGAAGGAAGGAAAGGAGGAAGGAAGGAAGGAGGAAGGAAGGAAAGGAAGGAAGGAAAAGAAGGAAGGAAGGAAGGAGGAAGGAAGAAGGAAGAAGAAAGGAAGGAGGAAGAAGAAGGAAGAGAAGGAAGGAAGGAAGGAAGGAAGGAAGGAAGGAAGGAAGGAAAGAGCTTCTCCACTACAGTAAAAATGAAAGATGGCAACACTAGACTAAGGGCCGTTTTGTCTATTTCATGGATCACCACCATGGATCAAGAAAATTTATCAATTAGTGGTCACCCTACTCGTGACGAGCATTTTTGAACTTAAGTCTGATGCTTGGATAGCAGACACATGGTCCATTGCAAGAACTATATTTACATTTTTGTAGCTAGGTACGTTTGGCCAGAGCATATACTCTACTCCATAGTCTTTGAGAACACAGTGTTACTTCCAAACTATAATGAGTCATGGAGGTGATAACTTTAGTGATGTATACCTTAGGGGAAAATTGCATCTGTGTTCTGGGCCTCAAGTTTTCACATCTACTAAAGAACAAGTTTGGGCTAAACAACCTCTAGGATGTCTTCCAACTCTGAAATCCCACAAGAGTCTATGACATCAAATTTCATAATGGAAGTCAATGTTGATTTATGGAAATTTGCTTTATAGCCATCTTTTTAGTAATAGTTCTTCTGTTAGGTAAGTCACAGTTGTACCCAAAACAGTGCCATGCATTCATTATGTGTTTTCCTTATTCATCTGCTGATTTCCTAATTTTCTTCTCAGCTATTTTTTTTTCAAAAGACATTTAAAGAGCAATCAAGGATTCTTCTATTTCTATCAGCAGTTGGCTCCAAACTTCTTGGATGCTTAAAGCATGTGAAAAAAATAAGTAATTATTTATAACTAATTCCTTATAATTTTGCTATAAAGAACCCCCCCCCCCCATCACATTATGAATATCCTTTCTTCTGATCAAGTTCTTTCTTAGGCTTTCATTTTTATCAAGCTCAAATTTAAAGTGACATTTTAGTTGAATGTGGTGGGGTTTTAGAAATAGAGTGGATGAATGGAAAGGAATTCTGGAAACATTTTGCCTAGAAGGTTGTACAGTGAATTTTACTTGCATTTACCCTAAGTATGTGTTAAACTCAAATACTGTATAGATGTAATATCTAAATTCTCAACTTTTCATGCACTGAGTACAAAATACTGTTTCAGATGAGTAGAAAGTTGTTTTTGTTTGTTTGTTTTTAAGGCAGACTACTCCTGTTTATATACTCATTTTGGTGATCTCTTAAATGCACCCTCTTCTGAGGATTCCTTTCATGCATCCACATACAGGGGTATGCTGATAAATGTTTAACAAACAGCTCTCTTTTTAAAAATGCACAAATGACACATTTTAAAGTTTAATCTACATTATTACTATTTTCCTCTATCATTTTCTTAAGTCTAGACAAGTAATAGGACAATAAATCAAGTCTCGATGTGTGTTTGCCAATTTCTGAGGTGTAAATGTTTGCTGAACATTTAACAATCAATTTCCTTGAGTTGGTATAAGCTGGTTCCAGCATATCCCTGCCCACATACCTCTGTGACCCTAGAATTTTCTGATGGTGTGGTCAAGTGTTTAGAGTTGGATGCTATACTGGGCAAGAAAGGTAATTGCTTCAACTTTTCTTCATTTATCTCTTTTATTCTTACTATGGAAATGGCTTCTTTTTAACAATTATTGGAAAATCTCTATTAAGATCCATGTCAGATAAAGTTTTAAGGTGGCAAAGGTTATATCCTTCTATGAAACTTCTTAGTATATGTGCCAATGTCTGTAACAGGGAAGAACTGTTAACAAATCCATGAATTAATTTCATATTTTTTATTTGTGTAGTAGATACAGAAAGGTTGTGGGGGTGGTACTTAGAGCACTAGACTTGGAGTCAGAAAGACCTGGGTTCAATTCCTGCCTCAGGCACTGACTGGATTATGACCCTGAGCAAATAAATTAATCACTATGTGCCTCAGTTTCCTGAATTGTAAGATGGGCTTAATAATAGCATCTAACTTACAGAGTTGTTGTACAAAGCAAATCAGTGTGTGCATAAGTGACTTGCAAATATTAAAGTGATATGTAATGATGATGATACTGATGCTGATGATGGTTGTAGTGGTGGTTGTGGCAATGCAATGTTCCATCACCTTTACCACCACTAACACCAATTGCTGGACCAACTGCTATGGCCGGGCAAATGAGCCAGCATAGCTGGAGGTAACACTCTGAGTGAA
Organism: Phascolarctos cinereus; assembly: GCF_003287225.1. NCBI lineage: Eukaryota > Metazoa > Chordata > Mammalia > Diprotodontia > Phascolarctidae > Phascolarctos > Phascolarctos cinereus. The sequence goes on from NW_027556180.1 coordinate 71,950,240, forward strand.
TAGGAAAGGTGGCGTGTTCAAGTTAGGACAAACCACTGCCACCATCTTGACTTTCCCTCACACCCTTAGTGGAGGCCCATCAATCCTGCTTCCAGCAATACACTCCTAAACAACTCATGAAGAAGCTCAATGAGTTGATAGACTCTCCCAGTGTCCATAACTCCTTCCTCCATAGCCACAGCTACCAATGATCCAGAACAGAAAGTTCTCGACACAAAGTTTTTGGTATTTTCAAATGGCTCAACATGTAAAGTATCACATTTATATGCCACAATTTATTTGTTGGGCTAAAATTGTGTTGTAAGAAATGAGGAAAAAGATGATTTCAAAGAATAATTGAAAGATATGGGAACTGATGTAGAGGGATGAGAGCAGAACCAGATCAACAATTAATATTATAATATTAATATCAAAACAAAGACTTTTGAAGACTTGTATAAACTGATGAAGAATGAAATGAGCAGAACCAGGAGAGTAATTTATACAATAATAATAATAATGTAAATAAAAACAATTTTGAAAGTTGTAAGAATTATGATCAACAGCAATGACCATCCATGAGTACAGGGGATCCATAATGAAGGATACTATCTACCTTTTGCCTGGGAGGTGATAAAATCAGGGTACACAATGAGACATGTAGTTTTTGAACATGACCAATGAAGGAATAGGCTTTGCTTGACTATGGATATTTGTTATAATGAATTTTTTTCCCTTTTTTTTTTAATGGGGTAGGTGGTAGGCAGGAGAGAAAATAGATTTCTGTTAAAAAATAAAACTTTAATCAAAATATAATTGCAAGTCTAAAGCAGATATGTTTTTCAATGGAAATCATGGGGATGAAGATGTATTATCATCTGCCTTACTGCCATACCCTAAAAACTAGTGGGTCTCTCCATTTGCCCTGTAATACTTAACACATTGTCTGGCACATAGTAAATGTTCAATAAATGCTGCTTTGTTAATTCATTCAAATGCTCAAATGGATCTCTGATTTCAACAACTTGGGAGTTCCCTTCCACAATGAAGATCACAATCTACACACTTGCTCATTCTGTGTTCTTCCAAAAGTTAATTACAAGAGGTCCACTTGATGTGCTAGAAGCCTTCCTAGCCATCTCCTGATACCGCAAGGGTGCCAGTGTAGCACTCTAACTGTCCATCTTGCTCCTGCCACATGACAAAACCATCTTCCCTTTCTGCTATAAAATTCCTGCTGATATTCTTTACTCTTATTCTTTTCCAAGGTTCCTCACTCAATATATGCTGTAGCATACTCCCCTACAAATCCATCTACTATATGCCTTTTTTTTTGATGCTCATCTTTAGTTCTTCAGAAACAGTGGTGTTTCAAGGTCTCGTTGTCATCCAGCAACACCAGGGAAATATTTGTTTTGAAAAGTTAGGTCTTTGCTATTATAGGAAGCTAAGGGTTAAAAGAAGTGTTTTATAATTTCCTAGAAGCAAGGCAGCACTGTCTTCTTCTTTTCAGTTCTGGGCCCAGCTTATTTTCCAGCTGTACTGCCAGTACCAGATAGACATATTATTGGATAAGCTCTATAAGGTGGACATCCATTCAAATACATATTGAAATCTGGGCAATAGACAATCTTCATCTATTTGGTTTTTCCTATGTGGAAGGACATACCAAACTTATGTGTTACCAGTCTCTTCCAGGAGATTCTGAAATTTCATAAAACCTCTCCAATTCTTCATCATTATGTAGAGATGACCCTGGTCTCTCCCAGTCTATGCCAGCCAATCTCAAGCTCTGGCAGGTTCTGCCATGCTAGAAAGTCTTTGAATATAGTCCTGGGAACATACCAAGTCTGTTTTCTGAGGACTAGCCTGGCTAATCACAAAGAAATCTATTAGCAGGAGGCTGACCGTCTGTTGATAAAATGTTTTTTGGCCATAGAAAGCCATTTAGTCATTTATTATCATTAATATAGTGAAGAGTACTCATTTGTAAAGAATCATCCCAATGCTTTGTCTATCTCTGTCTAATCCCTCTTATATATGACAGCTAGTCAAATATGGGAAGACAGCTATTATATTCCACCTATGTTCCTTTTCTCCAGGCTAACCATTCTCAGATCTTTGAATGAGTCCTAATATGGCATAATCTCAAGACCTTTCCCTAACCCTAATGCCTTCTGCTGAACCCTCTCCAGTTTATCAATCCCCTTCCTAAAATGTGGCATCTGGACATAGTGTTCCAGATGGGTTCTGACCATGGCAGAGTATAGTGGGACACATAATTCTGTTTAGATTTAACTCTTCTGACTGCCATGCCATACTGTTGACTTGTGTTGAGGCCCCTGAGAACCCAAATATTTATTCCCCAACAGAATGTGAATAACTACCAGTAACAGGATGTGCCTTAGTGTCAAGGTCAGCTTTTCTCTGGTACCTTGTTCTGCTATGCTGGCTTTGACCCAAGGTTGAGTCTTGACCATTGGCTTCTATCACTGGCTCCTGACTACTGGCTGGCTTCAGCTTATGCTGTATCTTGACCTTTGGCCTCATTGTATTCTCTAAGCCTAGATCCTTGCAATTTGCTCCTGCCCTTCCCATCATACTTTGCCTTGCTTTCCCACGCTTGATGCCCTCCATGTAGAGTCTAAACGCAATATTGTTTAATTCAGATGGTTAGGTTCACTCAGTGTTTTTCTTTTCTTTCTTTTTTAAAAATTAGCATCAGAAATAATAATAGCAACAACAAAATGAAATATTCCTTGGGCACAAGTGAGTAACCATTTTGGTTTTCAGGGCTAAGCCTAGTAACATTGTGAAGCAAACAAATTCTGTCTTTAGTCCCACTCTCCATCCTTCTTACTATTCCTGCCTCTTGGATTGATTCTTATTTAAAGCCTATATTCCTTTTCTCCTTTGATTGAGAATCCCATCTCCCCTTTCCCATTATCCCTCACCTTTCCCCTAGGCATCCATCCCCAGCTGTTCCTTAGCCTGAGGACCTGTTTTCTTTGGTCTCGCATACTCCCAATACACCCTTGCTCTTCAGAGCTTGTTCATTTCATTATTACAATGTACGTGTTATGGATCTCAACAGCTCAGGGCTGGCCCTCTGTGCTTCTGACATGTTGACTGGCTCAACAGATAAACAAATCCATGCTACTGTGCTCTTGGGAGAGGATTGCTCCCAGGTAAAATATTTGTACTGTGAGTGCACAAATTAAAATGTGTATTTTAACAATGGCCTTCTGAGGTTGATACTCCCCCAAGCCCCAACCTCTGTTATATAGCCCAGTGGTCTCAAATTCAAATTTCTAGTAATAAAAAAAAAAAACTTGATAGGAATCACGTATTAGATTAATTTGATTCGGTCCGAAAAGCATTTATGAAATACTAACTTTGTGTAAGGCATAGTACTAGCCACTGGGAATACAAACAGAGAAAATGAAATAGTTCCTGCCCTTAAGGAGCTTATATTCTACTGGAGGATACTTAGTATCCATTAGCGTGCATACTAGAGTACAAAATAATTTCAACAGGGAGATAACGCGAACAACTGGGATGGGGCCGGGGGATCTGAAAAGGTCCTGCATAGGAGAGCCTGAGCTATTCTTGGAAAAAAGTTAGGGATTCTGGTGAGGAAGGAATGCCTTCCAGACATAAGGGAGCCACCTATACAAAGGCATATTAGGCAGGAAATGGAATATTTTACAGGGAATCACTGTTTGACTGGAGCCAGTTTGGTGAAAACAAAGAGAGAACCAGGATTTGGGATTAGCACAGTCTTTCTTTCTCATCACAAAGACTTAGCAGTAGGGTTCTACATTTACCTGAATAAAGGGCTACACTAAATTCTTTGTGGGTGTCCTGTGATTCACAGACTACTTTTGACCCCAAATCTATTACTGACATTAAACCAGTGAGTTTCTAGCCTACTTGGATAGCAATGTTTGACATTAATAACATGCTGCAAAGTTCACAAAATAATTTATGCACAATTTATATTATCTCATGTGAATCTCATAACAACCATATGAAACAGCTACTGTAGATATTATTATTCCCATTTCACAGATGAGAAAATGCAGAGAGGTTAAGTGAATTGCTAATGGTCATACAGCCGGCAAGTGATCTATGCAGAATTCAAATCCAGGCTTCTCCTTACTCCAGAACTGCTACTCTATCCATTATGATAGGTTCTTTCCATTTGGGGGGGGGGTCATGGACTCCTTTGGCAGTCTGGTGAAGCCAATGGACCCTTTCTTGGAATAATGTTTTTAAATGCATAAAATAAATACATAGCATTGCAAAGAAAACCAATTATATTGAAATAGTAATCAAAATATTAAAAATGAAATCAGTTTGCAGACCTTAAATGCCCTGAACTAAGTTTCCTGGTTGCATTCCTCCTTTGTTCTCATTCCTCCTTTGTTCTTGAAGAGGACTATGACATCAGGGAGATGATGACATGACTTGCAACTGACTTTGTTTTGAGTGAGGGAGGGCTGGGCAAGGTCACCAGCCTCACTTTCTCCTCCAGAACCAACTGGGTCCAGTGTCCAGATATTCATCAAGACAACTGGAGACAGCTGAGGATGCAATGGGAGACCCTGGCGCTTTTAAGCTAAGGTCTTTTAAGTTCTTACTTTGAGTGAGGCAATGCCCATTCAGCAAATAGACCTCTTTAGAAGTGAGTCAAGGGATGGCCCTTTTAATTAAAAAAAAAAAAATCAAACTGGGAGGGGGAAGACCCTCAGGGTTGCTGGCCAAAAGATAAACAGTGATTATTTACATTTAGTGTAAGCTGAGAAGGCCCCCAAAATAAGCATTAAATGATGCTTGGGCAGAGAACTATTGTGCAGTCTATGATCTCCAGAGTGAATTGAGTTTAAGGCTTGGTCTTTGAAGGAGAAACCTAGCCAGTAAACCCCAAGTTAAGTAGGCTTGCAGCCATCAAAATGTACCTTCCTTTGGGCAGAACACCCTCAGGAAAGGGGAGAAGAAAGTAGGGGAAGGGAGGGGAGGAGAGGAGTGGTGTCATGGTAGGCCAGTGTGGGAGGCATTTCTAGAAGGATGCCACCTTTCAGTGTACTCCAGATCATGCTGCATGGGGAATGGGGGACTCAGGCACTTATTTCAGTGATGGTTTGACTTTTTTTTCCTTATTAATATGCAATCAGTCTTTGGCCACAGATGGCAGAGGGACTAAAGGCACCATTTCCACCTCAGCTTTGCCTGCCTGCACTTTGGCCTTCATCTTTAGGCTTTGATAGGTAAATAAATCAGGCCTCTATGCCACTTTCTTGACCTTTCCACACCATGCCATAGCTTCCTGCCTTTACAATTTCACTTGATGTTTTGTCTTTCCTTTTTAGACGGTAAGCTCCTTGAAGTCAGGGAATGATCTTTGTTTTTGTATCAGCAGCACTGAGGGCAGCTCCTGGCACATAGTAATACTTATGAATGTTCTATCCTCAATCTCTGTCTCTCTCTGTCTCTCTGTCTCTCTCTGTCTCTCTGTCTCTCTCTCTCTCCTTTTCCCCTCCCCCTTCTCTCTGTTTCTGTCTGTGTTTGTCTCTGTCTCTCTCTCACTTATAGAATCAGGATTACAGGATTTACCACAAACCTGAAGGGATCCTGGCTTCAAAGACTATTGCATCCAGCCTCTTTAGTTGTTCTCCTCTTCTCCTCACCCCTTTTCTCGTCCCCTTTCCTCCCTCTGGGAAAAACTGAACCCAAATGAAATAGCAAAGCAGGAGTCTGGTATAGGAGGACTTGGCTCCCTTGAGCTCTGCTGGTGCCATTTTGAGTGGGCCACTGCTTGTGCCTTTCTAAAGAGAAGCATGAGCTGAGGGAAGGGGGTGGTTTTTACCACTTTCAGTTCTTTGTTGCCAGCTTGGTTTCAAGATGAAGTTGGCTGCTCTCTGAGGTTAACCCTGGCAGGAGGAAGCATGGGTCTTACAGACCTCTGCAGAATGCCACATAAATGAGATGTGTGGCAGGAAGAGACGATTCAGTGTTGGCTGGCTGTCCACATGGAAAGGGAACAAAAATTGACAGCTGCTGTGCTCCCTGCATTTATGCAAAAGAAGCACATACCCACAAATTAAATGTCTGTGCCAGGTCTCCCACACTTCCCCTTTCTCTTCTGAGGAGGAGCCTGTAGTAACTCTGGGAGAATGAGAAAATTGTCCTGTGCTTCACCATGAAGAAATGGGAGCAATTCAAGGCTAGGCTGAAATGATGAGGGAGGCAATCCATTCTTATCCCCTCATTTATTAGATGAGGAAACTGAGGCCCAGAGAAATTAAGCAACTTGCCCAAGGTCATCAAGTATTATATGTCCTGCCATATTCCTAATTTGTTGTTTAATTCTTTCCTTTTGTTTTAGATAGTTAGATGTTACTTATAAAATCAATTATATTTTCTTCAAGCTTTCATAAGTCTTAATTTTAATGTAAAACAACAAGAACAATAATACAGTCACTTGCATGGAAATTTTACTGCTTGTGAAGTTCTTGCTACCATGAACTTTGTGAAATAAGTTATATAGGTATTATATATGCAGTATATATTTATAATACATTATATATCATATATATTTTGTAGATGATGAAGAAACTAAAATTCAGGAAAATTAAATATATTCACGTTAACTTAAGGTAATGTGAAACCATGACCAGTTTGAATGCTCATACCATCCACATAAACTCTTTTCAGTACTTGAAACAAATCCACCCATGACCATTACTTAAAAATTCCCCCATCAAGATGCCTATCCACTAGGGAATGGCTGAACAAGTTGTAGTATATGAATGTAATGGAATACTATTGTTCCATAAGAAATGATGAGTAGGTGGATTTTGGAAAAACCTGGAAAGACTTAAATGAATTGATGCTGAATGAAGCGAGCAGAACCAGGAGAACACTGTACATAGTAACAGCAAAGTTGTGCTATGATCACCTATGATAGATTTAGCTCTTCTCAGCAATACAGTGATCAAAGACAATTCCAAAAGACCCATGATTAAAAAAAATGCTATCCACATCCAGAAAAAGAACTATCGACTCTGAATGCAGATTGAAGCATTCTATTTTAACTTTTTTGTTGTTTTTCATTTTTCTCATGGCTTTTCCCTTTTGTTCTGATTCTTTTTTCACAATGTAGAAATATTTTTAATATGATTGTACATGTATGGCCTGTATGAGATTGCATGCCATCTTGGGGAGGGGGAAGGGAAGAGATGGGGGGAGAAAAAAAATTTGGAACTCAAAATCTTATAAAAGTGAATGTTGAGAACTATCTTTACATGTAATTGGAAAAAACAAAATACTATTAAGTGGAAAACAAACAAACAAAATTCCCCCATCAAGAGAGCAGCCTAGGTAGTCTATCCAGAGAGATAGTCTATCCAACCTAGAGAGACCTGTGAGTGATGTATGGTCAACCCATAACTCTTCAAATCTGAACTGAATTCGCCACTTTGGATGTAGGTTTTTACATGTACACCCCAGCCAGTATCTGAGTATATGCTCAAGGAATGCAGGTTATCTTTGCCCATTAGCCTCAAAAAAACCACTATGAGGTAAACCTTTTTATCCCTCTACCCAACGCATAATGCATTCTCAAATCTAATATTTCAGATTCTCTGTGCTATTTCTCTTTTCCACTATGGAAATAGAAATCAAATAAAGAAGGACAAAAAGAACTAGCTGTAATTTTTCATATGAGGGAGTACGGGGAGAGCTGGGTTCGCTTGTGGGTGGATATTTTACCCTTAAGAGTTTGGGGCCTGCAGATGGAAAAAATCTAATTTAGGGATGGAGTCCTTGCCCCTTTTGAGGTAAGGAAGTACTTTGATGGGCAAATTGGAACAATTGGGAAAGGTATGTCTTCTTAAATAGGAAAGAGAACTTCCAGAACAGACAGGAAATAGAGTAATTAGGAACACTGTCCTCTTTTCCAGTCATTTTTCTAGCTCCCCTTTCTTAGCCTGGGAAGATTCTAGCTGCAGGCTCTAGGACTCCATTGTGCTCCTATGTTTGGTAAAACAGGAAAGCATGGCACCATTCCAGGGATTGGGCATGACAAGGCTTATGTGGGAATACCTCCAGGATGGCTCCAGGGGCAGGCCTCAGTTTCCTTGTATTCTTTTTTCTCCCCTACCTTCTTCACTCTTACCCTTCTTCTCTTTTCTTCTTCCCATTTAGTTTAACCTTTTGACCATCTCGCTCTATCTAAACATCATCCTCTCTTCTGTTTTCTCTTTCTCAGTGCATATTTTCCTTCAAAGTAAAATCCCCAAACAGGGAGACTAAGTGTTATTGTCTTTGAGTCAATTCTGAACCAGTGCCTCACTAGGAACTAGGGGGATCTCAGTTACCTGTAGTAAATTCAGTCCTGAGCTCCAACCAAATAAGATTCTCAGGGCTCTGATGTGCTAGGTTTAGAAAAAAATTTGTATGAAGTTATGTTAAAATACAGTCATGTAAAATGAAAGTAATTTGTCTAGGGTCAATGTACAGGGAAATTAGTTGTGGGCATAATTAGGTTCTTGTGTGTAGGACTAGGTCCCATGTCCTTGGACTGTTCAACTCATACAGAGTTCCTATGCTTTGAATGGAAAGAGCACATAACTAGATAGTTTTATAGCTCCTAGTCCTACAGACATGAAAGAGCTCACAAAGGGCTTGGGAGGTTATGACTTCAAAGTCTGGCATCAGATGGCCCAGTGGGAAAGCCTCAATATTTATAATGACGCTGCTATCTTAATATCTCCAAACCTGGCATCACTTGGAGGGAAGGGAAAAGCACCAAAGTCTTAAATCTTTAAGGGATGTGACATGGCATGAGTCAGGGCAACTGGATGAGGCTCCTTAGCAATATGGTCATTTCCTTCCCCTTCCTTTGTTCTTCAGTTGGTGTAAAGACTCAGCATCCTTACCTAGGTAACCCACAAGCCCAGCATTTCCTTCTCCCATTTTTTGGTCTCATGGTTTCCAATGAAATGCAGGCTGGTAGGTTATCAGAGATTTGATTGCAACTACAGTCAAGGCCTATCCTTTCCAAAAGCTTATTCTTTCTAGATAAACTCAGATTCTGAACTGTGCCTAGGGCATGGTGAGTCTGAGACAAGGCATAATCCTCTAGAGAAACACTCAACTCCTGTTCAAGATTGCTTCAAATCAATAATAGCTCCTAAAGAGCCATGACTGTCATCTCTTCAGTACAGTCCCTTTAACATTAATGAATCCCTATTGCATATTAATAAACTAAGCTACTTTAACTTAGTTTACTTTAAGCGTTTCCAGGTCTAAAAATTAGCAACAGTCTACAGAAATGCTATTAGAAAGTAGCCAAACAAAGGACCAGATATGTTTAAAGCAAGAAATTAAACGCATTGTCAGTTCTGGGAGATACAGAAAGAGCAGTATCTGCTAGAATTATAACTGACAACTAGTTATTATTTTGAACCAAGTTATTGAGAATAGCCTCCCTTGAGTGTTAGGCAGGAATTCGTTGCTTTAGATCACTAAGGTATAAATTGCAGTAACTTTCCCAAATGCCTGTTTTGAAGGAGGTGGATTTCCTTTACAAGTGAGACAGGGTGGTAGAGTGGCTGGAGGGCTGGCTTTAGAATCAGAAAAAGGTTGATTGAAGTTCTGCCCCTGACACATACTAGCTGTAAGGCCACCCAACCTCTCAGTGTCCAAGGGAACTCTTAAGATTAAGTTATAAACCGTATTGGAAAGACAACTTTGAGAGACTTAGAACTCTGATCAACACAGTGACCAATCACAATTCTAGAGGACTCATGATAAAGCCTGCTACCCTCCTTTTGACAGAGAGGTAATGGACTCAGAATGTGGATTGAGACACATACACACATACACACATATACATATATATGTGTGTGGGTACATCTACATCTACATATATGTATATACACACACACATATATACATACACACATATGTATGACTTGGTTAATATGAGAATTTGTTTTGCTTGACTCTACATGTTTGTAACAGGCCCTTTATTTTTCTTGCTTTTTCAAAAAGGATGGGAGAGAAGGGAGGGAGTACAGAGAGAATATTGAAGTGAAGAAAAATAAAGTTGAATTAAAAAAAACAAACACCTCTACATTACAGAGGAATTGCTGATCTCGTTTAGTGAATCAGGTTTTTACGCTGAGAGTTCCCTAAACTGATGAAATCATAGCTCTTTATTTTTAAAAGTGCACCACTAATTGGGGAAAACTGGCTCAACGTTCCAAAAATCAATGAAGAGAGAAAACAATCCTAATTTGTCAAATGAAGAAGAAAGTTGAAACTTTAATATCCGTCTATATCACCAGGTGTGCCTTCCTCTTCACCTACTTTTAAGGGAAATTTAGACTTGGTAATTACACCCTAGTTTGATTAGCAAGTAACATATCTTTGTTAAATTAGCAACAAAAAACTAATGTGTTTGAAGTTGAGAATGTAGATGAATTAAGAAAGATATGTGTGGATTTGAGTAAACAGAAGCAAAACTATTCTCTTTAATGTTTGAGACTTAAAAGAGAAAAAAAAAGATGTAGGAAATTATAGTTTGTGACTCATTAATATAACTGTTCATAGTTACTCTATGTTGACTTCAACTTTATATCATCTAAGATCATTCTGACCCTCATTTATGGAATCAATGAGATGTTGTCTTTGAAACTGTCTTTCATAGTACATTCTTTCATCATGAGCTATTCTTGGCATTTACAAAGCAATTGGGTATGGAGAGTTGCCAGTAAACATTTAATTTTAAGTAGGTACCTCCATATCACTAGCTATGTGCCCAAGAGTAACTGGGAACAAAATTAAATTAAAATCAAAGACAGGAACCCAAATCTGAAACTTATAAGGCTGTTTTTTTTCCCAAATAGCCTCATGAAAATGCAAATGGCCAAATACAAGTGAATATTTTAGCAATTGAATTAATGTGAGCGTAAAATGGGTGACAAGGCTTCTTGAATGTGCTAAGAAGAATTTCACAGTTGGGGAGGAGTTGCATTTATAGTGGTGTGTTTATTAGATTTTTAATTAATTGAGAGGGCACAAAATTATAATACAAAATTCCAGTGCCAATTGGAAGTATGCAGTGTGTCCTGCAACTGATTATTTAAATGGCCGAGGGTAAAAAAAGCTCACTGGGAAGTTTGCACACAAACTCATTGATTTAATCTATCCTGATTTTCACTCATTTCTTCCTTTTCAGTCAGCTTGATTGTTCAGGAGAGTTCCAATCCTTTTGTAAACATGGAACTTAAACAAAGAACTAGGCTTTTCTTCTTCTTGTTTTATGATGTTTTTTCCTGAATTATAAGCAGTAGATAGAAGAAATGAAACAAAACAAAACAACAAATAGGCCCAAATTTACTTTTCATGTCATATCGGTAGTAGGAATTTTGATGAAAAGAGGGATATTTTTTGTTGTAGTTTTTATTGTTTTGAGGGTAAAGGTATAATATTTAGGGAGATACCAGCTATAGAGGAAATTGTGGCATAAAGGGTAGAGTGCTGTGCTTGTAGACAATGTGAAAGATGTGGTTTCAGAACCTTCCTCTGTTGCTTAGCTGTATTGGCAAATCATTGTGTGCCTTAATGGATGTGTGTCTTGTCTAGACTTGTCCACTAAGTTACACTCAAATGATATACTTGGTGGAAGAACCTTTTGCACTATAAGTTCACAGATCTTTTTTTTTTCATTTAGGGAGAAAGTCAAGTGGATTATTGTATGAATTTAATGATCAATCATTCTTAACAAATATTTGATGCCATATAGCTAAACATGCAATTATTAGGGACCAGTTTTAATATCAGAATTATCTACATCCTTGTTTATTCTTTTCCTCCCCACCAGCTCTGTGACTAGTTTTCTTCTAATTAAAATATCCATCAAAAAGTGGTAGAGATAAGAGATAATATAAGACAAAAATCTAATTTAAATGAAACACTTGGTCAGGAAAAAAGGCCAAAGTTGGTTAATTGTATGTTATGTTTTCTGTGCTTTCCATTTATCCAAGGAGTCATTTTTCTTCAACTACCACAAAAATGGGTGGTTGACAATAGATGCTATTGATAAGGTCCAGCTCAAATGTCTTGACCATGTCTGCCCTGATCTGCCAAGATGGAAGTGACTTCTCATCAAAGTGCTTCATGCATGTGTTACATTCTAATTTGGGTTACATTAAGATATATATGATATGACCCCCTACTATATTATAATTTATGGTGGGTGGGATAACACACTTCTCATCTTTGTATTTCTTCCAGCATGAAAGGGAGCATGGTGTCATATAGTGCAGATTTAAAGCTGGGAAGAGACGTGGTCAATCCACCTCTGACACATCCTGATTTAGTGGCCACTGGAAAGTGACTGAATCTTCCAGAGACTCAGACAATTTTCTAAGAATCTAATTTATAGATGATGTTTGTTTTTGGGGAAAGTCTTCCCAAACCACACAACTGAAATCACAGGTCAGTGATGTATTTGATCTCCTTAAACACAATACACAGAACTTTTAAGTGCTTAGATGAAGAAGGAAATGCAAAAAACAAACAAAAAATACAGGGGTTGGTGAGGTCATTTGTAAAGAAGAGGAAAAAAGGACAAAAATCTATAGGTCTTAGAAGAGGATGTGGAAATGATGAATAAGAGTCAGAGGATACTTTTAAAGTGAGGAGATGTCCACTTTTCCCTCCAAACTCTATTGAGCTATGTACCTACCTTTACCTTCCATGATCTTTGCCTTGTACATAGGATGTTCCAAAAGTCTTTATGCAATTTTAAGATATTAAAGTTTAAATTTTCATTAAGACTTTTGGGACACCTTGTAGAATTTAAATTCTTCCCAAATCCTGAGCCTAGGCCTAATATCTTTATTCTACTTAAAATAACCTGGGTTATATAGTTTATTGTGGGTTCAAAGTACCTTTTACTGAGGTAGGGTATAAAAAATGGCTGGGATATATGTGAATTTTATGCAAATTTTGATAAGCAAATTTAAGATCATGTAAAGCAAAGCATTTAGAATAAAATTTATTTAAAGAAGAGGTCCCAAAGACTAAATGTCTTCTGATTGCAATCTTATTATGACCAGATAATTTTAAATTCTTTAACCTAATCCTAGAAAGAAATGCTAGAGGACTTGACCTCTCTCTCTCTCTCTCTCTCTCTCTCTCTCTCTCTCTCTCTCTCTCTGTGTGTCTCTCTCTTTGTCTCTCTCTTTCCCCTTCCCTACCTCCCTACAAACACACACACACACACATGCACACATATACACACATATGCACACACAGATATACACACACTAAATATAAAGATACATGTAAATATTTGTATAATATGTGTATATAGAATGATTTGGATTTGTGATCCTATTATCACAAGAGCCTCTCAGTGTGGAAATTCTAGCAATTCAGCATCAACATTGCAAAACTTAGAATCTTTAAGAGTTGACTGGAATACACAGAGGTTAAAAGACTTGTCCATGTTTATACCACTATGTGTCAGAAGCAGATCTTCCTGTCTCACAGGTTGCCTATCTATCCAGTACAGAAGAAGTGTCAAATTTTGCAGCAACTTGCAACTCCCCCCTTCCCCATCAGTGAAGCCAGAACCAGATTAAAATATAATTGGGAAATGTTTATCAAAATAAATAGAAATACCATACAACATAGATAATGTTAAGTTGTGATTTTCTAAGTCAAGATGGCTGCCTGCTGGGATCCATTCCTAATTCAGTTTGATACCATTGTACTACAATACACCATGCTGCCTTTCATTAAAGATGATCATAACACAGATAAGTGAATGAAATAATTTCTTAATTCTTCATCTCACATAAGCCTCCTTCTGCTCTGTATACAAGTAGATTAAGCTTCATATTGCAATGTAAAGATAGTAGGAGTCAGCAGCTTTTAAAAGCGTAGGTGATGTACTGTTCTTTGGACAATTCTGAGACAAACTTGGAGCTTCCTTATTGAGTGTGCTCTTAAATTACTCCAGAGGAAGAGGATTGAGCATGATGTGTTAGTAGTCCTGAGGTTTGTTATGGTAGAAAGGACAGATTTATGCATTTACTTCATATCTATACTGCTCTGGCCCTCAGAAAGTTATAATTAAGGAAGTCATAAAAATCAATCTCTATATATTAAAAGGAAATTATTTGCCCGCAAAGATGATCAGCAGTTATGTAAACAGATAAGCTGTGAAATTTAAAGGAAATATAGCAAATATTGTTGTTTCCCAGCTAAAATACTAAAATCAATTGTTTTTATACTGAGTTAAAAGACTGATCTTTTTGTGTGTGTGGTTGAAGTAAGTGTCTTCCCATTTGACCCAGCGAATTGCTGGAGCTACTTATAGGCCTATTCCTACTACTGGTTAGTCCAGAATCTTTGATTTGCTTTGTTTCTGACCTGGACTGGTTCACACCTCCCCCCACCCTTGGGCATCCTGGTAGCCCAGAGGCTTACCATATTAATGCTGAACTTAGGGCAGACACCCAATTGGCAAAGCCTAGGACAGCACAGAACTCTTGGGCTTAAGAGATTCATCAGCCTCCCTGGTAGCTGGGATTATGTAGGCATGCACCATCATTATGGCATGGTAGAACTCTTAAAACTGGGATTTTCATTCATGAGAGGATCACAATTCCTTTTGCTTTTTGCAATTCACCATCTCTTCTGAAGCATTTTCTCTAAGTCTTCCTGTTGCACTGTTTTCTTCCCCATCTATCAGATCAAGAATAAATGTCTACCCTGGAACCCATTGGTGGTTCATGAGAGTACTCCTGAGATGGTCTCTTATTTGTAACATGACAATTTTATCCTCTAAAAAAGTCTGGTCTAAATTAATTATTCCTGATGTTTAAGAAAAGTTGTATCACAGTGTGTTTTCCCATAAATTCTGTTAATTTCTTTTCTTTTTCTTTAGTATCAAGAGGAAGTACATATCACAGGTGGTCTGTGGATTCTGTCTGCCCTATCCAAGTAATTTGTTGTCCAAGAAATTTGGGGAATCTCCATTTGAGATAGTGCATAGCTTTATGCATCAACATTCAGATGGAGTTTGTCAGGGATAAGAAATGCCTAATTAAATCAACTCTAAAACCCAGTTCTAACCTTGCAATAAAAAAAAATCTACTAAGTTGGTTTAATTGAACTTGAAGTATCTACTTTGACAAATGGAACTATAAATTGGAATAACTCAAATGATTTGGAATGCAGTGTGACCCCTTTGTAATTGTAGGGGAACAGAGCTAATTTTGTTAACAGACCTGGGCTTTTTCTGTCTGGAGTAATGTTCGGCATGATTCCATTGTATGTACATCTATGCATTAATGCATTATGTTCTAACAGGACCTTGGGCACCTCATTCTTTTTCTGAGTATGTTTACTCTTTTTGGATTCATGTTGTGACCCAGAAGGATAGGTGTGTTATCCTTGAAAATGAGGCAAACTTAACTGTGAGAATCCTAGGGGAGGACAGGCTCTTTTGGGGCCTGCTCACACAGCTGCTTCCAGCAAAGGCTATCTTTCAGTTAGATAGTTATCAATTCTATTTTTAAAGCTCACCTATGTGGCTGATTATTTGTTTCTTCTATCCTCAGAGGTAATGAAAAATAACAGGTCCCCCTTCTCCTTAGAGTAACCCTTCATATGCTTGAAGACAGTAAAATCTCTCTTGAGTCTTTACTTCTTCAGACAAAATTATTCTAACTGCTCTAGCCAGTCCTCATAGGTCCCATTTTTCAATCCTGAAATAATATGGCTTGTTCTCTTCTGGACCCTTTCCAATTGTTCCACATTCCTCTTAAAATATAGTCTCAAATTAGATATCTTAGCATATGCTGGGTAGATTAAAAGTATAAGCCGGTACAAATTTATTTCCCTAGCCAACTCATAAAGAGAAGGTCCCTATTACATTACAGGTGAATTGGATTAGTGAAAGGAGAAAAACCAGGTGAGTAATTTATTATTCAGCTCAACTGACTACTTTATCTTGATTCAATGGTGTTGCCAATAAAGG
The DNA here is from genome assembly GCF_003287225.1 of Phascolarctos cinereus. Taxonomy (NCBI): domain Eukaryota; kingdom Metazoa; phylum Chordata; class Mammalia; order Diprotodontia; family Phascolarctidae; genus Phascolarctos; species Phascolarctos cinereus. Next base: position 71,966,285 of record NW_027556180.1, read on the forward strand.
TGGAACACTACTGAAACAAGCAAGTTTCCCCTGGCTAAAACTGCCATCCTAAGTGGTCTAGGAAGATAATAGGCCGAAAAAATAATTGTAAGGAACTGCCACAGCTGTTTTTGTTTTAGCCCTAATTAAATAGCTTTAGTCCTCTTTGACTGATTATGGCTCTGCAAAAGAAAAGATTGATCATGGAGCTATCATGACCCACTCTCTTGAAATGCAAAACATGCAAATTTTGAAAATTAAAATAAGAATGTTAACTGGTGAAAGATGAGCACCCTTATGTTGGACATTGGGCATCACAAATGTAATGTTATGGTGAATTCAACATGTTTAAAAAAGGAGTAGCTTTCTCAGGGACCTATTAGTACCAAAGGAATGAATATCTTAAAAAGGATGTTTACAGTATTTTATTGTTTAAAAAATTTTTTTGATAGCAAAGGGTAAGATAAAGACAGATTCTTGCATCTTATGTAGAAGCTACTAATGGGAAAGGATGCACGGATATTATTAGGGTGGAGACTTTGCCTTAAGTTACTAAGATGGAGTATGTGGAAAGGAGGGATGTGCCCTTGGCTCATCAACCCCATGTCATGCATGGGATGATTGCCTGTGTTTCCTTGCATGGTCCTTGGCTGCCATCCTCAGGGGTATACCACATTGGAATCTTTCTCCCAGTGCCATTTCTTACTGTAATGAATGGTTTTGGCCCCCCTAGGGCTATGAAGGTGAAGGTTAGCATGCACTGATGTAAGTGGAATCCTCAGATCTTCCTGCATGGCTGGTGAACTTTCCCTAACCAGATTCTACTCTGTTTCCTCTGCTGCCAGTAACCTCTCCTTCTTACATAGCATCTCTATCTCCCCAATGCAGAGGGCAAGCCAAGATCTTTCTCTTCCCATGAGTTCTTATATCCCAGCATATAAGGTATCTCCCTAATCTACCTGGCCCCTCTTTCCTTAAATAAATTTGCCCCAGGTGCCAAAATTCCATTTATAATGTTAGATTAATGCTGTGATGCATTATTATAGTTCTGACCTAGGTCCATTCTATGGGACTACCTTATAGGCATTATTGCTTTATGTTACAGTGTTGGGGAGGAAGGTTGTGGTGGTGCCACTTTAATAGCTATGAATGGGATCCAAAATTATACGTCAAATTCCATTCTGTAGTTGTCAGAGAAGAGTCCCACTTTACTCAAATAAAGACCTTAATAACATGAAACACTTCCTATTCTCCTTTAATTATGAATGCCCTTTAGCAGAAGTGATTTTAATATTTCTCTCAAGACTTAACTTTTGACCTAATGCTTTTTCAAATGCCTGAAACAAAGTACCCTAACCTTTATGTCATACCTTGTCCTGTGTTATATCATAGATCACTCTGAAAGAACGTGAATAGCCTTGCCTCATGGCATCTATCAAGGAGACAAGTGCAACCAGTTAGCACACAGGAGGGAACAGGACCTAAGGGCTACATCTGTAATTTCCCTGGCCTAGGGAATTCCTTGGTGAGGGAACTTCCTCCAGCAATGGAGGTCAGCACCTTCTCTTCAACTTAGAAACTTGAAGAGTTGCCTAGCCTAGAGCTCTGAAGAAGTTACTTGCCCAGGGTCACACAGTTAGTCTGGATCAGAGCCACGACTGGAATACAGATCTTCCTGCTTAAGAGGTAGGTTATTTGTATTAGTGCAAGCCTTCCCCACAACTCCACCAACAACGTGATATATGAGACCACAGCATGGAAAGTTATCAATTCTCCTTTGCTCCCCCAAGTGGAAAGAGGCATTTCACCCTTTGCTGATTTTGCTTTTTGGGTGGGATCAAAGATAAAACAGCCAAATCAAAAAGCAGTCAATGGAGCTCAAGGTTCTAGTCTGGATGGGCATGCGTTTTGGGAAGGCATTGACAGTGCTTTTCTCTAACCCCTTGTTAAAGCTAGCGCGGGGTGGTCTTACCATTTTTGCAGACAGGACAACATTGTTCTGGTTCATAGACTGGGTTGACACATTCAGGAACTGCGCAGTCTGCTACAACACAGTGCACTTCGTTGCTGGGCTCACAGCGACACCATTCACATGGAGAGGGCTAGGAACAAATCTAAAATTAGCCCCTTTTCTCCTGTAGCTGAAACATTTGCACATTCACATGTTGTCAAAAGACAAAACATCAGTGTTTGTATTGACTTTACTACATTCATTCCTTTCACCCTTTCTACCACCATTCACCCCATGGAAACCCAGCACAAAACCTGGAGTATCCTAGGTATCTCAAGTCGCAATGTGATCGGATGGTCCTTTGCTGACCAAAACTCAGCCTGGTCTCATCAAAGGCAACATGGTATAATGGATAGAGTGCTAGACTTGGAATTAGGAGAGATCTGTTTTCAAATCCTACTAGCTACACGGCCTTAAGCAATCCACTTTCTTGACCTCAGTATCTCATCTGTGAAAATGAGGTTGGACTAGATCATCTCTAAAGTTTCCTCAGGGTCTGATCTTTGCCTTTGGCTATCCTTGTGCCCATTTTATGTCTTTAACAAGATGGCTATCAGGGCACCTTGTTTGCGTTCCACTGGCAGAAGAGTTGATTTCCTTGTTCTCACTACCCCATTCTGTTATACTAAGTGGGTAGGGTGTGCTAATGGGGTAGGGAAGGGATACTGTAACTTCAATCCAAACCAATCTAACAAGCATTTATTAAGCACCCACTATGTGTAAAGCACTGTGCTAGGCTCTTGGGATCTGAAGATAAAATTAACACTGCTTCCTGCTCTTAGGCTTACATTCTACTAGTGGGGACGCAATATGTCAACCAATAAGTAAGTGTGTGATAATCTGCAGAGGAAGAGAACCCTAAGAAACTAGAAAGAGCAAAAGTTTCCCATAGGAGGTGGCACATGAGCTGGACCTTGAAGGAAACCAGGGATATTAACAGGCCCAGGTAAGGAAGAAGGGCATTCCAGGTGTAGGTCATGGCCTGTGCAAAGACGAAGCTTACTGTATAAGGAGGATTCTCCTCATTTCATACCTAGAGAAAGAATAGATTACCAAGAAACAAGATGGTTTTATTAAGCAGAAAGACTTGCCCTCCACACATAATTTTTAGCAGGTTGCTACATACTAAAGGACATTTTTTCTCCCATGTAAATTTTAGAGCAGACTGAATTTTGAATTTGAATATCTTGCTATAGCTTCTTTGAAGATTTAGTGAATTTCTTTCATCTTGCCTGCTTGCCTTTATGAAGGAACTAAAATGTATTGATTAAAAGAACTACTGGTTAAGAGCCAAGGAGTATAGAATATATCATGACAAACTTGAGAAGTTATGAATTCAAATGACAAAAAAAAAAAAGATGAGCTGGAAACCATTATTCTTTTTACTTACCTGCTAAGAGGTGGCTTCAGGATTTGGGGTTTTCCTCTTAGGAACTTCCAATACCACTGATATGTAAAGTGGTGGCCAAATTGGGTCTTTATCTTCCTGCTGTATGCCTTGGCATTATTATTTGGGGGCTGCCACAACCACAAGAAATTGTGACTATAGCCTTGGGGGTGTCAGAGCTTTTTAGTTTACCTTTAAGAAGCAGCTTTATATTTCTCAAATCAGGCCATTCAGTCAGCAGAAAATTCATTCCCACTCTCAACTACATTAATTAAAACCCTCTCTCTTTGTCTCAGGGGCTGCTGTCTGCAAGTGATCCCCATCACCTCTCATTTACCTGTGGCTCAGGCAATTTAGATAACATAGGCTCTCCTTAAGTGAGAGGTGGCTGGGCAGGGAGTGAAGGGGAGGGGGGAATCTTTCCATTTAATTATCTTCCTTTATTCATTGCAACTTTGATTTCTGTTTGAAGTGTCATAGCCCATATTTCATTTGTGGGCTTTATTTTATTAAAAGCGTGAGGGAAAAAAAAAACAGCTTCACAGCAGAGAGGATTAGCCTCAGAATCAGTGGAAGAAGACATAGCTTTTCTCCCCATTTGATCAATAAGTTTATTGAACAGTGCTGGTAAGCCCTACGATGTATGTTGATTTTTATCCGTATGGCTCAGAATAGTCTACTTCATTTCTCTGATGGCTTTGGATTTTCTGATGCACCGCTAATGTATAATTTATAAGCAAGGTACAGGCTTAACGACTCTAGATCATCAACCACAGGGGGAAAAAAAACTCCAAAGGAAAAAATAAAAGGAGACATCCTAGAGTGGTCTGCCTTACTTCCAGTGATTGGCATCAGTAGAAATCCTGACCCCTTCTCATCCCTCCCAACAATACAGAAAGGTTTCCCTCTTTCCTTTTGTTAAATATAAAATAAGCTCATCTCTATTCCCTCTCCCACCCCTTGGAATGACAGCTTGATCTATCCTTCTGCCTACAATGATAATGAAAAGATGTACCAGAATCCCTGAATTACAGAATTTTAGAGTTGGGAGAGACCTCAATGTCCATCTACTCCAAGAAGAACAAACCCTTCTAACATATAGGGTGTTCCAAATGTCTTTGTACTAAGGTTTTTGGGTTTTCGTATTCCTCACAAGGGGTTATCCAAGACCCTGCTTGAAGACCTCTAATCATGGGGAGCTCACTACCTCCCAAGGTGGCCCATTCCACTTTTGGATAGCTTTAAAAGGAAGTTACTTCTGGTCAATTTTGCCTCTTTCAAACTCCCACATGGTTTTTTCCTATTTCCAAAGAGAACAGTTCAAATTCTTTTTCTTTATGATAGCCTTCCAAATATATATTAAAAAAATTATATTATACTCCCTCCCTTGAGTCTTTTCTTCTGGCTGAACATCACAGGTTCCTGCAACCACATACTCAAGTGTATATGGCATGAACTCAAATGAATTCAATCCCCTTGTCCATATTAGTTGCCTTTTTCTGGACAGTTTTCTGCTTATCAATATTAATGTGAAAACGTGCTAACTAGAATTGAATATAATGGTCCAGATGTGGTCTAACGAAGGCAGAGCATGGCAGAATTGTTACCTTTGCATTTCTAGAAGCTATGCCACTCACTGCCATCACAATCTTGTTAGCCTTCTTGGCTTCCACATCACACAGTTGACCATACTGAGCTTTCATTCCATTAAAACCTCTGGATCCTTTTCAGCCAAACTGCAAACTAATCATGTCTCTCCCATTTTGATCTTATGAGGCCAGTTTTTTGAACCCAATTGTAATTGTAATTTTCCCCTTTTGTTCTCCTTACACTGGCTCTCTGGTTTGTTCTCTGGCTATGCACAAGATTCTCCCTATTACAACATTGTTGGAGAACATGCAGCTCTGTATAGCCTGGAGTGGCCAGGACTAGGAGTGAAATTTGAATAAGACCTTTGAACCTTCAGCTGTGGGCTTTTCAATCTTCAAATAGCCTTTGAGAGAACCTTTGAGCTACAAAAGTTTGTAAGAAGAATCAGCAGGGCTGAATGGATACCGTTGGTGGAATTAATCATTTTAGTGTTTATTTAAAATTCATATATGTAGGGAATTATTCAAAACCATACCAATATTTATGTTACCTGAGACACTGAGATATTAAGAGATAGAACTGTGGTGACAGCTAAATGAATCGGGATTTAGAGTGTCCCAACACTGAATTTGGAATCAAAAGTTGTTTTTTGTTCAGTCATTTTTCAGTTGTGTCCAACTTTTTGTGACCCTATTTTCTTGGCAAAGATACTGAAGTAGCTTGCCATGTCCTTCTCCAGCTTATTTTACAGATGAGGAAATTGAGGCAGAGTTAAGTGACTTGTCTAGGGTCACATAACTAGTAAATGTCTGAGGCTGGATTTGAACTTCATAACTCTTGGCCTGGCACTCTATCCATTTTGCTTCCTAATCAGAGTTTCTAGGTTCAAATATTGTCTCTGCTCTTCACTACCTATGTGTTTGGGGTAATTCACTTTACTTCTCTGAGACTCAGTTTCCTCACCTGCCAAATGACAGGGCTAGACTAGAGGTTTACTAAGGTCCCTTCTAGCTTTAAATATATGATCTTATGATGCCATGACTTGCAAGATCACAGAGTTAGTATATATGAGACAAGATTTATAGACAAGATTTATATCTGGATCTTCCTTACTCCAAGGCTGCTTTCCTATCCACTTTGCCTCTTAATTAATGCAAATGATTTTGCATAATGGCCTGTTGTTCATGTTCATATTCTTTGGTTTCTGGGTGAAGGAATCAAAGGGAGAAGGAGAAAAAAAATTGTATTGGAAGGGGCTATAACCCTGGCTAATTCTAGCTTGTTTTCCACTTCCTATTATACTTTCCATACGCATATCACAGCATCATGAGCATTAACTGTCAGAAAGCTGAAGAATTTCACTAAAGAAAATGGGTATACCCAGGAAATTAAGAGGACTCAGCTAAAACCAGTACTGTATACACAGACAGGCTTTAATGATGCCTTAGCTCTGCAAATGTCCCTCATGGAATTCATAGAATTTTGGACTACTTTGAGGTTTGCTATGACTGCCATATTTTTCTTTTGGGGCCTCTAGATCTTTAAGTATGACAAGGACTGTTTGGGTGGCAGCTTCCCTTCTGGTCATTTGGGAGAAATATGAATCTTCCCTAGGGCACAGAAATCAATGGAAGGTGGATGGACATGCAGGTGGTCAGAATGGGGATCTGGAGAAATATCATGAAGAAAGGATGAATTCAAAGTGTCCAGTGACTAATAGTATAGCTGGATTTATTTTTAAGGAATAATTTCCCAGAATGCTGTAATTTATACTATATGCCCCAGAAAACTGGGCAGATGAATGTTGAAAAAGTGTTCATTTTTGCCTATGGTCTCTTCTAATTTCAGCCTGGGACTGATTGGCTTTATTTGCTTCACACTATCCTCTAAAAGGGCCTTTCTTTTGGCCCCTGGCCCTCTGATCTTAGCCTCCTCTTCTCTTGTTTGCTTTCATCTTATTCCTCCAAGTTATTTCTCTCTCTTTCAGAGTACCTCTTTCCACCTCAATCACTCTCTCTCTGACTTGGGCACAACATCCTGTTCTTTTTAACCCTTTGACTTTATTTGGAAACTCTGTTCTCTCTCCTCTTTCTTTGCCATGTCTCCTTTCAGCATTCTGGTGGTGCTGACTCCTTCATTGTTCTCATGCCCTGACTACTCTCCCTTGGCTGTTCTGGTCCCCAGCTGCATTTCTAAGTAGCCATCACTCAAATAGTGAAAAGACACTCAAAGATATCAGTGTGCTACCTTGCCAATTTCCAGAGGCATTAAGTTCAAACTTTAAAAGCCCATCTACCTTGGAGTGTAAAATTCTGAAATAGTTGGTGCTCCTAGTAAATCTATGGCCTCTAAGCTCTTTTTTTCCCCTTTCTTTTTGCTTTTTAAAAACTGTACTCTGTGATATGAAAGCCATATATTAGACCTGAAAACATCCCAGAAAACCCAAAGTTTTTTTAAGCTCTCTTCACAGGAGTCACAAAATATAACATATGAATTGGTAGTTAGAAAACTATTCTTACTGCTTTTTAAAAAATGAATATAAAATTATGACTTGCACACATCCTGGCAAAATACAGACTGGATAAGTAAGATTATTAAATGAAGGAATCCTGAAATTTTATGCAGAAATCACTCTTTCCAAGAACTCTTCCAAGACATTTTTCTTTCTGAGCAAAGAAAAAACAAAGATAAAAAATCCCCCAAATTTAACTTTATAATGCCTCATGATAAATTTTGCTCTCATTGAAATTTTTATTGATTTTAAAAATCAAAATTAAGGGGATAGCATGCAGGGGAAACTTTAGATATGTCCACATCATTATAATTTTAACATGGTGATAAAATAATTAAAATGTTTCATAAAGTATTGACTTATGCAGAGGAGCACGTCACGTGCCTGTCTATTGTCCTAAGAACATATAACCTGCAAGCGGAGCCTAAGTCCAAATGGGCAAGAGAACCCTGGATCGGTGGTGGATGTTGTGGGGCAGTCTTCTGGAATTTTTTGTTTGTTACACAGGTGAGGGTTAGGGGGATTTTTTTTCTGTATTTTTTTCCTGTAGTTTTTGTAGTTTTTCTGTAGTTTTCTCATGGTCTCCAAATCTAAGTTTACAGCACTGATTGGAAGAATGATGAAACTCTGTAAAATCATGAAGTAATGTATTGATACAATCTCACAGCCACTATACAATCGTTGAGAACTATTAGAGAGGACAAACACCAATGGGCAAAGGGGAGGGGGATATATGGGATTATGAGCTAGTTAACTTTATGGCAAGCCCTGGCAACATTTGGAAGACATTTCTTTTGTTGCATTATGAACACTCAGACAAGAATCTGGTGGCCATAAAGAACCAATGTTATTTCACTAAGAATGTCGTGCTAAACTAAGGAGTCTTAACCTGTGCATATGTGTGTGGGGGGGGATGGACCCCTTCCTAGAATAATATTTTTAAGCATAAAATAAAATACATAAGATTACAAAATAAATCACATATTGAATGAGGGAGAGCTAATTTTAGCAATATAGATGAAAAAGACATGAGAATTTTAGTTGAGCACAAGTTATAATGAGCCAGTAAATTGAAATATCTTCTAAAAAGACTAAACATCACTTTAGATAATTGTAAAGTATCCAAGACACAGGAAAGTATATCTCTAATTTTTTTTTTATTTTGCTATGAGACAAATGAAAAGCCTGGGAGACAAAGTTTCTGGTTAATTAATAATCATCAATTTATTAATAGGCTACTAATAATCAATAAATTGACAGTCACTGGTCTCTCTCAGTAACCAAAGACAAAACCACGGAGATCCATGAATGCTTAAATACCTTTAGAAAAGGAGGTGCCCCGACAGGCGAAAATCAACCCTGATTTTTAAGCAATTAATGAAGGAGTGAGCAAATTAATAAGGAAGTAGGCTAAAAGTCTTTAGCTCCTGCTGTTGAGAATGTGATTTAATCATGAGATTCAGCCACCTCCAACAATCTAGACAAAGGAATCCATCTCTACCCAGACCATTTTGGTTGGTTTTCTCTTTCATTAATCTGGGTCACTCTAAATTCTAATGGAGGGTTCCAAGAACAGGAGCTCATGTCCTAATAGATTCTGTTTGTGAAGTCTTCTATTTGGGAGATGTCGCACCCAAGATCTCAGAGCATGTACCCAGAGGATTTGGGCAATCTCATCTATCAGCAATGTTCTTCAGAGACTGACTGACTGACCTGGAAGGGCTGGTCCCTGAATGAGGAAATAGAAAGGAAAAATCTCAATCCTAATTTAATAATTAGTTATTAATATAATGGAGAATAATACTTTCTCTCAGTTAGATTGCATTTTGACAAATGAGGTTCTTTTCAGATCAAGATGGCAAGGTATCCGAAAACCATATTGTGCTAACATCCAACAAGAATGGTTAATGGAATTGAGCCAGTTTGTTCTAAAAAAGAAGATACTATAGGAAAATGATAACTGTCTTCAAATATCTGAAAGCAATCATAAGGAAGTGGGGGAAAATGCTAGAATCTATACTAAGAGGAGGTACACCTAGGAGCTTCCCGAATAGACACTTACTGCATTAGAGGCTTTGGACTCCAGTGTGAACTCTTAATGTCAGGGAGTACTTTTTCTATGTATTCTCAGTGCTAAGTAGTAAGCACAGTGCTTGGCATATAGAAGGTGCTTAGTAAAAGTTTTTCCTTCCTTCCTTCCTTCCTTCCTTCCTTCCTTCCTTCCTTCCTTCCTTCCTTCCTTCCTTCCTTCCTTCCTTCCTTCCTTCCTTCCTTCCTTCCTTCCTTCTCTCTCACGAGGGCATTATGTTGCTTTGCAAACCTTAAGACTCTATAGGACAGTGACTCCATTTAGCATTAAGCTTCTAAGAAATGCAGTGTTTAACCTTGGGCCAAATGGCTTTAACCTCTATGTTGGAACCTACTTGAAATGACTAGGGATATTGCCTTAAAGCATACCAGTGAGAGTCTAGGAAAATTAAATACTTCTCAAGCAAAAAGAAAAACCAAACCTTTTCTCCACTCCTAGTATAGAGATGTTCCAGGTTGTAGGGAAGTTTCATTTTATAGGTGTCAGAGGTAAGATTTTTATGGTGGCTTGTTTATGAGGGGTTCTCTAATAGAGCTAATCATGCCACAAATGAAAAAGGAAGATTCAGATATGAGAACTGGAAAATGGTGGATAAAAATATTAATGACTAGCTGTCTCAAGGGAATATAACTGACATAAGTGGTAAATAGGACTAGTATAAATCATTTAGGTCACCAAGAAAAAGATCAATAAGCTCTCCTCTTTCTAGCATCGAATTCCTGATATTCTCTGAAAAATCTCTGATTATTTATATACAACATCAATAATTATAATTTCATCTGATTCCATAAACCACATATCAAGATATCTCTAGATGCATTCAAGGTACTTGGAGAGACTCTGACCCCATGGAATACAGCATTTTCTTTCATTTTTACAAATGGCTGTGTAAAGGGAAAAAAATAAACAAAAAAGAAAACAAAAACATCTGAGCTGTGATGACAGCAGAAAATGAAATAACTTTCAAAGGGTCATTTATAATATATATGTAGACTCTTTAGGGTTCACAGATTAAATGAAAATTCAAACATTTAAGTGCCCTGAATATCTAGAATACAAGTGATTTTAGTTCTGTATTAAATTGAATTAAAGAAAATTACCTAGTCCACCTGATTTAGAGGAAATCCAGACATGGCAAAAAAATTAAGTTTCTTGAGGGGTCAGTAGAGAAAATGCATTAATTTATCACACTGGCAAATTTGTTTTATGCTAGAAGACTGTGTAACCCTGAGCAAGCCCCTCAGTTCTTTCGAGGCCTCTTTTCATAATCTGTAAAATGGAGATGATAGTAATACTTGCATTGTTTTCTTCATGAGAGGGAGCATGACATATTGTATAAAGGTCTAGCCTTGGATTCCCCCAGGCTACTCTCTAAGACAGAAAATTACTTGGGAGTTTCCTGCAGGAATGATTTTTCAGGTCCAAAAAGAAACAAACAACATATAAATCACCTTGTTGTAGTGAGACTTGAATGAGTTATTTACATAAGGTGCTTTTTAAAACAGTGTGCTATATAAATCTAAATGTTTATTGTTACAGCAGCCACCAAGATTTGGATAAATTATACACCATATATGATGCAAAGGCATTGGTTCTAAATATGCTCAGTTTTTCCCCCAAGAAAGGGATGTAGAACTTGGCTCCATGAGACATATCAGGAAAATCCTGCATGGGTTTCATCTCTAATGTCCAAGTTTTACAGATACATTTTCACATGATGTTTGTAATTTTCCCTCTGGTCTGGAGGTTCCACTCAGCACACTATTCAGACATATCTTAAAAAGGACCAAAGCTTATAGTTGAGAACAAGATTAGCCTTTTGTCATGGTTGTTCCACTAGTTTGTATTATCATTAATAATACTCAAAATTTATGCAGGGCTTTAGTGTTTAAAATGCTTTCCTTGCAATTAGAATCACTATATAGTTCAATAGGAAATATATTGCAACTTGGTTCAGGAAAGACCTGGATTTGAAGCCTACCTCTGAAACTTACTAGTTGTTTGACTATGGAAAAGTCATTTAACCTTTCTGAGCCTCAGTTTCCTTATCAGTAAAATGGGGATAATAAGACTGATACTACTTATCTCAGAGTTGTAAGGCTTATATGAGACAAAAGATAAAACCCTTTTGTAAGCAAAGAACAGCATAAATATAAGCTATTATTATTAACAACTCTGTGGGTTACATAGTGCAAATATTGTTATATCAACAATAGATTTTTCTAAATCTAGGAACCCAATAATAGATGAGGAAACATGTTTCAGAAAGTTGAAAAATATCAATGAAGGAGAAGATAATACCAGATGAAAAGGATACCCAACCACCAAATTTCTCTTGGAGCTAAGAACATGTGGAGTGTGTCACAGAGAATCTTGATGAGGTCATCTGAGTATCTATGTTTTCCCTAGCAAGGCTCACTACTTTCAAATGCACAGGGAAGGTTTGGAACACTGCAATCCAAAGGTTATGATGCCAGTAAGTCTCCATTGGGAAGGTGTACCTCCTCTTAGAACAGACCTAAGAATTTTCCAGAATTCATAGCCTTTCATGTATTTAGCTAGTCATTTACACAGAGCATCCCCATAGTGGACTGCAACTCTTCCCATAGGGAATTGGTCTGATTCTCTGGTTTTAAGGGCAATTAAAATTCAGTTGATGGGCCATTTGCTATGTCATTGATTAAAACTACTCTAAGTTTGTGGTAACTTCTCAGTTGGAGGCCTTGAGTGTCATCCTCAATTCCTCACTCAAATCCACCCTTGTGTCCAATCAGTTGTCAAGGTTAATTTCTACCTTCACAATATATCTTGTATATAACCCTTCTCTCCTCTGTCACCATCATAGTGCTGGTATGGACCCTTATCACTTCAAGCCTAGATAATTGATGTAGCTGTATTGTTAGTCTCCTGCTTAAGTCTCTTGCTACTCCAGTCTATCCCTCCCTCAGCCACCAAAGTAATTTTCCTAAAATACAAGGTTGGCCACATCACCCCTATACTCAATAAACTCCAGTGGTCCCCTGTCACCTCCAGGTTCAAATATACAATGTTTTGTTTGTCATTTAAAGCCTTTATAACCCAGCCCTTTCAGATCTTTCCAGTCTTCTTAAACCTAATACTTGCCTCTACATACTCTATGATATAGATACACTGGCCACCTTGCTCTTCCTTACATTATAATACTCCATCTTCCAACTCCATGCTATTTCTTCCCTCACTTCCACCTCTTATCTTTCCTTATCTTTAATCCTTAACTCAAATCCTATCTTCTATAAAAAGTCTTTCCTACTTGTGCCTCCCATAACTAGTGACTTTTTTTTTTTGAGATTGCATGCCATTTAGACTGACACTTCATAGAAATGCTATAAGGATGGATTAAGATATTTTAAGTTATTTTGTAACTAGGAATCATTAGATATGTGAGATGATCTTCCCTTCACACTGTATATATCATGTATATATACAGATGAATGTTGTTTCCCTTCATAGGATGTGAGCTTCTTGAAGACAGGGGTCATGTTTTTAACTACTTTGTGTCCCCAGCACTTAGCATAATGCCTGGTGTGTAGTAAGCACTTAATCAATTCTTGTTGACTGACTGACTAATGTAAATGGCTACAAAGGGAATCATACTGTGGGCTTGGAGATGGAACAATAATGTCTTGGCCAATGTAGAATCTTTGGAATACAGCTTTTGAAAAAGAATTGAGTTGAAGATTTGAAAAAGAAGAATTGGTCATTAAATTTATATTGCCAAATCCACGGAAGAGATAAGTGCTCATATAGTGCTGATTAAGGCAATTTCTACAAGGGCAAAGTGAAATATACAAACTGCATTAATTGTGGCAGTTAGTACTTTGGATAATAAAGTCAAGTGTGCTCTTTTCTAAATATTTGCCAGAAACTCACCACACATGAGTAGAAGACACTTGCTTACAAATGATTGGAAAGAGTGTCCTTGACTTCACCTGTATAGAGACTGCAGATGTTTCAGGGTTATGGGATGGGGCTAGGATATATTATGAGCCAAATGCAAGAGAATCCTGATGAGGCCATTTGAGTATACTGAGAGCATGGAAAACAAAGCCAGGGACAGTCTTCTCCGTTTGTTTACCTCTGCCTCTGAGCTAAAGCAGAATAGTGAAAGATCAATTAGCAAATAAAAAAAGAGCCATTTAATATTGAAAATTAGTCATCAGAGTGAAACACAAGGATGGGGATCTTATCCATAGATGATATCTATTCCTGAAATCAGTGAAGGGCTTGAGAGTCTTTGCAAAGAATAGGCAAAATTCTACATTCATTGCTTTCTACCTCTCTTCCCTCTACATGAGTAGGCAGAGGGACTGATTGTTGTCTGAACACCCTCAAGGAGTACTGAGGCAATCTGGAAAGGAAGGACTCTCTGGAGATCTCAAAAGCAGCCTGAATAAATATTACAGCACAGATCAGGACAGAAAGTAATCTCCATTTGGCTGAAGAGATGGAGACGTTTTTAGTTGTTGTCGTTTGTACGGGTAAGTGATAAAGGGTTCTCCAGGAAATAGTTGGGTATTGTGAGGGGAAAATATGTTTCTTCTCCTTCTGACTGAAATCTTTGAAGGAGAACCCAAAGGCATAGGCAAAGGCTGTTGGGTACAAGATAAAGTCAAGCCAGCAATAGAGCATCACACCCAAGATCCTGAAAAAGACTTGAACAGGCAGACATTAGTCCTTCACTAATAAACTGGATTGGCAGTCAGGTCTGGTATAGGAAAGGACCCTTGAAGTGTTACTAAGAGGTTTTGAGTAGTCTCTATATGTCTCTATGTGGAAGATTTCTCTCTTATCATCCATCTGTGTAATTTTGGAAAAAAAGGGAGAAATTGTATGGCTTTGAAAATTTTTACTTGACACTGAGAAGGGGAGATGGCTGATATCAGAGAGTGCCAGTCATTCACAACAGCCTGAAACAAGGCTGAGTGAGGGGGTGGGAGTGTAAAGAGGGATGAAGCATTTTGCCACTACAATTCCACAGGGAGAGAGAACTATTAACAAGGCAAAAGACAGATCCTGCACTGAAGGAACAATAAGAGAAAAATATCATAAGGAACCCTAGTGAGCTATAACTCAGCAAAGTAGTTTTGAGCGGATGGGATAGAATTCAGTGTTCTTCAAACTCTGGGAGCCTGGGGAATAAAGCCCTGAAAAAAAATTAAACCTATTTGCAATGGTGAAAGCATACAGACTGTGTGTTAAAAAAATCTGACATTTTAGTCAGTTGCATCACTTTGTCACTGATGCATGAAGAGCCCAGCTAAATCTTCTTTAAGAGAAAGCAGTCATCTTATTTTGCAAAAAGCATTGGACGTGGGGTCAACAGAACTGTCTCCTACTACTTAACAGCTTTGGTGCCCTTGGACAAGTCCAAGGCTGATACCATAATTGATACTCTTAATGGCAATGACATAAAGGTGGATTAAGATGTTGGAGTTGTTATTTTTCAGTTGTTTCCAACTTTTCATGACCATGTTCCAAGTTTTCTTGCCAAAGAAACTGAAGAGGTTTGCCATTTCCTTCTCCAGCTCATTTTACAGATGAGGAAACTGAGGCAAACAGGGCTAAGTAACTTGCCCAAGGTCACAGAATGAGTATCTGAGGCCAGGTGTCCTGACTCCAGGCCCAGTACTCTACCTAGTTGCCCATATCTTAGATTACTTATGCAGATATATGAGAGACCTGTAATTTTCCTAGTGGGATCTGTAATTTTCCTAGTAGAAGAGCTTTCACATTCGACACCAGAGAAATTATGGGATTTGCCAGGATTTCATTGCCAGTTTTGGGGAGATTTAGGAAAGGGAGGCTGGACCTGTGATTTAGAAAAAAGACTTGACAATTATTAACTCAGGACTGCAACTGTTCTGCAAGCTGTAACCTCAGGGAGTTTTCTGAGGCACTGAGTTCAGTGACCAGCTCAGGGGACTCAAGTCTGAATGTCAGAGAAGCATTTGAACTCAGGCCTGTGACAAGTTTTCTACCCACTAAACCTCTCTTTTCATTATGCTCCTCAAGTGCCGAAGAACTGTATATTCATCAACAGAAAATCCTTAGGATTGGAATCCTTTCCTATAATTCAGCTTGACAGCCTATCTGTGACTCACTAGCCAAGTAGCTGCCCCAGGCATATAAACTGGAAGTGACTTGCCTAAGGTCATATTGTTGTTTGTCCTTCATATTAGAAGAGGAACAAACAACATCATAATGTTGGCATCAAGGTCAAGTATGTTCCACTGTGGCTGATCAGTCCAATATAAGGTTGGGCACAAATAGTCCATGTGAACATTTGGGATGGAGATGTCTCTAGATTTGTGCATCTCCTTCCCTTGTGCTACTGTAATTCTTCTTTGCTCATAGAGCACAGGGCCTTCTTTGATGCAGGCATGCCATGTTGGGAAGTCCTGTGCCAGTGTCTCCCATGTTTCACAATTGATACTAAAGTTCTTCAGTATGAGACAAAAGATTTGAACTGGGGTATTCTTGATGAGAGGGAGCTAGATGGTATAGTAAATACAGCATTGGGCCTGGAGTCAGGAAGACCCAAATTCAAATCTGGCCTCAGACATTTACTATCTGTGTGACCCTGGGCAAATCACTTCACCCTGATTGCCTCAGTTTCCTCATCTGTAAAATGAGCTAGAGGAGGAAATAGCAAACCACTCCAGTATCTCTGCCTAGAAAACCCTGAATGGGGTTACAAAAAGTGGGACATGACTGAAAAACAACTGAGTAATAAAAAACTCTTGACTCCGTGCTATGCCAGGAAGATTCTAGATGAAGTCTTATATAAAAAAAGGTGATCATAAAACATAAGCTGTAGCTTCAGTTATTCATACAGCAGCACCTTTTCACTTGGTTCTAGTTCATGATTTGACAATCCTCTGTGGCATTTCATATACTCTTTTGTGAAACTCTGACAGAGATATACTAATATCATACTTCCAGGCTTTGTCAGTGAAATTGGACAGTAGCAGCTGATAAATCATACTTTCCTTTGATGTTTAGTTTTTTATCTTTCTCTGATTTCAATGACTGGGTAGCTCAAAAACTAATATGGTGATTTTTTTTTTATTACAGCATGATTTAGCAATGTTTCTGTATTATGAAACCTTTGAAATGTGAAAGTTTTTTTTTTTTTAAAGACAAAGATACCTTATTCAGAATGGAAAATAAGTCCTGAAATATAACCATGCTCGAAATCAGACTGTGGTTGAGTTGTGGGTGAAATGCTAGTTGTGTTAAGTAATTAGTTTCTTATTTAGAAACAAGTCATTTCAATCTCCTGTCAGATTCTTGCCAAAATAATTTTAACAATGTGAGCTCAGGAATTCTGGTGTCTTGACTGGAGTGTCTTGAAGCTTTACTGTGAAAGTTTAGCTTCTCATTAAGAAAAGGAAATTCTAGATACTTGTTCTTTGTCTTCTCTAATGAAGCTTTCTAACTTTCAGTAGTCACACATCTGTTATTTTAAGATGCTCTTTTAAAAGGTTGAAAAAAATGAAAGTTAGAATCAGCAACTTTAGTTTTTCTTCCTGTTATCCTCAGAAATAGGAGAGATATCCTTTCTGCAAGGGGAAAGAAGTGAGTTTTCTGGAAGTTATGGTGGTCTGCTCAGCATCCTCAGAACTCTGGAGGGAGCTTCTATTAAGCCTTGCTGGAAAAAGCTATGAGGAAGTGTTTGCCACACTAATATAGATTGTGGCCTTAAGGCAATTCACTTCATCTCTCAGGGAAATGATTCTTCACCCGAATTCTTCATCTCTAAAATAAGGCAGTTGTAATAGATGATTGCTAGGTCCCTTTCCAGGCCTAATATTTTGTGATCCCAGCTAGTTTTCAGGAGACATATCTATTCTACTCATAGCACATTTGCCATGAGGCTTTGAATGATGTGTGGCCTATGAGTCCTGGGTATGGGCTTCTTTGTGGTGATGGGAATTATACACATGGAACAAGCTCTAGGACATACATCAGAGATATTGTATCCTATGGAGAAGAAAAATAATTGTGCCTAAAGCATATGCATTGATTTCTATATAGAATGCTTTGTAATTCTGTCTGGAGACCAGAGGCTAGGCTATTTCCGTACCTTATTCCTGCTTGAACACCTGCTTGAGAATATTGATTCATGAAATGTTTACATATATATACATACATATACATATATGTTATTCAAGAATCTATGAAATGTTACATATGTGCCATATTTGTAGTACTTCATGAATTAATTGATCTATATACGTATCATATACACGTGCATTGAAAAACAAGCATCATGACCCTTCTCCCTGTCATCTCCAGGGTCAAATACAAAAGCTTCTGTCTGGCACCCAAAGCCCTGCACAGCCTAGCCTCCTCCTACTTTTCCAGCCTCTTTATGCCCTCAACAAAGTCTGCGATTCAGTGACACTGACTTCCCTGATGTCCCTCATGCAAGATTCGGCATCTACAGACCGTGGGCATTTTCACCAGCTGTGCCTCATGCCTCCTCATCGCTCCCTCTTGGCTTCCCTGGCTTCCTGCAAGTTTCTGCTAGAATCTCATCTTTGAGAATCCTTTCTCAGTGCCTTCCCTCTGAGGTTATCTCCCATTTATTCTATTTAAATCTTTTTTGTACATAGGCATTTGCATGCTGTCTGTGATAACAGACTGAGGGCCTTGAGAGCAGGGTCTGTCTTTTCCCTTTTCTTTGTTTCCCCAGAGATTAGCATATTATTGTGTCTGGCACACAGTAGGCACTTAACAAACCTTTATTGACCAGCTGATTGGCTGATGCATTTAAATTCATATCATGCATCAGGCTACACATTGTCTCTATTAAACCTTGGACAAGGTTTAACTAACAAATGACGTGGCAAACAAACCTTATCTATACTTGTTTTACACTTACCAATTCATTAACAGTATTTCCTATAATGTTGCATTAAATTCAAAATGCATACTTGCTTCTTTGTGTGATGAAATATATGACATGAAGTCTTTACAAAGCTAGAAAGTTGCAATCTGTGCTCATCTTTGTCATCTGTGAATTTTCAGTAAGTGGGAATATAATAAGATCTCATACATCTGTGAAGAGTAAAGGTCTTCATATTTTTAGAATGAAAAGAGCCATTATAATCAGAAAATGTACAGAGAATTGAATTATCATGCATGGTGTATAAATAATAAATATGTTGATATAAAATATATATCTTACATAAATATATCTGTACACATATTCACAATACACACATATATACAAGTATCTTTCACCTATGAAAAACAGAGCTCTGAGCTAAATTGCATACTGCTAAGGTGAAGTGTATGTGTGTATATATGTATGTATACAAGGGTGAGTATGTGTATAAATAGAGGGAAAATACATTACTGCCCAGTGAATTGAGACTAATCCATATGGCCAATAGAGAAATATCAGATGTAAACCTAATGGGAAGAAGCTTCCTCAGATAGGTTGAAGGAGGTTAAATAAAGTGACTCCCACAAAGCATGGTTTTCTGATCGGGTACATGATGTGTTGATGTCAGTCAATATTTCTTTTACATAAAATGAATGACTTCAATTGCAATTGAATGCCTCTTTGGGTACTTTTATGAGACCCCAGTTGGGTACAGTAAGAAGACTCTTTGTTAAATCAGACAGAATTAGCAGAATGTTATCACCAATTGTTCACCTCTTCCAAATACAAATATGAATGGGCACTATGCTTTTTCTCTCTGCCCTAATCATACCCAGCTGGAAAAGGAGATGATGATACTCCCAGCCTTTTCTCCATCCTTGCCACACAATGAAGTTTGGTAGCTGATGAAGCTAAGAAATTAGTGTTTGACTTAACAAAGATGGGTGGGCAAATAAGTCCAAACTGGTCCCTTGACTCCTCTCTAGGGTAAAGTTTTTCTTGGTAAAAATAGATGTTATTGAATCCAAGTTTTGTAAAGTTGGCCTGTGTTGTTTATAACTAAATAATCAGACTCGTGGCCCCTGAGTGAAAAAATTTATTTAATTCAAGGTCTGATTTCACTTGGTTTGAAAACCAGTGTTCTTTGGGGGTACTGCCTTTACAAACTTAAGCTCTATATCACTACTACTATAACTCAAATCAACATTTGATTTCAACAGGAGCTGCCCATGTGTCAATATTTTATTATAGTTAATTACCTGTAACTGGAGTAAGGGATACAGGTCTTGGTGAAGCTTTCTGAATTTAGTCAGTTCATTTACATATCCCTAGTCAATTGGAAGAAATGAACTTTTCCTACTACATTTGTGCATTCTAGTCTGCCTCTTTGCCTATTTTATTTGCTTATCTATGTATTTGTCAATGTATCCCTATGAATCTATGTATGGATATATGTATACACATATAACATATATATATGTATACAATGTGTCTGTATCTATCTATCTATATACATATATACACACATATATACATATATATATATACATATATATATACATATATATATATACATACATACATTATATATATATATATACACACACACACACACATATGCATATACATACATACGTACAGAGAGTATTTTCCCTCCTTTCCTTTCCCCTTCTCCTCTCAAAACAGCACCTTAATTCAGTGGCAAAAGCAATACCGTCCTGGGAGTTTGGAAATCTGGAGCCTAGGTCCGACTGTCACTACTTAGCTATTTGGCCTTAGACAAACTATTGAATTTCTCTGCACTTCAGTTTGGAATATATCTCTAAGATCTCTTTCACCTCTAAACCCCCTAGCTCAGTTCTCAAAAGTGGGAGAAACCCAGAGTCTGACATTCACTTTCTATATATAGGAGTATTCTACATTGCCTCAGAAACTTTGTAATTGAGGTCAAACCCAAATACAGCATAAACAGTCACAGTGGGAAGTAGGTATAGAAAATGATTTCTGAATCCCAGCTAATGATCTACTTATTCCAATCAATATTGGACAACACACACACACACACACACACACACACACACACACACATGCACACACACACAGAAGTACACACATGGAGAAATTAAGCAAAACTTTGGAATTTGACTTATAATTTTAACACCTTGAAATTACTTATAACATTTATTCTTTACAGGAGCCATGTGCTGGTTCAGTTATAATCACCCTAAAGCACTACTGGATTGCGTTTTGCTATTCCCTGGAGAAGTTAATTGGAGAATGAGGATTGGTATTAAGGGATCTGTTCAAGCCAGAACCCCTTATGGCTTTCCTTGTATCCTTAGTGAAATGCTAGGTCAACTTCTTAAGACCAGAAAGGGCTATTGCCAGAAAACTTTCCCAGAAGGCTAATTTTAGTTTGTTTTGTTTCTTGTGTCAGCCATCATTCACTCATTGCTAGGCCATTAACATAATGCCAGAATGGCTTTATAGTGAACCGGCAATCTAGGGCAAAGGGAAACATGTTGGAAGAAGTTACAATTGACTTAGGTTACTGATGCAAAACTTTAACATTGAGAAGTAAACTATCTCCTGATAAACTATAGGATAAGGATTGCCTGAAGAGTTTAAGTCCACAGATACCTTCAAAGTCTCATTTTAGGTACTGACTTCAGGCTTCTGTCCTCTAAACCTTTCCAATAACAGCTGTTAAATTCAAATTGGAGGCTTTAATTTTGTCCATACTCCCTAGTCAGGAAGACCTGGGCTTGAATCTTACTTCATCAGAAACTTATCTTAAATAAGTTCCTTAATCTCTCCCAGTCTCAATTTCCTCAACTGTAAAATGTGGACAATAATATTGCCAGACCTGCCTCTCAGGGTTGTTGTGAGGCTCAGATAAAATAATGTGCCTTGCAAACTTTAAGGGGCTATTCAAGTATCAGCTACCAAATTCCTAAATCTTGTTTCTTTCTCTGTCATCTCTCCAGTTTGCCCCTTTCTCTGCACACTGCCATTTTTTTTGCATAGATGATTGAAATAGCTTCCTATTTGGACTCCCAACCATGAACCTCATTCCTTCCTGATCTATTCTCCATACAAAACCAAGTAATTTTCCTAAAGTGCCATTTTTACCATGTCACTCACCTACTTAATAAATTGTAGTGGCTTATTCTTTCTGGAATCAAATTTAAAATCTGTTTTTGGCTCTTCATCATCTTGTTCCAACCTGCCTTTCCAGGTTTTTCACATATTACTCTCCTCCATGAATTCCATGGTCCAGCAAAATTGGCATACTTGTTTTGTAACATGATGCTCCTTCGAAGGGTCTTTCTTTGGCTCTTCCTCATAGCTAGAATGTTCCCCTTTTCATTTACACCTCTGGGAATATCTGGTTTCCTCCAATACTCATACCAAAGCCCACCTTCTACCTGAAACCTTTTCCTGATCTTTCTAGGTACTACTGCCCTTCCTATCAAAATTATCTTGAATTCATTTTGTGTATATTCTCTACATTGTGTGCACACATTCTCTCTCTGATTAAAATGTAAATTATCTGAAGGCAAGAGCTCTTCAACTTTTGCCTTTGTATCCCCAATGCTTATTAGCACAGTGCCTAGAACCTAGTAGGTACTTAATAAGTGCACGTTGATTAATTGATTATAATGCAACATGGTCAAGATAAATACTCCTTATGCACCCACTATTGTGCCTAGATATAAACAGGAGTCTGTAAAAATTCAGAAAAATGAGAGGAAGAAAAAAGGGTTCAGCAAATTGATAACCAGTCCTTTAATCACTGTTAGGTAACATAGGGAGATGTTCCTTGGGATAAGAAAAAGCTTCTCTACTAGGGGAAACAACATGTACACAAGTAAGAATATTATATGTCAATATGTATACACACACAAAACAATTTTAGAGTGGGGAGAGGAAATCACTAACAAGCAGATGGGTTAAGAAAGGCCTTCTATAGGAGTTGAAATCTGAGCTGTTCTTTGGGAACTAGTGTTTGAGGTGGTGGTGAGGAGAAGAATCCAGGTCAGCTTGTACAAAGGCACAAAGTTGAGAAATGAAGAGTCCTGTTCAGGGAACAGCAATCAGGCCAGTTTGACATGAATAGAGAGTACATGACTAAAACTAAGGTGTGGTCAATCTGGAAAAATATGGTGGAGACAGGGCCTTAAATGACAGACATAAGAGTCTGTATTTTACTCCAGGGCAAAAAAAGAATCTCAGAAGCTTCTGGATTAGGGAAGTGACATGGACACACCAGCAACTAAAGAACTGCAAATTTGCAAATGGGAATTTGCAAAGTTAAAAATTTATTTAAGTCCTTTAAGAAAGCTTTGGACCTACTGCTTAACTTATGAATATGTTTATTTTTCTGTAGTTTTGAAAATAAAAAAGGATCCCAATATAAAAATTAACCCCTGGTATTTAATGTTAATTAACATTAAATCCGATGTATTAAAGTACTCATAAGGTAACAAATCAAAATAGAGGAGCCTAAAACGCTAGGGGATTACTCTTTTAAAAACAGCTGTGCATGAAATTCTGGAGAGTTACCTCATTACTCTGACAGCTATGCTAAGGCAGGGGACTCAGTGACATAGACCCTAAGCTAAGAATGCTTATTCATGGCTCCTAATGGGGCACCTGAGCTTTGAGGGACAACAATTAGAACTCAATCTCAATTGTTTTGAAGTGAAATAAAGGATGATGTCATTCTTGAAATGAAGTGGGGACCATGTAAATGTCAAATCATGGAGGAGAAAAACAAAACCCACTCTGGCATAAATGGCCACCCACTGCTAGTTCATGTTTCTTTAAGTCAAGTCAATGAACATTTACTAAACACCTATTATTATCCAGGCAAAAAGAAAAGCAAAATATGGCCCCTGCCCTCAAGGAACTCTAAATGGAAGAAATAATACCTAAAAGAAATGGGGGTGGGGAGGAGAGGGGCAGTGAAGTTTTCTTTTTCAGAAATCAACTTTGCCAAACAAGTATTTTTTTTCCATGAAACTTTCTGAGTTGTTTTCATTGACTGGGATGAATCAATGAATAAGTGAAAAAACATTTATCAAGTGCTTACTCTGCACCAAAACTAGAATCCTCAAACTCCTTTGGACCAACTCTACTGACCATTTGCTATATAACTTCTAGCTTTTCAATTCAACAAATTTATTTTTTATTGACTTCTTGTAAAGCTGAGCTCTGTCTTTCATCTCTCACAGTCTCCCATAAAAAAACACTCTAGTCCTAACTCTTTTATAAAAATCTTTTTTGTTACATTTACCTGTATTTGGTAGAAGTGGGAGGTATGGTGGTTTGTGTATAGGGCATGGAGAGCCTGTCCTTTTAGTCAGTCAGTCAAGAAGCATTTATAAAGATTGTGTGCCAGCCTATTGCTAAGCACTTTCTTTCCCTCAAAGTCTTCAAGCCCTTAAACATTGTGGAAGACTAGTGTAGTGTGACTCCTTCAAAAGATGACATGGCTAGATAGAAAGTGCAGAACTTAGACTTAGTGGAGATCTGGGTTCAAATTTTGCCACCAGAACTTCCCAGTTATATGAGCACAGGTGACTTTACTTCATATTTCTGAGTCCTGATTTCCTCATGTAAAATAGAGATACTTAATACTAAGTTTCTTTATAACAGTTATGGCAATTCATTGAGGAGGGTATGCAAAATACTATGTAAACCTTTAAAACCTATATAAATTTTAGTTATTATTTCCAAAAGGTACTGAATCACTGATCCTCAAATTAGTATATATCTTGGCTCTTATTTAATCATTAAGTTTTAGAGTTGGAAAAGACCTTACAGATCATAGAGTCTCAGCCTCCTCCCTCAGTTATAGACAACATACCTGAGACCCTGAGAACTTAAGTGACTTGCACAAGGTCACATAGCTAGTTACTAGGAGAATTGGGATTAGAACCTACATTTCGCAGTTCCTGTGGTAGTACTCTTTCCATCTCTTTTTGTATCCCCAGAACTTAGCACAGTGCCTGGCATATAGTAGATGCCTAATAAATGTTTACTGATTGATAGATTATGCTATATTGGCTCACTGACAGTATCTATTTCTCTGGGTGGTACTACATCACTTTCCTCTTTTGTCACAGCTTCTGAGAAATCTGCTTTAATATTAAGGATCAGAGGAACATTGGTCATAGAGTTAGAGTTACAAGGGACCTTTAGACTATCTAGTCCATCCCTCATTTGACATTTGAGAAAAACAAAAGCAAAACCTAGAAAGATTAAATACTTTGTCCAAGGTCATCCAGAAAGAAAGGTCCTCTGACTCCAGTCAGGGCCTTGCCACTGAACCTGCTTCCTCCTCAATATAACTAAAAATAAGTCACTACCTGCTGCATCTTCCTTATTCCCCAGTTTCTATATCCTTTCCAGTATTTACATTTTATTCCAGCATTTGAGAAACCTGTTTTGAGCACCTACTATGTGAAAAGAAGAGGGCTATAAACATGAATGAAACAAGGATCTCATAGGCTAGATGCAGAGATATATACAAATAATTGTACTATAGAATATTCTGTGATTGAGGCACCAGAGAAACATAAAGACTCATGAAAATTTAGAGTCATGAGAAATAACTTCTGCCTGGGGAGCAACAGAACTATTTCTTGGGCAAGGTAGCATTGAAGTTTGGCCTTGGAATCTTGCTAGGATTTCAATGGGCGGAAATGAGGAAGGAGGTGTTTCTGGTGTTTGCAAGGGTAGAGGCATATAAAGGGAAAAGGGAATGATGTAGTTAGGCAATGATAAGTAGTCCAACTGGGCTGAAGCATAAACTATGTAAAGGCTAGTAGAGTGAGATAAAGCTGAAAAGTTAGGCTGGTGCTGGATTTTGGAAGGTCTTGAATGACAAGCTAAAAAGTTTGAATTTTATTCACAGGCAACAGGGAGTCATTGAAGGTTTATAGGCAGGGGAGTAATATGGTCAGGTCTGTGCATTAGGAAGATTAATCTGGCAACCATTGGTGTGCAAGATGGATTAAAGGTGTGATGACTGGAGTCAGAGAACTGAGTTAGGAGGCTATTGGAACTGTCAATGTGAGAGATAATGAAGTCCTGAACTAGAATGATGGCAATGAAAATGGAAGCAGTGGGGGGTGAGAGGGAAGAAGCAGGAGGAAGATTGGAGAGTATGTAGGTAGAATTAACAAGATTGAAGACATTGGGGGAAGAGAAGAAATCCCCATTTTGTCCCATACACAAACCACCATACTAGCCACTTGAAAATGCCGGTTTCACAATGCAGGCTAAAATATAGACAACATACAGTCATTCTTTTGGGATCTGGGTGGGAAGGAAGGTATGATTATATGTAGGCATTGAAACAAAGTGACTAGACATGCCTAAGGTTTTACACCTGAGTAACTATGAGCAAATTAATTGAAATATGGGAGTTAAGAGGAAGGGTATGTTTTAGATCAGATCATTTTGGACATGTTAAAGTTGAAGCACCCTGATAGGAGATCAAAGCAGGCATGTAAGGCTGTCTAGTAAGTCACTGGGGAAATATACAAATAACTAAGCCATCATCACTGGACTTTGTGGATATAATAACTTGGTGAAATAAAGCCAATGGACACTTTTCTTCCCATATACCTTACCATCCCATCCCGTTTCCTTCGAATATCTAAGTCAAAATTTGAGAAAGAATTATGACTTTAACACAACACAAGGTTTGTGTATGTGTGTGTGTTGTGTGTGTGTGTGTGTGTGTGAAGCATGTTTGTTTATGTAACCACAAACCCAAAATGCATGCAAAAGGAAAGCAAGGGGGAAATGCTTAACAATATAAAGCATTATGAATCTTGCAACATTATAAACTGCATGTAAATCTCTTTCCTTGACCCACAATGAGGTGAAGCAACAAAAAGTCAATGCATCTTTAGAAAAGCAATATCTGATCCAAAAAGTACTGCTGAAGCAAAACAAAGGCCTGTAAGAGGATGGATTGGGAGAGACAGTCTTCAGCCATTGACAATCTGTGGGACTCAATGTAGAAAGTCACTTTTAAATGAAGACTGACTCTGCAACCTAGCAGAAATAGAAATAGGAAAGCCAGACACAGCTTCATTTACAATGACTGATAACATGTGGTACCCAATTTATCAAGAAAGACGTGAGAATATAGGGGAATATTCAAAGGGACTAAGCCTTCACAAAACAATATTCTGAAAATATCCCTACCTCCATCCCCATTACATATTTCCTTGTAAATGAAGCTCAGGATAAGAGAGGTCTTGAGGGTATAAATTTCATATTTCCAAAAATTATGAAAAATAAATTATAATTTATGCATTTTTATTTTTGTTTTGTTTTGTTTTCTTATTTTTAGGCAATTGGGGTTAAGTGACTTTCCCAGGGTCACACAGCTAGTAAGTGTCAAGTGTTTGGTCCAAGACTTAATTTGAACTCAGGTCCTCCTGACTTCAGGGCTGGTGCTGTATTCACTGCACCACCTAGCTGCCCCCTATTTTTTATTTTTGAAAGTGTTACACTTTTACTTGTCCCAGCCACACTTCAAAGAAAGATGACAGGATGTGCTAGCATTGACCTTTCTCTTAATATGACATTACTAGAACACAGGAGAAGTTGGAACTTTCAAAAAAAGGTAGAGCCATTTATCAATTTTTCCAGGCTCCTATTTGTAAGTTGTGGGAAAGATTCTTTATTAGAAGTTTAAAAAGCAGTATATCATCCTCTTCATAAGATGACACAGGCCAATTTTCATTTGACTGTGATTAACCAAAATTGAAAATAAGTGGGTTTATTTATTTATTTTTTGGCAACATTATAGGTAAAGATTTTCTTGTGCAGTTGAGTGATCATTGCATTTTAGGGCTTTCCAAGGGACTGGAATGGAGACAGAGTCAGAGTTAAAAGAGTTACAGAGGATCTAAGAGCTCTAGTACCATGCCTTCTAAATCACAGGAGTAGATCCCCTTTTGTACCCTTCTCCAAACACTTCTAGGATTTCTTGACATGAAGGAATTAACAAATGACAATAGAATGTAAGCCATTTCAAAGTGAACCATTTGGAAGTCTATTAAAATTTGTCCATCATTCATGGACAAAAAAAAATGTCCATCATTCATGGCCTCAGTTGCAATGCAAGCAAACATTTCATGCTTACTTTACTTCCAGCAGCCTCCTACCTATTCTCTCTAATATTCCTATCACCATTTATTGCCCTCAGTCCTCATTGAATCAGCCTGGAACAAAGCCACCAGGATGATCTATCTCAAACATTATTTTCACCATGTCTCTTTCTTGACCAAAACCCACATTGGCTCCATATTACTATTCTAGTCAAAACTTAGCTTCTTAGCCTAAATGTCTTGATCTTTTGTTAAGTTTTCTTTTTTCTGTCCCCTGCCACCTGATCACACTCAATTTATCTAGATACTATTTTAGCAACCTTTTCATGTTGTCCAGGCTGTTCATCTTACTGTTTCTCACCCTGTACTCACACATTCCCTGAACATGTTTGCTCTTATTCCTGTACTTTTGCTCAAGCTGTTTACTCTTCAAGGTACCATCCTCTTTTCTCTACACCAATCTATTTCCACAAGACTAGGACAAATTCACTTCTTTCCAAAAATCTTCTCTGCTTAACCATGCTGCAAAGTTATCGTGTTGATCATCTTCCTCCTACTCTCTATTTCACCAGCGCTTACTTCAGTATTAAATTACATTACACTTTTTTGGTCAGTTTTTGTGTCACCATGTATATACCTTTCCAATTCCCAATTGGATTACTGGTTTTATAAGAGCTAAAACTATGTCTTTTATTTATGATTGTAAGCTCCTTGAAGGCAAGGACTACATCTTTGGACCTCTCTTAGTGACTAGCACAGTGCATTTCACATTGATACCCTTGTTTTGGATAAATGTATTCTGCAAGACAATGCAACCCATAATACAATGCTTCAAATGGAGTAGGCATTCAGTAAATACTTGCTGGATGAATAAATGGTACATAAGACAATTCTCTCACCTGAAATGTGACAATTCTTTTTTCCTCCCAAAGCAGGCTAGTAGAATTTGGATTAATTATATTCATAATATATATATGACAAATAGTAAACTACTTTCCACTGTTTTTTAAAAAACCCTTTAACTAATCTCAATGGGTTCTATGACTGAGAACAAAATTCTGTATAATCAGGAACTGTGTTGGAATGATTGAAACTTTCAGATGATATTAAGAAACTTAAGTTAAGTGCTATAAAATTTCAAAATCAAGGTTTACATTAACCAGTAGTGGACCCTTAAGAGTCAGGGGCTCCTTCCATTTAAGTAATTTTTATTATTAAGGAATTTGATATGAAGTTTGAAAATAGAAGACTTTAGAGTTGATTAAAAGACTGTAGAAACCCACTGAGTGCTGAAGAAAATGATACTTTTTGATTGTAGAATTGCTTGTAATGCAATATTTTAGAGTAGACTAACTTTGTAACTTTGAGTCTCTAAAATCACCCCCTGGGCTTACTCATTTGTAAAATTAAGGATTTGGACAATGTGATCTCTAAAGTCTCTTTCCGACTTAAGATTGAGGGACTTTATTATTTCAAATGTAAAAATGGCTCCTGGTCACTTATCCTACTCCCCTTATTCCAATTTTATAACAACTTCAATAGTATTGAGAACTTTTGACATCTAAATCAACACCTGTTATTCCCTATTATGTTTTACGGCATGATGTAGATGACAAACCATTGGGGCTTGGAGTTAGGAAGACTTGGATTCAAATTCTGCCTTAAATATTGTGACTATGGGCACTTAATCTCTCTGTGACTCTGGTGCATTACATATAAAATGAGAGGGTTGGACTCAAAAGCTTCTAAGGCCCAAATAATCTTGATATGTCATATTATGATCTAAATATATTGTACTATGAATTAAATATCTCAGAAATATTGATTGTGTGTTTTGGGCAGAAATAAGATGAGGTAGAGGTGGTCTCTCTAATGCTATGTAACGTTGCTGTGAAAATAGCTACCCTGAGATGGCCTGCAAAGGATGATGTAATTTTAAAATTATGCCCAGAATCATATTATGTTTTTAGTACTTGTACTTCATACCCACAAACTTAAAAAATAAGTATTTGATGGCAACATGTGCTTATAGCTTGTAAACATCTTAGTACTTAGGTGGTTGATAAGGAGAAAGATATAGTTAACTAGAGTTTAGTAGCAACAGATATGTTTGTATTAGAATTACTCCCACTGAAATTATATTCTAATGGAGGACAGACCAATGTTCGGTGAAATCTTACTTCTATTAAAAATCATCATATTATCATATCTTTTCATGTTTTTGGAATGATAGTTTACATATTTTATTCAACCAAGAGAATGGGATAGTCATAAAGCACTACACAAGTGACTAGATCATCAATCTGAACTCATACTGTGGCTTGTGGAAAACAGTATTTATGCACTGCAAGGAACTGAGTAAAACGATCGCATGGCCAATGCTGCAGCAGCAGCATGTCCCCTTCCCCCTTGACTATGGGAAAGGTAATTTTATTATCTGGGTGATGGCTTCAAGCATCATTTGACACTTAAGATCTTTTTCTTTAGCATAGAACATTCTTTAGCATAGAACGTTCTTCCCTCCAGTATTGAAAGAAAAGTCCTGCAATAGCAAGCAAGCTAGTTCTCTTCTAGCTACTGGCAAGCTTCTGAGAATCTTGTACGAGAATTTGTATGTTGAATGAAAGCTGGCCCTTTGGTAGCAAACCATCAAAATCTCAGACACTCTTGGCCACACACTACCATTACATTCATGAAGGACATCTTTTTGATGCTCTCAGTAAAATATTTAAGTCTCAGACCTGACTTATAGGATGTCCTAATCACAAATAGCTATGGGAGAAAAGACAATTCAGTGCAAGGAATGACAATGTTCTTTGTAATTCTTGACAGTAGGGATTAGGAGTCAGAAAACAATGGGTTAATGGCATTGGTCAAGAAAAAAATTACAGTCTGGATTTTAGGTGTTTTTTTTTTAATGCCTGAAAAAGATCATCTTATACTTAAGACATCCTGTAGTGGGCCAATGCATGAGAAAATGTGGTATACTTGCTATAAGGACTAATACTTCTGTTTCAAAATAAATAATACTTCTGTTTTATGGACTCAGGACTGCCCATCTGTTTGTAGAACTTACCTTTACACACCAACTGTGGAGACTAAGTAGAACGTACTTCATATATTGGTTGAGTCGCACAAAGCTTTTTTTAAAGGTACGCACATAATATTTTTATGCTAATCTAATAAAAATGTAGTATATAAACAAGGTTCCTTCATTCTTCACCAAACCTTTATGTAAAAATGCTTTAATACATTTTTAAACCCTTTGTAGAAATAATTTGGCTGTTACCACATTCCAGCTATTAAATAAGCCTATCTGAAACCTTTACAGATCAACAGATGAGTTCACTGTCATTTGGATCATGAATAGCTGCATGCTAAATGGAATCATATTTCTTGATCTAATGGAGAATATTTTGGCATAACAATAACTTTCATGTACCAATATTGAAAATAACTGGAGTGGCATGTTAGTATTGAATAAATATGGAGGGTAGCTCATACCTTAAATTCCTCCAAGATTTTGTAACTTTTCCCATGATATTCACAAAAGTTTTTCACTTCTTTGCACTCAGGACAGCATCCATTGTGTTCCACTTTAGTACATTTTGGGTGAATTTTAGGGCATTCTGGTTGGTCACAAACAGGTCCATCCAGAGCACAGACACATGGACAGTTGGAATGCCCTGGGAAAAAACGTTCTCCCAATTTGTATACAAAGCCGCTGTCATCCACACACCCTTTCCCTCGATAGTCATCAAAGATCAGATTGTCATTACTTGAGGCCTGGTCACCTTCATCAGCAGGGTAGTCTTCATGATTGATGGCAGCTGGGGTGACCAAACCAGAGATTACCAACAGAAGTATGCAGGCTTCATGAATAGGAAGAGCCATCCCCCTCCTCAAAGACTTCTGCATATGGTCCTAATATTAAATATACCCAGCTGCTTCCATGGGAATACCGGAGGGGTAGGCTGAAAACAAATATTTAAAGAGAATAATTTGACATATTAAAAGATAATATAGTCAATTAAGGCCATGTCCTCAACCTGTTTATTGGGATTGATATAATAGTTCCCAAATAAAAGGAGTTCAAGCAAGTACCTACTCTTCAGTTTGAGGTATAGAGAGTAAATCTTTGGCAACATATTAACTAAAATTGATCCCTTTAGGAATTATTTTACCTAGGAAATTTCAGTTCAGGTTTAGCACCTGGCTTTCATATATTACTTTGACTAAGATAGAGAGATTTGTTTCCTAAGCCATGAAGAGATGAAATGATTTGCCTCTGATTAGTTACAAGTAGTTCAAAAGAATTTTAATGCACAGTCTCTATTATCCTTAAACCTTGGCTGTTTCCACTGATGGAATTCAGATATTAAATAACTCAATGTACTACAATTGAGATATTGGTGTGAGAAACCTATATCAGACAGTAATGGAGTAAAACTAATAGTTGAGTATAAGTTTTAATTGTGTTAAAGGTTGTAGAAAAGACCACTGAGCATCCTTTCTTTATGCTTGCAAACAAGGCTTTACAGTATTCTGAGAACAGGTTTATAGCAATAGACATGTGTTTGGGTTGTAAAAAGTAATCAGCAGTGAAACTCACACCTCTATTCCACATAGGAAAGGGAAAGAAAAAGGGAAATCAAAGAAAACATGTCATAAAAAGACTTGGCAAATAAAATGCATTATGTATATTGCTGACTATGTCTTTATCTTCCTCAGAAGCTAAGCTTCTAGAGGGCAAGAGAGATACCTCTCTGAACATTATGCATAGTATCTAGAACATGATTTGCATTTAGTAAGTTTATTATTAAAAACTAAGTGCAAATGGATAGATCCAGTTAATCTCTGAATACATGACTTTTCCCAAATATATTTAAAAATCTTGGGTTTGGGTTGTTTATACAAATGAGCAAACAAATTTATTTTATTAAAGTTTTTGAAAACTGCAATGGAATAATTCTCATCATAATAAAAATACCTTATCAAATTAGTGATATTGACCTTTCAGACACAAAATAATATTGATATTAACTAATGTCTGGAGTCCTGAGAATAGCTCATACTTTAATATTCATGTTGAGTAAATCACAAAAAGTCATAGGGACATAGGGAAAACCTTACCCTCCATCAAGGAAGTAATAGACAAGGAAGAAACTTGTCATATAATGCATTTGTCAGTTTCATTGTATGTGCAGATGGTACGAAGAATATAAATAGTACATTTTTAGTCCCTTTGTGTCATTCATGTTTGAGTTTACTTTCCAAATCATAACCAAAAAAATGATAACCCACTTTCACCCAGCTTAAAATGTGCAATGGATACTTAAAAAATAAAAATGTATTTTCATGAAACTTTTGAATAGGTCTTATATTAAGTTATGCATTTTTAGTGAGGTATGCAGATTCTGGCAATAGTAAAAATGGAAGGTAATATATTTACTCCCTCTTCCTGAAGGGGAAATGTTCTCTAATATCAGGATTCTTTGTGAATAATGATAAAGGAGGTGAATCTCCTTTAAAATATGTAAAAAATAATGAGTCATGACAGAACAGAAGATGCAAACCTACAATCTTACTGGAGAAGCTTTAAGAGCCTATTGACAAAGCATTTCCCCCCCCAAATGATTAATAGTGGTGCCAAATATTATACAAGCCTTTGAAAAACATAAACCTATTTTACTAACTGCAGGATGAATTGACAGATCCCCCATATATTTAGAAAGTGTAACTTTGAGAAAAAAGGGGCTATTGTGCTTCGCTGTAGCATTCCTCTAGTATCTGTAGCAACATGCATGATAAGCCATGTCAAATTCATACAGAATTCTGCTATAAAAAGACATAGACAAATCTGGTCTATTCATTTACAAGCTACAGGTAGGCAGCAATTTACCATACTATTGTCAATGCAAACTTAAACAGAAATGAGGGATACAATTCACACTTAGAATAAAATCATAAATATGCTTCTATCCATGAAATCTATTTTGTAAACCCTTATTTCTCAATGTAGGCATTCAAAGCATAACAAAGTTCTAAGGCTGCCTAATTAAAAAAAATTTAAAAACATAGCAGTCATCTTGATAGCTTGGGTGCTCTATGACAGTTTAAGACTCCATTTATTTAAATGAAAGAAACCTTTATCCAAATAAAATGTTTATGTAAAGATTCTAATAAGTAAGCAAACACTGGTACACTGAGATCACAGCCATAGCTGAACTTTGAAAAAAACCACATCTGATAACAAATGACTGCATCTAGTCCTTTGAGAAAACAAATATAACTTGTGCTAATAATGTATACTTACCTAATCAGTATGGAGGTTAATGGTGATGGTAGGGTCACAGGCCAATAAGAACTAAAAGGTTAGATGGTTTTAGTAAAGCAGTTCCTCTTTAATTACCCGAAGAATACATTTTTTTTTCAGGGATGAGTTATAGGCAATCCCTTTTCTCTTCCTCCCATTTCAAAACACAGTAAAGAGGCAGTCTCCCGCCCTTCCAGAGAGAAACACAGCAGACACACATAAGAATTAAGCTTTGGACCAGTGTTCAGAATTCAAAGCAAGAAGCAGTGCTGTCTCGTCGAAATCCAGACTCCCGTAGTAGAATCATGTTGAACTTAATTTTAGAATTTTCTCAGCTGCTTCTATGAAATTTCCCGATTGATTACGTTTCTTCCAAACACGAGATCCTTTGCACAGTGTTTGTAACGGCAGTAGAGAAAGGTGGTTTGGTTAGGCTTTCAACACCACAAACAGCAACAGCATGCTATAGCTTAAAGCCAGCTCCGCCTGAAATACCCTCCGCACCATCACAAAATGCGGCTTCAAACACCTCTTACAACAACAGAAAATGCTTACAGTGGACGTGAAGCAAAGGAACAACTTTAGCTTGATTTCTGCATCAAAGAAAGCAGTTTGCAGAGATTGCCGCTTTGGAGCTCAATCTACCGGCAGCCGGGATTTCTTCAGTACCACGGACAGCGCCAACAGCTGGATTCAGCGCGCTGAGCCGCACAGTACCAATTTCCAGCAGCTCTTTCTAGCCAGCCTCCAGAATGGACCAGAACAGAGAGTTTCTCTCTTTCTAGTCGCACTTTTCCCTATACCAGACACAGACACACTATTAAGAGGAAGGGTTTCCTACATGTGCATGTTACGTATTTGCATCGAACTGCCCCTAAATCCCCCCAAATCAATGTCATTATGCATAATGTATTCTTGGACCGGCTGCAGAGATGTGTTCCACTCGGTAAGTTCCGGAAGTGCCTTGTATCTAGATTTAAGCCATCTGCAGTCCCTGATTATTATTAGGAGATGAGGCATGATCACTGCCAAGGCATCTTTGAAAATGAAACCTCACTGTTGGTATTTGAACCTCTGACTGCAGAAAAACTCCCAATGCTGCATGATTAAACTTCTGATCTTCCTCCACAGCCTGGATTTGGTGAAAAGTAGGAGAGTTCTTGTGGAGCTTGTTCAGTTACATTAAAAACCAATCTCTTGCAATTCATCTAGTCTGTCATTAGGCGTCATTGTAAAGCTATTTCTCCCCAACCCCTAAGCAAGGCAGCGTTTTCTTTAAATTCTTATTAAAACGGGGGTGGGAGGTGGGGAGTGGGGGGACGGGGATGAGAGGAAATGACCCAGTCTCAAATAAATAAGCAGAAAGTTTTAATTTTTATTGGTGGCAATATACACACCGGAGTGCATCCGTTGCATGTTATTAGGCGAACCACAAATATTACCTTCTAACATATTTAACTAGTCGTTTATTGGCTCGGAGGTCTCAAAGACATTCTCGGCATAAAAGTGAATGCCCTCTGCAGTGTGAGACGCTGATTTTTCAGGACCACGTTCGAACAGTTCCGTCAGATCCCCCAGAAAATAGGCTCTCTCCATCGTGAGAGAACACTACGCTGTGCGCTTCACTCTCATGGCCCATCAGTTTGCGAATCTGACCTGATTTGAGATCTAGCAAATGGATAACCCCGTTGCTGCTTGCCTGAGCTAAAACTCGACCTGAAATAGAGAAACAGAAAGCAAAGTTTCATTGGAACGGATATAGTTTGCAAGTAAGGGAACGTTACCGTTCTGTTTCCAGGGCGATGCACCAAATTCTCCTTTTATGTTGCGTTTACCATGACACGTGAAATGAGAACTGCTTTATAGGAAATAATTTGAGTCTAGGGTAATATAAACCAATAATTAAACTATTAGATTTGAGTGATTAAAATGAACCTAAGGATTTTTACTTACTACCCACAGCAGGGGATTTCTGGAACTTTAATTCTCAACAGATTTATACAACCATTTTATTAAGATAGACTTTTTGAACAACACAGAGCAGAACAATTTATCAAAGGATATAACTCAAAATTCACAATATATATTGCATGTAAGGAGAAGTTTTAGAGAGTTGAGGATTACAAGTTTAGCCAAAGGACAAGATATTACTGTTTATGTGTACTTCATATTTTAAAAAAATTGTCATTCCACTTTAATTTTGGTTGCTTGTAAACATTGCACCTGAATATTCATTTTAAAAACTATAAGTAATTTTATGATTAAAAATAATGGTGATATTCATGAGCTTCAGTTTCATAAGAAAACTCAATAACTTTTTACAAAATTGTTTAGTCCTCTCAACTAAGCTTACAACTCATGACCCTAGTTAAGTAAGACAGATACACATACGGGATAAGATATTCTTAAACCTGTTACAGTATCTTTTCTCAAATGTGAATATTTTCCTGCAAGTGACTCAAATCACCAGTGAAACCTAAATTAGTGTGGTCGCCAAGAAGTCAATGAAGCATTTAAACCATGGATTTTGAGATTAGAAACAATGGAACATTCTTACTTAACCTCAGATTTTGGAAGAGTATGAAAGATAGGAGGTTTTCTACTTGACAGTCTGATGTTCACTTGGGAATCATTGCTATCACATCACCCTGATAGATTCCAATAATGTCTTCTTGTCAACATTTGAACAGAAAATGGCTTCAGGTGATATAATGGGGAAAATAAATGCAAGTTGTTCTTCTTGTAAAAAATAATTACGCAAAATCATTTTAAAAACACTAAAACATTTAATCACAGGTTATGTCTCAAGTGGTCATGGATATCTGTAAAGGAGGGACCACTGTGGAAGTACAGTTAACCATGATAAATATGACCTATTTGCAAACCTTTATATGTACTGGGCTTCTTCGTCTAGAACAAAGCCTGACACAGCAAAGATTCATAGGATGGATTAGGGTGTCCAAAGCAGCAGATGTGAATATTTATTATAAACTCTCCCCCAGTAAATCTTTGCTGACAGAAGCATTACATATGGATTTCACTTTCAGCTAGACTCTATGGCAATTGCTGTTGCGACTTTCCTAAAAGCCAAACAAATAACTTATTTCTTAGATTCTTAATAGCCACAGCTTTTTAAATCAAGGAAAACAAATTAAGAACTCATAAAGAGGAGGAAAAGGTTTAGCTCAAAGCCTTTGTTGTCATGAAGCAAAATTCATCAAATGAGCATCTGAATTATTTCACTGGCTTAATTTATCAGACCTCTTGAGAACTTTTTAAAAGTTTGCTCAACAAAATAGAGAAGATAAAATAATTATGGCATGATTTAAAACTTCATGAATAATCTGACACCACTCACAGCTGTCCCTAAATATGTGTTAATAAATATTTTAGTTACTGTGTAGATGCTGATATATTTACATTAATTTTTGCTTACCTTTGGAAGATATTATGGGGGATCTCTGTGTTCCATGTTATCAACTGATTTATACAAAAGCATCATAAATATATCATCATACCCCTCCTTTTACAGTTTACATTGAAACAATAGGTGCTACACCATGGTTGAAGTACAAGACTGTTTCTATTAGAGGTAAGGCTGGTGAAAATGGGGTGGGCCAGGAGATTTGAGGGAACCATTCACTAGGCTTTGTTAAGTACAACACTAATATTTAGCTAGTATATATGGGACTGATGTGAAAAGAAAGCTAAATGGCATTCCTCCCAATAAAATAATCAAATACTTAAGAGTTGATATCATTTCTGGGGAAGCAATATATTTGCAAATGTGAAAAACATGCAGATATTTCTGAATATATGTGTTTGGTATTTCTACATTCACATGCATGCGTCCATTTATCATCTTGGAAGAAACATGTAGACAAAGCACTGGATTTGACTCATAGAACCTGAGTTCAAATCTTGGCTTTGTTATTTACTGCCTTTGTGACTTTGAGTAAGTTGCTTAACTCCAGTTTCCTCATTTCTCAGGTCCTTTTCATTTCTCAGAGATAGAGCCAACAGGAACACAATGATTTTCAGACAATGCACTGTTATCAGACCATTTCTAAGCCAAGTCTACATTGCTTTGTTTTCACTTTTCTTTAACAGAAAATGCTAATGTAAAAGAAGAGAAAAGGAAGACCACAAAATAGACATTTTAAATGTTACCTTATTATTTGCATTTATGTAAAATTTGCACTAATAATAATGCTTATTGTGATGTAAATGCATCTCTTTAGAAGAAAAGAAATCCTATCTTATGAAGAGGGAAGAGGAAATAAACTATTACATTGCTGGTTAAAATATCTTTATTAAATATTAAGTAAAACAAAGTATAAATGAAATAACTGTCCTACAAAACACAATTATTTAAATATACTCTTGGAAACTTTATTTGCCTAGCAACTTGAATACTAGAGGAATAACGTATTAGAAAGGCAAACACCACAACAAAACCACACAAATTTAAGGCATGTAATGAAAAAATAACCCATACAAAATACAAATAAAGAGTACTATGGAAACATTTAAACAGGAAACTAGTTAAATTGATTTCTAAAACTACATTTTTACAAGATTGACTACTTTTAGAATTTCAGTCAATGAATATATTTTGAGCTTCTGTGTACAAGACATTGGTAAGCATTTAGATAGCAGATAGATTTAACACCTTTCATAGAATGGCTAGAGTATAAGTGG
Source organism: Phascolarctos cinereus (assembly GCF_003287225.1). NCBI lineage: Eukaryota > Metazoa > Chordata > Mammalia > Diprotodontia > Phascolarctidae > Phascolarctos > Phascolarctos cinereus. The sequence continues at coordinate 72,004,939 of NW_027556180.1, forward strand.
TCTGATGACAGGAATGTGTTATCTTGTAAATGGCATAATGGAAAGAATACTGGACTTGAAAGCTACCTGCTAGATGTATGACCTTGGACAAGTCAGTCTACCTTTTTAGATTTTAGCTTCCTCACTTGTAATATGAAGAGAGTTGTACTACATGAGATTTTTTTTTCAGGTCTTTTCCAGTCAGAAGTAGGCAAGAACCATAACTCAGTTATTGGGTTATTGTTGTTGTTCAGCCTGGAAGTCACACTCATTTGCAGGTGGAACAAGAGGAGAGGGAGGGTGGACCTATCCCTGTACTTGTGTATATGAGGGGCTTGGGGGATGGTTGAAAGAGCCTTGAAACCACCTCCCATTCACCACTTCACTTTAAAAATAGCATGTTGAAGTGGAAAGTACCTTTAGGAATCATCTAGTCCAACTTTTATTTTACGGAGGAGGAAACTAAAATCCCATAAAGGGGAAAGTAACTTGACCAAAGTCACAGAGGAATACTTATTCAACACTGATGTAGCACATATCTTACAGACTTAGAGAATGTTGTAACTGGGAGGACCTTAGAAACCACTTTGCTCAATCTTTTTTGAAGAAGATGAGTTTCAGAGTTAGTGTCAGGGCAGGCACTTGCATCTAGGTCCCTTAACTTCCAAATTTTGGGCTTTTTCAGTCAGGATGTTGAAATTTGATCTTTCTCAGGGACATTCCTCTTCCCAGAACACTGGACTCTGATTTTGTGACTCAGGGCCAATAATTGTGCAGGAAGAAGGAGACAGGCATTCTCTGTCTTTCCAGGCATATCATCTCAAGATATACCTAAAGAAAGTTTGAGGGAAAGAGCAAAACTCTGAATAAAAGGTCCTGGGAATGGAGGAAACAGAGACAACCCCAGAAAGATGTTATCCTTTAAGATGGACTCAGGGGTTGTATCTTTTTCCTAGCCTTACCCTACCTAATATGCCTCCTATTTTTATTGGAGGTATCTGGGATTTAATATGTTATCTCTGATTGGGCTAGAATGTGAAGGTCTAATACCAAGGGTACCAGGGTAAAACAGGAATCCACCAAGAAGCCTAGGTGCTCTGCCTGGGCCAAAGATTGGCTTATTTCTGTCTCTACCTCAAACTCAGGTGGAGTTCAGCCTGCTTAGAGTTCACCCATTGACAGTGTTCACTTCTCTCTTAGGTCAGTAGAATCTTTCTCTGCCTTCTACCGTAGAGGAATACAAGAGGTGGTGGAAGCCACTGGTGCATCTCTCCCTTGGGCAAAACTCCACTCTGGTCAGTTCTTAATATTTAAAAAATCTGTTTATATGTCTTTATATAATATAGCTAGGTGGAATAGTAGGTAGACTGTTAGGACTTGGAATCTGGAAGATTGAATTCAATCCTACCTCAGACACTCACTAGCTGTGTGACCCTGGGCAAGACATTTAACCTCTCCTTGTTTCAGTTTCCTCATCTGTAAAATGGCAATAACAGACAACTATCTCTCAGGGTTGTTGCATGGACCAAATGAGATGATACACGTGAAACATTCTGTAAACCTTAGAGTGCTATATAAATGCTAGCTATTATCATGCTTTACATTCTACCATGGGCTGTAGAGAAAAATTTCAATGGGTTATCTGAATAAGATAACAAACTCAGGTTTTATTTAACTCTATGGTAATTAAAAAAACATACATAACTTGGTTTTTTTTCTGTAAAAAGTCTTTCAAATATCTCCTTCTTCTCACTCAATCAACACTATTCTGTGTTGACCAATGGGAATTAAACTAGAGGAACATATGATATTCTTCATCTTCCCCTATTTGCCATGTTGCCAACTTTTTTGGGGGAGCTAATAATAGGTATAAACCTCAGCATAAACCACAGCTCTTTGAATGTATTGCCATCAGACTAATCAACTTTTGGAAACTTAAAAACTGAAAAATTGTAAGAAGACCCTCAAAGTTTGCTCCCAGAATGATTTTATAAATAGTCAATTTCTAAAAATGATGATGCTTCTTTATTGTGTGCTTTTTTCACTACTTGTGAAAATGAGTCAAGGCTATCATTGCCAAAGCACCCTCAGTTGGATTTGCAGAAATACTTTAAGAATTGGAAAATATTTAGTAACTTGATTTTATAGGAAAAATTATCTGATATTAATGACATACTATGATTTAACAATAAAGTGATGAAGAAAGCCCTCAAGAATGTCCAATTTAAAGTGCTGAATTAGACAAGTTAGTGACTTTATTCCTTTTGGGCCCTGTTTAGTATCATATTAAGCTAGGCAATTTATGAGTAAAATAGTAATACAAATTTCAAATGTGGTGTCTAGGAAGCTGATTACTTAAGAATTAGGGCTATTTTCTCCCCTTCATATTGTTTTTCCTATGCACTTTATTAACATGATCTCACAGGTACATATGAACACATAAACCTGTTTCCTAAGGAGGTTTTCCTAATGAAGGGGGAAAAAGGAAAATAAGACAAATGCCTATTAATTAAGGAGTCAAATACTTAAATCCTTTGTATCTGCAGAAACCTTAATTTGGGCCTCCCTAATAGAGTTGTCCTGAACCCAGTGGTCCATAAACCATGTGCTTTCAATTCAGGGATCATTAACAATAGAAGCCTTTGATAAAACATATCTTACTGACTTGCCCCTGATAACTAAGTAATACATTTTCAATTGGGCATGTTTTAAACCTTTTTTTTTTTGGTTAAACTAACATAGCTCAGGAAATCTTTGAATGTGTAAATGTAAAAAGACACAATTTTAGGGGCTACTTCCGTGTCCTTTTTGTTTGCCAATTATACAAGTATGAAAATTATGAAAACACTACTCTAGAATCACTAAGAGTTTTCTAAATTTTCAAAAAGCATTTTGGGGACATGTCCCATACAATCATGGGATTTGTGAGCTGGAATAGACCTCAGTGGCCACAGAATGTAATCTATACATGCAAGATATTTCCACTATAATATATCCAACAAGTGGTCATCTAGTCTCTGCTTCAAGCCCTACAAGGAGGGGGAATCCACTATCCCTCAAAGCCAGCCATTCCACTTTTGGGACTAGTGGTTAGGATTGTTCCTGACATGGAATCTCAAGCTGCCTCTTTGCAACTGCCCTCCATTGCTCCTGGTTCTATCCTCTGGGCCCAAATGAGATAACAACAATAAAAAATTACAAACAACAACAACAACACCTAGGCTTTACATAGCACTTTTAAGTTTGCAAATCAATTTGCAAGGCAGTCTCATTTAATCTTCATGACAATCTTAGGAGGTAGGTGTCATAAAACAACAACCACACAACAACAATAATAACAACAACAACAATAAACATATTACATGCATTTTACAGGCAAGGAAACTGAAGCACAAGACAGTTGAGTGACTTGCTCAGGGTCACTTAGTAAGTGTTTGAGGTAGGATTTGATCTTAGGCCTTCACAATTCCAAGACCAATGCTCTGTATGATGTACCACTTAGTTATCGAGTTCCTCCTTCAAATGACAATCCTTCAAATATTTGAACTTAATTATCACTTCCCTTAAGTCTTCTCTAAGCTAAAGATGCCTAGTTCCTTCATCAGGTCCTCATATAATATGGACTTAATACTTTTTCATTCATTCAGGGTTTCAGGGCTCTTCAATATCCTAGTTGTCTTCCTCTGGTCATTCTCCATCTTAATATTTTTCTTAAACCATATTCCTTTGGAAGTGCACACCATTCTTCAGATGAGGTTGATGGACAAAGAGTGCAGTGAGCAAATCACCTCTCTGTCCCTGGCATTGAGCCTCCAGTTAACACAGCCCAATATTGTATTTACTTTTTTGTTTTTGGTTGTCACATTGCATTGTTGACTCATGTTGAACTAGTAATCCTCAAAAGCACTTAGAGCTTTTTCAGAAAAACTGCTATCTATACAAGTCCTCCCTCATCTCACATCTGTGAAGTTGATTTTTGTACCAAATACAAGACTTTACTTTCACTTTACTCTATTGAATGTATGCCTATTGTATTAGATTCAGCCCAGTTCTCTAGCCTGTCAAGAACCTTTTGGAAGCTATCCCTCCCAATTTTGTTCCATCTGAAAATCTGATAACATACTATCTATGCCATTATTCTAGTCATTTAACAGTTGTTTCTTATCAATTTCCATCTACAACTTGGAGTGATGAGTCATATTAGAAACATGAGACACTTGGCAGATATGTGATGGACTGTTTTTGATATGGGAAGGTGGTCTTGGGAGCCATGATAAGGACATAGTGCCATATTGACTTTGTGGGTTCTAGTTGGTGAAAACCAGAAGATAGCAGCAAAAATTTTCTATTTATGCTGTAGAGCAAAGCCACTCAAAAGCTACAAAGAAGTTATTGATGCTTTATAGAGATTTAGATGAACAAGAAGGCTTTATTGGCACCTTATTGCTCTCTGACTACATCAGATATGAGCAATTCACCTAGCAGCAGCTGTGGTTTTAAAGTCCTATCCCAGAATATCAACACTTCCAGAGACTTAAGATTAAGGGATAGTTTGTATTATAATTACAACTCTTGCTTTTGTTATATAGGATTGGTAACTATTTTGGAGGACAGAACACCAACTTGTGCCTAAAAGTTTTATTGTTATTGCATTTGCTATTTTTGTAGAAAAATGTATTATTTAATATGGTTTCTTTTAATGAAGTATTTTTTAAAGCATTGGGTGATTAGATCCTGCATGAAATATTTAAGAATCTAGGGGAAACTACACTGCCTCCTACCCCCCCCAAAGACAACCAATCTATATTTACTCTATTATTCAAAGCATCAATGCCATCTCGTGACAGCTGTCCAAAATGCAGGTGCAAGATCTCTGGAGAATATGACTAATGTCTGGAATGTATGCTTTGCTTTTCCAATTCAATCCTATTTCAGTTGTGATACACGTCAAAATTAACAAATAAGATTTTGGAAAACAATATAAAGGGGAGCAACCAATATTGTATGGAATATTACAGTTTTTGAAAAGCTCTAAATCTATCAAATGAGCCAAAGAATTAAAAGTTACTATCACTTGGACAGCAATGGAGAAGTATGTGGTGTGTATGAACAAGCTGCAATATTTTACAAATAAAGAGATCTGATGGACTGCAATAAAAAAAGTCATCAAATAAATAAATGATCAAAAAAAGAAGATGCACACATCCCATTGTGCGAAGTGAAGGACCTTCTCTTTTTGTGATGTTGGTAGAACACAAAGAAAGGCCTTAGTAGATTGTGTGAAGCATCTGTGTCAAGCCCATGGGAGGACATAAATAAGAGTAGCAGCACAGATTGGGCAAACATGGATAGTTTGCAGGAAACATTCACACTGATGAGATCTCAGATCCATTTAAATATTTGAGAATGTCCCAGGAACTGTGCTAGGCATACATTTCACATTTAATCTAAAGCCAGTGGTTGATGACTGATTGTTTTTACCTGGTGAAGGTACCAGGGCTATTATCTTCTAATTTGATTGACTTACTCAATCATGCCATGCTTATAGATTTTTTTTTAGTCCAGACCTGTGATTTCATGACATAGGGAATGCCCTGTGAGGCAGTTCTCTCTATTAATGCATATCAGCAACTATGCTGGAACTCATAGTTTAAAAGAGTTTCATGGCAACACTTAGAGTTTTTAAGTAATTTGCCAAGGGTTGCACAGTCAGTGTATGTTATAGGCAGGACTTTAGCCTAGGTCTTCATGGCTGATGCCAGTTTTTTATCCACTACAGTATACCGCCTCTTGGGAATAGATTATATGAATTAAACAGAAGAGTAGATGAGTTGGAGTGCAGTATTTGATGTCATGATTGTTGACTAGAGGCAAGAATGCGGCAAATATGAATCTTTTAGAGACAGTTTTGAATATGTGATGGGTTAAAGGGGACAAGATATTGTCCATAAAATATGAGTTTTAGTGGATATTTAGTGCTAAGTGTAATTCAGCAGTATGAGATGGCAGTCAGAAAAGCCAAATCAATCTTAAGCTGCCTTAAGAGAGTCACAGTGGCTACAAGAAAGGAAATAATATGGATGGGTTGGACTAGATGACTTTCAAGTTTCCTGCAGGCTGTAAGTCAGAGTTCTATGAACTGTAATAGAATTATTGCATTTTGCCCTGACTAGACCACCTTTTGTGTATTGAGTTCCATTTTTGATACCTCCTATTAGGAAAGACACTGACAAATTTGACCTCATTCAGAAAAGAGTGACAGGATGATGAAGAAACTATGCTGTACAAAGAACAGCTGAAGTAATTATGGATGTTTAGCCTAGAGAAGAGGCCTGGGGGGACATGAGCGCTGCCTTCAAATATTGGGAGGGTTATTGTGGAAGAGGGAATAGATTGTTTTATTTGGCCACAGAAGACAAAAGTAGGAATAATTGGTAGAAAATACAATGAAGTAGATATAGTTTAATGTAAGGAAAAGCTTCCCAATAGAGCTGTCTCAAACTGGAATGGGCTTCCTGAGGAGATAGGGATAGATGGGAATTTCAATATTCCTGGAGGGGAAATGATTTGTCAGATACTTTCCTGAAAGTATTCTTATTTAGGTAGAGCTTGTACTAGATTATCCCTAAAGTCCCTTCTAACTTTGAAATTCTATGATTCTATGAGCAGGAGTTCAACCTTTGTGTAAGTTGTGTAGGTAAAACAAGATTCCCAAGTAGTGGATCTTTCATCTCTTCAGTCCTTTATCCTCTCTTGCTCCTGTTCTCTTCAGTGATTTTGCTTCTTTTCCCAATATTCTTCTCCAAATGTGGTCTTGAGTATTGGATGACTGCCTGACTATGCATCTGAAGGAGTACCTTAAAGTTCTGTAAACCCATGATTGGTCTCTTATAGGGTCCAAAATGCTCACTGACAAAGTTAGCCAAGGTATGAGACCTTACACATTAAGCTATAGGACCCTCCAACACATTCACATGCCATAGAATGTTAGATGAATAGATCTCTCCTTAGAAAATTCAAAAACAAAAACAAACATACAAAACAAAACAAAATAAAGCAGGGCACCAAGAGAATGGTACACAGTATGGTAAATTTGGATGGAAACAAGGTAAGACTTGGGCCATGGGGTAAATTCAGATGGAAAGAAGGCAAGGTAATGAGGCACTTCTGAGTAGATAATGTATTCGGGTTTCCATAAAGGTCATGGCTGCAGAGAAAAAAAGAGGTACATGAATGAGGGAAAAGAGAGTAGTTAAATGGGAGACGAACTTTGAGTAATCTTGAACAATTCAACAATAATCTAACAATATATTAAACAGCTACTATGTGGAAGGTCCATCAGCTTACTTACAGCTCTATCCATTATATTTTTCCTGCCTATTATAAGGTCTGGGGCAGGGATGTGGAACCTGCAGCCTTGAGGCCACATGCAGCTAGGTTCTCAGATGTGGCATTTGGACTGAGTTCAAGTTTTACAGAACAGATCCTTTTGTTAAGGGGATTTGTTCTGTGAAGTGCCTCAGGGCTGCAGGTTCCTTACCCCTGAATTATATGACCATCCAAAAATTTTGGCATTTGGTATTTCTACATGTATTGCACATTTTAGATATTTATGTAACCTAATACCTTATTGGTCTTAATATAGAGCATAATAAATACAAAATATAACCCATTTTAAAGAAAAAAAGTATTACTTCCATTCCCTTCAAGTAATCACACAATATTATCATTTTTAAAAAGATACCTTTTTATGGATAAACCTATTCTTTTTAAAAGTAAATAATGAAGCATCTAGCAAACATATTCAAAACTGTAAGTTATGATACAGCAAGTTTAAGGGAATTCTTAAAAATGGAGAAATTTTAAAAGCAGTTCTATGGTTTGCTATTTTCATAGGGCAATTGGAACTGAGCATCAGAACAAAGTGCATGTAAGCTACTAGGGCTCTTCACCCCTCAAACACACCCACCCCATGACCAAGCACTAGTAGCCTTCAAGGCAAAAGAAGAAAGGTAAGTTCATGGGCTTTCTAGTGAATTCCCTCTAGCTGTTGAGAGGTAGACAGGAGAGACTGGTCCCCCAATCCTTGGTATACCAGCAGTACAGGCATCAGGCTCAGACTTCTTTCTTGTAAGCATGGACTTGTTAAGCACGGAGTTATATGGATGGTTTTCTTTTTCTACTTCTGCAGCTGCTGCTGGGGAGACCAGTGAAAATTTAGTCATATTGAGGGAACTTGGAGTATGATTATAGACCCCATTCAGGTTTTATATAAGCCAGAAATGGTGAAAAAGTACAGCCTTTATTCAGACCAATATGGTAGATTGATGTGCAAAAGAATATTGGGATATAAAATATGAGAAGGTTCTAGTCTTGGTTCTGTCAATAACTACATGTCCTGGGACAAGTAATCTAGTCTCTTGGGCTCTCCAATTCCTCATTTATAAAATGAAGGCATAGTACTCAGTTTCTAAGGGCTCTTCATGGCTTCTCTGAACCTAAAAAAATTACACATGACTTAGGGGTATGTATATATGCCAAAGTACAAGAAGTCTTTCGGAATCAAATTGGCACATTATTCATCTCCATTTTATTCTCATTTTAGCTGCAATTTAAGTTGATATGGTTTGGTTTTATAATGAATCATGGTGATCCAACAATCAGTTTCAATCTAGATCAGTTCAGAGAACTTAGAATGCATCACAACTGATAATTGGGAAAAAAAACTTAAAAGGGGTCATTGGGTCATAGATTTAGAACAGAAGGTATGAAAGGATTCATCTAGTTCAACACTTTCATTTTACAGATGAAGATATTGAGAGCTAGTGAGCTTAAGGGATTTGCCTAAGATCACAAAGAGAATAAGTGGCAAAGCTGGGGATAGGAATTAAGGTCTTCTGCCTCCAAATCTACAATGAGGCTGGCTCTTGATCTTCTATGCCAGGCTGCCTCTAATATTCTTATCTGCATATTATAATAGCAGCCTCATGTTTTTATATCTTGTTTTCCCTTAGCTATTCACATCTATTCAAGGATCTAGACCTTGTCTTTCACGTCTTTTGTATCCTGTAGGTCATCTAACATAATGATGAGTAATAAATGCTCATTGAATGAAAAGCATATTCTACCTGTGTTCATGTGCTAAGTTTGAAGAGGAGAGAGCTAATATTTTAGTAAATGTTTGAAAAATAAAGAAGAGATAAGCATAATTTACTCAGTCAAGCAAGGAACCCAGGATCCTAAATAATCTAGAATGCAATCACAAGTTGTAAAATGGTAAACCAACTCCAGTCTTCATGATGTGCGAATCTCTTTCTCTGATGGAATTAAACAGAGAAATCTCATGGGGTGAACAAACATATGACATACCTTTGCAGGGCTCTAAAAGCTAAAACCTCTAGACCCCAGACAGTGGTTCATGCTGAAGGTATGCCAAGACAAGAGCCAGAAGCCTATGAAGAATCAGTCTTGGTTTTGATTCTGTAGACTGGTCAGTAATTGGAAGCACACTGGCTTCACACAGGTAGAAATCTGTGAACTAACTATAGCTTCAGAAATAGATATCCACTGGATACCCACCCTAGAAAACCAAGAGTACTAGTTGCCCCTGGGGAAGTAGTCCAGAGGGCATGCATAGTCCAGTATTATTCCTAAAGTACTGCTTTATTATATTACTCTTCTCAAATTTGCTTCCAATGTTTACTAAATAACATTATAATTCCTTTTCTACATATTCAAAGTCCTCTAGAATCTGGCTCTACACTTCCTTTCTAATTCTATTGGCCATTACTTCTCCATACGAATCACATCCTTTAGCTAATCAATCATCAAACATTTATTAAGCACCAACTATGTGCCAGGCATTATGATAGGAACTAGAGATATTCAAATGGATCTGTGATCTCACTGATCTAGGAATTCCCTCCAACTATGAACACCGCAAGTTTTTGGGGGTTTCTCCTGATATTGTGAGAGTACCAGTGGAACACTCTTTCTACCTGATGTCACTTTCCCTGACTATCCTGTCATCTCTTCCATTCATACAGTTTCTTAACGATATCATTAGAAACTCTTACTTTTCTTCATAGGTCTTCATTGGTTATGCTTCCACTTGTTCATACCTACCTCATGCATCTTCACTTTTCTCTTTGTGATATTTATTTTTAATTCTTAAGACATAATTGTATTCCACATCATCTTTCATATAGGAATGCAAGTGGAATCTTAGTTTTAAAAGCATGGGCCTTTGCTTTCATGGAAAGCCTGGGAGAAATTAAAAGAGTCTTGTAATTTCCCAAGGCAATCTAGACCACACTACTCCTCCTGTTCAACTCTGGGCTTAATTCCTTGTCCATCTATATACTATCTTTCCAAGATATATGTACTAATGGACAAGTTCCACAGAGAGTTCATCCAAATGTATGTTGAAATATAGACAATATGCATTCATCATCCACTTGGTTTTTTCTGTGAGGATGGACGGGTTGAATCTTTTGAATGATTAAAGATTTCTTTCATAAAACTCAGTAATGTTCTGGGGTTTTGATGTAACCAATATGATGCTACTCTAGTCCCTTTTTGACATGTCCTAAACGGTGGATCACCTCAATCACAAGGCTGAATATTATTGGCAATTATCAAGTTAATACCTATGGCAGTTATTCATGCTTCACCTGATGTTTATTATCAGTGGGTCATTGAACAGCTTTATCTTTGTTGTTATATCTTTCAAGGAATCTTGATGGATTTTGATATATGGATGGGAGACACCTTGCTGTAAAACACACTGTAAGAATTTTGTTTTATTGAATCAAATGCTTTTTTTGTTATCAACAAACAATAAACACTATGAGATCTTATATTCTCTATATAATTCCATCATTGTGGCACATTTTTAAATATCTTTTGTGAATTAATGATTTCCTTATCTCTATGATTATAAGCATGGCTCCTTGTAATTGTATTGCTCAGAATACAGCTATTTAAATATCATCTGCAGCTTCATCCCAAGCCAGGGCTACGGACCTTGGCAAGTGACTCGTTAGGAAATGGAGATCCATTAATGTTCAAACAGAGTCCTAGCACCAGTCATTCATTCAATTCAATTCATCATCAAGTATTTATTAAGCTACTACTATGTGTCAGGCATTGTGCTACGCACTAGGGATACAAAGACAAAAGAAATACTAGTTGCTCTCAAGGAGCTTACGTTTTAATGAGGGAAATCAATCAGTATATATACATATACAAAATGTATATATGTGTGTTTATGGATGTATGTGTGTATGTATGTATGTATATAGTATAATACAAGGCCATTTCGGTTTGAAGGCACTAGTAGCTGGAGGGATCAGGAAAGGCCTCATCTCTGCTCCCATCCTGAGCACATTTTTGGTTTTAAAAATGGCACTCATGTCTTACACAGTGCACGTAAGGCACTCTTTCATGCTAGCTCTATCTTGTTCTCTTTTGCCCAAGATTCTGTACAGGTTCCCAATCCAATATCCTTGTTCCTCTGAGACTGAAGCCTTCACTCCTTCTTGCTAGTTCCCCCAGAGAGGAGTCCTGTCTTGAACCCCTTGAGAACCCTGTCATTGAGTTACAGCTCTCCACTGCCCAGTGTCATTGATCTGCTTGCCAGTACCCCATGTATTGTTTCCTAACAGACTCTGGTGACGCCTGCCACATTGCATTGCACTTATTTATGAATATATCTAATAGGTGACATAATTTAGTAGAAAGAGCACTAAACTTGGTCCTGAGCATAAGTTTTTTTCTCTGATGCTTCCTAATTAGGTGTGTAAGTCTGGGAAAGTTCCTTAGTTTCTCTAAGCCTCACTGTCCTCATCTATAAAATGGCACTATTGCACCTCCCTACCATGCAGGAATGGTAAGAAAAATTGCTTTGTAAACTGTAATTTGGCTTATAAATATGATTTATTATTATATCCATGATCACAGTGTAAGATTCTTGATGGCCAGGGCCATGGTTCATATATCCCTTTGTCTCCCACAGTCTTCCCTCCAGTGCTTTGCACATGGCAGATACTTCAATAAGTATTTTTGTGCCCGAGTGGATGTTACAAAAAGCATTACTTCACCTATGATTAGAGGTCCCTTCCAAAATGCCTACTGAAGGACACCAGGGTATCTCAGATACCTGGATCAAGTTGTTTTTCCACTACTTATTTACACCAGTAGTTAGAAATGCTAGATTTATTTCTCCTAAGAGTTCAAAAAACACTTAAAACATTATTATTATGGTCATTATACCAGCCCTCATGAGGTCTTGTATATTGGTAGGCTTCTTGGGAGGCAAATGAAAGACTCATGAGAATAGCTTTTAACTTTTTCAGAATTTTCATTTCTCTTAGAATGAATGAACCCCTGTAAAGCTTTAAATGGAAACAGTACTCAAAAAGAGATCAAGTAACTCCCCAAAGGGCTTCACTCTCAACATACATTTTAAACTTTGCAATAAGAATGTATGGTACATAGTTCTCATTTCCTTCCCATCCATAGGAAAATGAATTTCAAAGAAAAAGCTCCATCATTATTCCAATATATTCATCTTTCATCTCCAAACCCAACTCTGTATTTGTATGTGGTATGCTTCTGAGCATGTGCAACATACAACATTACCTGATTTCTTGTATTACAAATTGTTCATGAAAACTGAAATAGTTCTGGTTTGTTAAAGCAATTTACTATACATATTTTTTATGGCATGACAGATGACCAGAATAAAAAAAATACAAGATTAATTTGCTGGGTTGATATAAACTAAATTACATAATACAGAGTAACAGGACCTCGATTTATCAAAGAATATAGATTTGCAATTTATATTCCATGAATTTCTAAATAGGAATCACAGAGATATTTGAGAGTTTCTATAAAGTGGATCCAAAGCCAAGGTTTAGGTAATACTTTATTGTCTGCATATTCATTGGCCAAAGATGATGCCATCTTTGTAATGTACCACATTGACAAGTAGAGAAGTTAGCTGGTATTCGACTATGACATTCAATAAATCATGGTGACAGGAACCTTTGATTTTTTTTTTTTGGTATTAGAGGAAGAAGGCAGAACATTAGATGCTATTTAGCAGTTAATGTATCAAAAGAGTTAGGAGTTAAATTCTCCTTAGAGAACTCTTCAATAGATCCAACTTAATTTACTCTTGGTCCTACTTACCAACTACTCTTAGCTAAGGCAACTGTAGATAAACACATTTGTCGAGTCTAAGACAAATGCGGTACTAGTTAAGTAGAACCAATAGAAGCTTTTTGTATTGAAGCATCAAATGCTTTTTTTTTTAGAAAATTAACTTAGAAGGCATACAACCTTTTCTACTGATGTAATATTCTCAATATTAAATGCTAGCATTTTTATGAAAAGGCTACCAAATTTTATCTGGACTAAAGTAAAAAAAAACTGTGTAGTAAGAATGAAAAGTCAGCAGTTGACTGAGGACTGAACATGCAAATTATATTAACTATTTGTTAATTTTATTGCTTAACATGGACACAAGAATCTTGGTATTCCATTTAAGTACTAAACTATTCCATTTAAATACTTCCATTGAAGGGAACTCACTACTCTTTGAGGCAGCCTATACCACTTTGGGTGGTTCTAATTATTCAGAAATTTGTCCTTACATTCAGTCTAAATCTACCTTTCTAAAATATCCAACTTCTAGTTCTGACCTATGTACTAGCCAGAGAAACATAGCATTTAAGAGCTGAAAAGGACCTCAGAGGCCATCTGACTAAGAATACCTTTTAAAATATTCCTGACAGGTGGTTTTGAACTTTCATTTTTAGACTTTCAGAACCCCTTACATATCAAGGCAGCCCTTTCCACTTTTGGGCAACTTCTTTATATCAAACTGATACCTGCCTCTTTTCAACACTCACCCATTGCTCTTACTTCAGCCCTCTAGGGACAAATGTGACAACTCTAATCCTTTTCTCACATATAGTCTTTCAAATACTTGAAGATAGAAAATCATACACATTCTAGCTCCATATTATGCACCCCCCCATCTTTTCTTCTCCCATATAAACATTCTCAGTTTCTTCAGATGGTGCTTATTGAGTTCTTTTGATGGTATTTTCCAGATGCTCTCCAGTTTATTAATGTTCTTCCTAAAACAGAGTACTGAGAACTGGATACAATATACATATAATACAGTAGGACTATGTTATACGTGTATCATATGTATTCCTCATAGATTACCTCCTATTTTCTGAGCACTTTATCTCTCTGAAAATGGACTAAAATTTTGTTAACTTCTTTGATGATTATATCACACTATTAACTCATGCTGAACTTACTGTCCATGAAAACCTCAGGTGTTTTCCTCAACAACTCTTATCTAGTCATATCTCACCCATCTTATTAGGAAAAGTCTTTATAAATCTGAAAACAAGATATGTGACAGTAAGCGTGTGTATATTATTATTATTATTCATCTTCTTCATCTTCTTTTAGTAATTTGATTTTTTTTTGTATCCACTTGGAATTTTCCACCACAAAGTTCCACTGCCAGGCTTCATCATGGTGTTAGAATTACCCTGGCTTCTAGAAGTCCATGCCAGGGAAATGTGAACATTTCCAGATTTTACAATTCTGAAGAGACTGAGTCTGTTTTCTGAGAAGCAGCACAACTAAGTACAGAGAGGAATATCACCAGCAGGTTGCAATTTAGCAGTCATGTATTACAGTACTAATGACAAGTATTTGCAAAAAAGACTACCACGCAAACAACTGAAACATTACACACCAATATTTGGTTCTAAGAATGAAGAGTTAGAGAAATGCTATGACAATTTTAATAAAACTATACAAATTGAATCAACATGCACAGTAAAAAATGGTGACTTTGATGCACAAATGGGAAATGATAACAATGGAGGGTGTCAAAACATAGGTGAGGAAGAAGGAATGAGCGAGGCCAAAGACTTCTAGGACATAATGAAGCCTAAACCACTTTTATCATGAACATATTCCTTGATAATAGCATTGGTAGTCACTGGTCATGGCCAGGCAAAAAACATAATAAAATGATATAAATTATATTTTAATAGATAGGAAATGACTTCCTTTCATGTGGGAGTTATCCCTGAATCAGCGGTCTATGTGGACAAACAAATGACTTGCCAGAGCTATAGATCAGAATTAGTGAAGATCAGAATTAGTAAAAAGAATGAAGAAAAATGAAGAAAAGTTATGGTGTATAAATACAATAATTCAATTCTGAACTATTTAAACAAATAATAAAAAAAAAATCAAGAATAGAAATTAAATTGACATTGATTATAGTAATTTTATCCAGAAGCTTAGCCAATAGAAATTAGTTGCCAGAACAAGGAAACCAAAAGAGCCCAAAGATGCTTCTGTCAGCAAATGTCTGATTCACTTGCCAAATGAAGAGAGATGGGGGTCAAAGATAGCACCAGGATAAAATATATCTTAATTTGTAAAATCTTACAAAGATGAATGAATGAAGGAGTATTATGAAAGAGCTTGGTAAGGTAGGTGCTGTTATTATTTCCATTTTATAGATAAGGAAACTGAGGCAAATAAGAGTTAAATGAGTTGCCCAGTCAAACAGCTATTAAGGGTCTGAAGCAGAATTTGAATTCAGGTCTTTCTGACTCCAGGTCTAGTAATATCCACTATACCACTAAGAGGATGTAGAAATGGTACAAAGATGGGAAAAGCATCCAGAGATGACAAAGTGAATATAGAGGAGATCTTGAAGGTAACACAATTACGAGAGTGATGAGGGATCAATATACAAGTTATGTAAAGGAGGGAAAGATATGATAGGTATAGCAATAAAAAAAATGACAAAACCTCAGACCTTATCAACAACCACAAAAACACAGAAAATGTTAATAACTACCATTCTATATGTTTTCTTTCCTATTTTCATAAAATCTTTATGAAAGTCCTCTATTCACAAATTCAGGGCATTCTTGAGGGTATTAGTAGGGAACAAGTAGCCTTTTGCAAGCAATGTTAAAAATGAATCACATATTTATGCTTTCACAACTGATTGAAAGAATTGAGAATACGATATCCTACTGTATGTTTGTTAATTATGAAAAAAACCCATTCATTTCAGTATAATACAGCCTTACAAGTTTCTTTTCAAAAATATGCCTCCCATCCATTCATTAAAATCTTTCAAATTTCCTTTAAAGATATAAAAACAGACATAACCCTGTTTGTTGTTGTTGTTCAGTCATTTTCCAGTCATATCCAACTCTTTGTGATCCTATTTGGGGTTTTCTTGGCAAACATACTAGAGTGGTTTGCCATTTTCTTCTCCAGCTCATTTTTACTGATAAGGAACTGAAGCAAACAGGGTTGAGTGTCTTTCCCAAGGTCACAAATATAGTCAGTGTCTGAGAACAAATTTGAGCTCCGGTCTTCCTGACTCCAAGCCTGGTACTAGGCCTAACACTGTGCCACCTAGCTGCCCTTATTCAGTGACCTTCTAATAAAAAACATAAGATAAGGCATAAAACATGTAGTTGTATGCTAATCCAAAGTGTTCACCTGTATGATTATGGATATCCAGTGTAGAGTCCAAATTGAAAATGGATAGTAAGGTCTTCTAGATGTTCTTTTTATGGATGATATTATGCTATCTGAATCAAACACCATAACACTGCAGAGCTTGGCCTGACTATACATATAGGAAAGACCAAGTTGATGATATATGTCTAATGCCCAGATTATAACATGAATTTGAATGAACAATCTTGTCCAATAGTACTCCTATCTCTCCCTGGTGTGCTTCTGACTCTCTGGATGTCACTACTAAGATTCAGTGGCCATTGCACCCTGGAATTTCCCTTAGTACCTAGAGCCCTCTCACCCTGTACCATCTCTCTGCCATGCTGGTCCCCTTTTTCCTGTGGTGAGTTCCTTCAAGGGGGACTCCATTTTGTGGATGGATCCAGGCTACCCATGGTTCATTCCCTATTGTGTTTCTGTTGACTTTGTCACTATGCTCCATACGCCTTCTTTCCCCAATCTTGCCCTCCCCATTTTTAGCTCCCTTTTATGAATTGTTTTCTCCCACTAGAATATATGCTCCTGTAGGGTAGGGATTGTCTCTCTTTTTACTTGTATTTGTATCCCCAACACTTAGCATGGTGCCTGGCACATACTAAGAGCATAGTAAATACTTGTTGCCTGACAGTTCAGACAATATATATAGATTTAGAATTGAGCTCATAGTTGAACAAGAGGAGAAAAGCCAACTAGATTGCCTTAGGAATATCACAAAACTCCATTAGTGACTTTAAGCTCCCCCTGGCTTAAGAAAGCCAGAGTCTATCATTTAATACCAGAATTCTATTAGTGTTGTTGTATGGCAGTAAAACATGGAAGGATTGAAAGTGAGTATTACATGAAAATCAATGGAAAGGTTCACAGTGAGTATGAACAGACTGAAACAAATGACTAATGAGGCACTTCAAAGAAGAAAGAGTAAAGGATTGTCAGGGTTTGTTCTGACAGTAAAAGACTGTCAGGAATTGGATGATATGTAAATAAGAAAGGCTGGTCATGTGGTGAGTGACAAATGTACATCTGGAGTGTTCCACTGTTACCTTCATGGTATCAGGTGAAGGTAAGGGAGGACCCCAGCATGTTGAGTTGACTCTTGGGAATCAGGAAGACATGGGTTTAAAGCCTTCCTCAGACACTTATTAAATAGGACCTTGGGCAAATAATGTAAGCTCTTTGTGCCTTGGCTTCCTCACCTATAAAATTAAGGGTTAGTCTCAATGGTCTCTGAGATTTTATCTAGGGCTAAATCTATGATCTTATGAGTTTCATTGATATTCTTCTTCCTGTGCCATACTTTCCTCTGTTGTATCTGGATTGGCCACAACCCAGTGAGGGACACACTCTCTCTATATCTGTTTCTCTCTGTCCATTTTTGGTTTAAAATCCTCATAATTAGATCCCCACCTTTTCTGGAAAATATTTTTTTTCTTGGCCTGCTTGAGGTTTACTCTATCTCAAGCTAACACCTCTTCATTTCTATATCTTGAGTCATGGTCCAGAAATCCAAATCTCTTCAAATGTCACCTTTTTCCCAAATTTTTTCTCCAAATCTGCTTATTATTTTTTGAAGCATGTTCTGTGTCAGTTTCTGTTATTTTTTTTAATCCATGACTTTATAAACCCCAATAATGTGTTCTACGTTCTTTTGATAATATTAAAGAATCTTAGAGCTGGAAAAGACCTGACACCATTGAGTCAACCTGTAGATGACCAAGTATCTATTCTACAATATCTCACTGATCAATGATCATCCAGATTTTTCTGGCAAACTTCCAGGAGGGGGAACCCATTATACACTATCATTGCCACTTCTGAGTACTTTTGACTCTTAGGAACATCCTTGTTCCCACATAAATCAGTAGAAGTGAATATAGGATATTAGGTATAATAAGTGTTGGGATGCTATCCAACTAGTCCTAAGTATGAGAAACATAATGAAGTAGTACATACTCCTAGGCCTGGGAACCAAGATGGCCAATCATCACAACTCATCTCATCTTTCTGCAGCCACCTATGTACATAATACTTGCAGATTTGCATCACCATGCTTGGGACCGCAAGAAACTATTTTCTTTTTATAGAGTCAAAGTACACCCTCAATGGGAAGAATCTTATACCTATTCTATAATTCCAAAGTTTTAGTGAACGCTTTCCTTTCTATGTAACTGAAATGGCACTGACATAATAGTGTGTTTGCAGGCATAGAATGAAACATAGGTTTAATCTCATGTTGGGAAACAAGAGAGATTGTAAAACTTTTGAACCTATCATAAGTAATGAAAGTGAGAATGAAATATATTATTATGTTTTTCATTAAGACAAACTCAAAATAACTTAATGATTATTTATTTACAACACTAATTTTGGTTAAATTGCAGGAAATACATTTCCCCAAAGAACACAAAATAGTCATTTTATGTTTCATTCAAATTAGTCTCATACACAAATCTTAGGAAGTTTGTTTATCACAGCTACACAAAGATGAAGTCTGAAACAATAGTGTGCTAGAGATGAAATAACATATCAGAGAAAGGAAGAAAAGCTTTGATCAATAAGGAAATGATTTTTATACACATCAGAACCAATTTAAAGTAATTTTCTAGATCAATATAGATAGACAGAAATGCTTCTCAGCATTTATTACCTGTGGAGAGCAGTATTGATTAATTTCATTGATTTTTCCAAAGCATATGAAGAGGAATCTGTTGTTCTTCAAAAAGATGCCTCAAAATGAAAAGTATCAAGAAATGACTTAAGTTTTAAGGATCTGCATTAATGGCTCAACCTAGATCATTACTCAGAACTCCAAAAACATCATTGAAGGAGATGTGAAATATGATTTAGCTTATTTTTTGCACACCTTTACTGATCAATGCAATGTATTTCAAAAGAAGTCACCATGGAATTGAACTTGCCTAAGGGCCAGTAATACCTTACAATGTACTTTGACTGTATTTCCTGCTATTTACACCTTTGATAAAGTGCCCAAGAGACCACAATACAGTTGAAAGAATAAAAATAGTTCATGCAAAAATATATATTTGGTGTAAAATTACATGTAAGTTTTATGTTTTCTTCTTGGAAACCCATCCCATGAAAAAGGATAGCATAGAGAATGAAAGAGCACAGATATCTTAAATTAGGACTTTTTTGGGTCAAATATATGTATGTTTGCCTTACTAAGAGTTGATAAAATGCTTAACAGCTCCTGGAAACTGTGATTGGAGTAGTTACAGATAAAATCCTTCATTACAAGTGCGCAGTACAGAATGTTATTTATTAAGCAACTGATTTCCACTCCACAGAAGACAGTTTATATTTTTGTTCTATATAAACAGCTTTAAACAAGTATAGTAATTATTTCATGTCTGTCAAATGTAAGCTATGTTTTGCTTAAGATGGCAATTCATTGGCATGGCAATAATTCTTCAATTCCAGCAGGTGAGCAAATTTTGTAAAGAGTCGGTCCTTACTAATGACAGCACCTTCGCTTGTTAGAGCAAAGACCACATTAAATACTGATAGCAGAGAAAGGATAATGGTGAGAAGACATTGGAGCAGCTGTTTACAGTAACCTCAATCCTAGCTGCCAACATTGAAAAATGAGGAATGGACACAAATAAAGAGATTGGCTATCACACTATTTCTTGGAGAAGTTTACAGATTTGGAATGAACTGCAGATACCACATATTTTGACCCATGTATATTTTGACCCACTCCACCATACATTTGTTGATCTTCTCAGTTTCAACTCCAAGGAACAAAATAGATGTCCCTCTTAAGATAAGCTCATCACTTCTACACTCACCACCATGCTGCTAACTCGTCTTGACTGACACCACCTACCTCAGCATCCTGTCTCCTCTGATTTGAGGGCTGGAGGGTAGAATACCAAACTCCTCTTAGTGCCTTCCTTTATAGAAAGCAGAAACTGGACTCTCAGCTCTCTCCACTTTGCATCTACTGTTCTACCTGATTTCACCTGCATGGAATAAGATACCCCTACTGCTCCTCTACCCCACCCTATCCTCACTGCTTCCTTTTGTGTGCTTTCTTATTATCTTCCCCTTCAGAGTGTTAGCTCCTTGAAGGAAGGGACTGTCTTTCCTTTTATTAATTCTATTTCTACCACTTAGGACAGAGCTTGGCACATAGAAGGTGCTTAATAAACGTTGATTGGATTGGATTGGAAACGGGAACAAGAATCTCCTCTATATTATATCTGACAGACAGCCATCCAGCCCTTGCTTGAAAATCTCCAGTGAGGAAAAATCCACTATTGACACAAAATATTTCCTACAAAGAAGTGCTGAAAGTATCCAGAAACTATGTCTGCTAGCATATATGGATCCTCCTTGCCAAGCAAGGAGGCAACCAAGGGCAGTACCACCTTAAGTACAAATTTATTGCAAAAGATTTCCAAAGAATGTGACAGAAAAGTATGAGTAGCAATATCACTTCAAAACAGGGCAAGTTGTTGAGGACAAATGAGTATTCAAAGAGCTGGGAAAGATGTCAATCTAAGTAACTGGTATCAAACTCAAATAGAAATAGAGCCACTAACTCATATATAAGGAACCCTGAAGGATGCATATTGACTTATAAAACCACATATTGACATTATGTTTTATTGTATTTTTATTTATTTCATTAAATATTTCCCAATTTCATTTTAATCTGGTTCTGGGAGCGTTGTGGACCACAAGCGGACAGCATATGGCCAGTGTGTTTGATGCTTCTGATCTAAGCCATACCAAACTGAAAGCATTTGAGGTTGAAGTTAATGAATGAATTAAAAAATATTTTTTGAGCATCAACCATCTGCCAATCACTGTAGTGAGGTTGAGAATACACATAGAAAATTGAGACATTTCCTGTTTTCAAGGAATTCACACTCTAATTGGAGGAACGAACATGTGTAAGAGTTTTCAGGTGTAGGGTGGATGGAAGGGCCCAGAAATTCCAGTGTGTGTGTGTGTGTGTATGTGTAGGTGTGTACATGGGTGTGTGAAGTATCAGGTCAGAAGGAATGATCCACAAAACCTAAGAACACAATAGAAGGGCAGATGATAACACCTAGTAGTTCCCCATTTTGCTGGAAGGATTATAGTTGGTAACCCCTTGCTCATCCAAGTGGAGTAAACAGCCATGTGAGCAGGTGATCTAGAAAGGCCCAGCCTATGACCACTGGGAAGAAGAGATAACAGGCTAAGGTCCAAAAGGAGCAGGAATTCTGTGTTCCTTCCTGTAGTGTTAAGCATAGGGTAATCAGTATCCAGCTAGGTATGGGTGGGGAAAAGTGAAGAGAATATTATCAGGAAGTTTGGGAAATGAGCAAACACAGTAACACTTGCTCTGCAAAGTTCTAAGGCAAATGTATGTATTGTGAGTGGCAAGAGTAGTGGAGCAAGGTGGCTTTCCCTATCCATCAGCCCCCACTGAAAGAAAGACAACAAAGAGATGTGAAATGGAAGAGGTAGGAATTTCTATAGTGGTGTGCTTTTATGACTTGATGAGGAATCACCACACTTGAACCCTGTAGTCAATGTATTGTCTGAAAAATGTGGTGACGGCATTTAAGAAAATGATTTCTAGGACAGTGAACAAATGCAACATATTTATAAAAAAAATCTAAGCTAGAAATGGCATGATTTTAAAGGCAATTTGAGAGTGATTCAAGATATCACCAAGATAAGATTCCAGCAGAAAGGGAAATTGCACAGACAATGTTTTTATTAAAAACAAAAGTAACAACACACACCTTATCTTGGCAAGTCTTTGAGTTTGGCTTATGTGTGTGTGTGTGTGTGTGTGTGTGTGGTTTATGTGTGTGTGTGTGTGTGTGTGTGTAATATATATGTATATATATATGTGTGTGTGTGTATATATATATATATGAGGCTATTCTTTAGGCATCTTATGGATGATTGCTCTAAGCCACATTTTTTCGACTGCAAAACTATCAGATGTGGAGAATATAAGATCACAATAGTGTCAATTGTTTATTGATTTTTTAAAGTACTTGACTTAGTAGAACAAAATGCAGCCTTGAAGGCTCTCCTCAAAGTGGGTCTGTCCCATACATATTTGAAAATTATGTAAGATTATGCCAGATGTGACTATGAAGATAGGTCTATTCAATGATCTGTTCATTATTGGCACAAAGTAATGGGCTCACATAAGGTTTCACCAGTGTAATGGAAAATCTCATGCATGGTATCCAAACAAGAGAGTTCTTTGTTGATAGGGAAGTTCTCCAAAGGCTCTTTGCAGATAACCTTGTACTAAGTGTATTGAGTCCCAGGTTGACACAAAACCTTCTCAAGAGAATTCACAAAGAAGAAACTGATCTGGCTGCACAGGAAGAACAATATGAGTATAAAGCACAGTGTTCAGAATGTGACATGTGGCTGAATGGTAGTTGGTCGAGTTAGTTCATGGATACACGTATTTATATAAGCATACATTAGACAAAGGATGCTGATGAAAAATGAGCTAGGCCCAGAATTGCGGGGGTTGAAATCAGACAGGATAACACTTGGGAGACAGTGTAATGCTTTTGATGACGTTGAATGCCTTGATACTATTAAAGTCCTTCTCTTTAACATTGATATACTTCTGATGAGGGGATGTCATCAATTGGGGAATGGCTAAATAAGTTGTATTATGGATTGTGAAGGAATTTTATTGTGCTATAAGAAGTTACAAGCAGGATGCTGTCAGAAAAACCTGGAAAGACTTACATGAGCTGATGCAAAGTGAAGTAAGTGAACCAAGAGAACAGTGTACATAGCAACAGCAATAGAGTACTATGATTAACTGTGAATGACTTAGCTATTCTCAGAAATACAGCGATCCAAGGTAATTCTGAAGGACTTATGCTGAAAAATACTGTTCACCTCCAGAGAAAGATGGAGTCCAAGTGCAGATTGAAGCATTTTTTAATATTCTATTGTGTCTTGTTTTTTCTTTTTGGTCTGTGCTTTCTTTCATAACATGATTAATATGGAAATAAGTTTTAAATGACTACACATGTAAAACCTAAATCAAATTGCTTGCCTTCTCAAAGAAGGGGGAGGGACTGAGGGAAGGAGAGAGAGAATTTGAAACTCAAAATTAAAAAAAAAACCAAATGTTAACATTTGTTTTTACATATAATTGGAAAAAGTAAAATATTTCATTAGACGTAGTCTTTGGATGATGCCGTGGCTGTGACTATGGATAATGGAACATCATGCTTTCAGAAGAAACCAAGTTACAGATAACCCAAATGGCAATGGAAAAAAAGGTGGGTTTCAGTAGGCTTTAGCATAATAGCAATAAAGGCTTTCAGGTAGGAAATGACATGAAAGACACGATAAATTATAAAATAACATCAACAAGATCATAAAAGACCAGAAACCAGGAGGTAGGCCAATGAGAATGAGAAACAGGCGCCAACCTGAGTGCTCCAATAATACCTTTATCATGTTAAAAGAATTAGAGGAAGGGTTCTAGGAAGTATTATGGAAAGACACGAACAAGAAATGCACAAAATGAGAAAGCATAGAGGAGTTGTCAAAATATAAATCAATTAAAATGTTAAAATAAAGTAGATGTTTTTTTCAGTTTTCTATGAAGAGGATATTCTTGAATACTTTTTGAACAGGTCATTTCCCCTGTTAGTTATCCTCCTGAATATTACAGAGATTTCTTGTGGATATGCCTAAAGTCCTAAGAGAGTTCTAGCTAATAACAGCATCTATTCAGATTATCAATAACCACTTGCTTCCTTTGAGAACTCATTATGGGCCCAGACTTGTACTTCAGGTGTAGAGGTGATCAAAATCATTTGATGATCATCTCAGTGAAAATGGGCACTGAACTCCTGATATGGAAGGAAACCCCTGTGGTAGTATAGCTCTGTGGGTCATATTAGCTTTGCGGAAGAGAAGGCCAAAGCAATTCTTGTTCCTGCTATTTTTGCTATTGATGCCTAAGTTTAAGAAAGATTCCCAAGTCTACAGTACATTGTAAATCTATTTTAACAGATTTTATTTTAGATATTGGAAGTACAATGTCTACTGTAGGCTTAAAAAAAACTAAAGTAAATAGATTTCAAAATAAGAAGAATCTAATCTTAAATGGTATTCAGGTTAACAATGCTTTCCATTTACCCTCATGTATAAAATGAGGGGGATGAACTTGATAGTTCCCATAATCCCCTTTCAAATCAGATATTCTATGATGCTTTCATTCTTCGAATAAAATATCCATACCTGAATTTGTAGGCCACTGTTTCTATGGGAAAAACAAAATTGTCTTTTAATGCTAATTAATGTTAAAGTTTAGAATGATTAATAATTGTGTATTTTTTAAGAACTTGATTTGTTCTCATGCCATGACTGTTTTTTATGTCCAGTAAAGTGATCTATCAATGCTTGTAGTTTATCAATAACTATTGTCAGAAAGGTAGACAAGCAAGTAATAACAACAATGATGCAGTCAAGTTGATTTCCCCAAGGGCAAGATTTGCCATCATGGTGGATATTCGAAGATAATGTGCTGCTGACTCTAAAGCCCATTTCAAAAAATATTTTGATCAAGGGCAACATCATTAGAATAATAGTATAGATTATCAAGGTGATGAAAGGGGACAGCAAATATCTGGATGGGTAAGTTCTAGCATGTTTGTTTTAAAAAGAATAAAAAACAATCATATTGATTTCTAATGAATTAACACCTCTATTTATTCTTAAAGATATCTTGGAATTTTGATAATCATCAAAGTAAGACATTTAAACAACCAGAATTCATTGAAATTGTTTAATCTTAATGAGCTATAAGGACACTCTTTAAGCATCAAAGTGGGTAGAGGTCAGACATCAATCTGATTCCAGATCATGAAAAAGCATGTACCCCATGCATCTCTGATATCACATTCCCCCAGTTGTGGCATAAATCTCCTTCCCTGTATGGGTTCATTCAGTGCTACTCACCTTAACCTGCTCTCAGATAATTACTTTTACATTGGATTTTCTCTTTTGTTTGCTTGTCAGGTTTTATAGAATGAGTACTCCACTCTTTCCTGTGCTCCAGTTGAGTATGCCATACCTTGTGGTCTAGGCCTCCTTGGGTGGGTATTGGGGTTTGGGAGTGGTGGTAGGATGGTCTGCATTTCTCCTCATACAGTTCAAACTGGTCAGGCCACTAGCTGGATGGACTCAGGCCTCTGCTACCCTCTACTGGCAACTGAACCCAGTTAAACCTTGTAACTAGTTTTTGCTTAGATTTGGTTAACTTTTGCAGTCACAGAGATCCAAAAAAGTCTGCCAGCACTGCTAGTCTTATCATTTGAAGATTTTGAATTTATTTGCCATAGAAAGGTATACAAGAAGCAAAAATGAGTCTAGTAGCTCATTTTAAATTATGATGGGCACCATGTTTTTCTCAGGAAAAAGAGGTACCTTAAATTTCAGTTTAAACAATAAGATTTTTGAAAGTGAGAAATGAAGGCATTTGACATGCTTGACTATGAATATTTATTACAATGGTTGTCTTTTTACTATTTTGTTTTCCGGGGAGAAGGGAGATATGAGGGAAAGAAGATAATGCTATTAATTGAAAAAAAGGTAAAATATATATATTTTTAAAGACACTCTTTCTTGGTTAGTACTCTGGAAGAGAAAGAAGTGTTTCATCCTTGTATTCATGTCTCCAGATCCTGCCACATAGTAGTGACTCAATAAACGTTTGTTGATTGATTGATTAATTTCTTCTGTGAGCCAGGATTAAAATACACCACAAGTGTTACAGAATTTCTGAATCATTAACAATAGTGCTAACTTTTTACATGACATATTTGCTTTAATGTTATGATAATCTAAATTGCAGACAAGTTTGAAGAAGTTATTAACTCCATGTACATTAATGACTAATACTGAAAATGTAATCAAAATTTAAACTTAGGACTCTTGAAATGGCTGAATAGCTCATATTTTGAATTCTTTTTTTAAAAAAGAGTGGCCTACCATGTCAAAGTTTAGAATTTCTATGGACTGAAACAATATAACTTTACTAATAATAATAAAAAAAAGCTTAACTAGCCATTATAGCTAAAAGCAGATTGAAAACATTCACACGGAATCCGAATGAATTTCTTGGCCTTCACTCTCTGGATTGGCCGACCATGCCGCCCCAGTTTGCCAGATAGTTGTTCCACCATCTGCTTCCTGTTGGCTACATGGTTATGGTGGTATATTCTCTGTGGCTGGGGAGAGATTCCTTTTGAAACAACCAGTTCGTGGGCAGGTTTTTGAGGGCCTTCTAAAATAGCAAGGTTTTAAATGGATCTGATTCATAGCATGAATACTGGCTTATGCAAAAAGCCTGTTTATGCTCAAAACTACAGTTATGGTGAATTTATTTCTCAAAGAATCAATTGAATTCCCTAGTCTTAAATGTTTTCAACTTGTAGCATTTTTCCTCTTGCTGGTTGTTTCATGTCATGAATATTGTGAAATGTAAGAAGGTTATGATATTCTTGTATGTCAATCACATATAAGTGTGCCTCTAAAAATAGAGGTTTGGGTTCTATTTTGCACATAATAAAGGTTGATTTCTTTACTACATGATCCCTATTAGTCACATTATACATATTGCTGGATTTCTACATTCATTAGGGTCATAGAATTGTAGGGGATCTTAGGTTAGTTTAATCTTTTGTAACTCCCAACAAGTTATCACCAGATACTCCTTGGACACACAAGTGATGGGGAATTCTCTATCTGAACAAAACAACCCATTTCCTTTTTGCAGATTTCTAATTGTTAGAAAATTGTTCCTTATATTGATCTGCACACTCTAATGACATCCTTTGGGTCCTAGTGTAGACCTCTGTATTAACACAGAATGCGTCTAACCCTTCTTAAATGATAGCCCTTCAAATACTTGAAGCCAGTTGGCATAGTCTTCCCTTTTTCATGTTATATGTTATTGGTGCCTTCAAGAAATCCTCAAATGATATGGATTCAAGATGCTTCCCCATATTAGTTACCATCTTCTGGATATATTCCTTTTTTAATGCTTTATTAAAGTACAGGGCCCACAACTGAACAAAATACTTCATTTGTGGCCTTAACAGTATACAGGCAGAATATTACCTTGATTTTCCTTAATATTATACTTCTATTAGTATAACCCAAGATTCAATCCATTTTTTGTAGCAGTCAACTGTTGGCTTAAAACTGAGTAGTCAATAAAAATCTTTGAGTCTTTATGCGTCTTGTTGCTAAGTCAGATTCCCCCTTGCTATGTACTAGTATAATTGATTTTTAGAACCTAAGAGAATGACATGACATTTGTCTAATGACTACTAAATGACTACTAAATTCTGTCTTGTTGGCTTTAAGTCATAGTTCCAGAGATCTTTTGGGATATTGATTCTGTCATCCAAAATATTTATTACAATATCTCTCCTTGTTTTGTCTTATCTGCAAATATCATAATTAGGATTCTATATCTTCTTTCAAATCAGTGTTTAAAAATGTTGAACAGGACAGATTGAGGATAACACTCTAGTCATGCCGCAAGAGATCCAAATCCAGTTGGTTAGTCATCCATTAATCAACATTCCACCAAATGTGAATCAATTTATATGAATCTATCTCATGTTATCTTTTATCCTCTGAGACAAACTTTGTCAAATACCTTGCTGAAATTCAAGTGCACAGGTCTAGAGCATGTTCTCTGAACTACAAGTCTAGGAAATCTGCCAAATAAAGAAATGAGGTTAGTCTGTATGACTTGTTTGTAGTGAACCCAACTTGACTCATGGTGATCACTGCTTCTCATTTTAGGGGCTCTATGCTCTCAAAAAATGTTAATAAATTGTCCTAGAATTTTAGCAGAGAAACATAGAGCACAGCTCATTGGTCCACAGCTTCAATAATTTCTCTTTCCTTTTTCAAAGATTGGGAATTTTTCTATTTCCAATATTCAATTACTTCTCTTGTTCTCCATGCTTTCTTAAAATCAGCTGCATGAAAAATTTGCCTGAGATCATTTCTTTGCTATTTAGTTTATGGAGACATGATGTGTAATTTATTCATTACTTCTGTGGCTTTGAAAATAAGAAGTCTTTTTTTATGCAACTACATCTTAAATATTATTTAGTTTCTCACTGAAATGCTTTAACATTTAATTAAATTGTATTTTTTTTTGTCCCAAACTTGAGACTGCACTGGGTCATTGAGAGATACAATAGGTGCTAATGTGGCAACACAAAATAAGTAATTCCAACCAATAACTTTTGGTTGGTTTTACCTTTTGAAGGAGGTGCTGAATGAAACTCTTTCTATAAGGTGTGGGATTTTATAATACCCAATGAATTGTTCATCTACATTTCTAACAGCATGGTACTAGATCACTCTTTCCTCTCAAATAGCAGACCCTCTTTGACATAGGTTTAACAGTGCCTGAATTCAGCAATTTGAATATTTCTCCTTTTAACTAATTTTTGATCAAAGTTAGCTTGAGAGGAAATGGAAACTGGGTAGTTTGGAGGAACAGTCATTTGTTTTGCTATCTAGGAAGCCAAGTTTAATTTTAGCCTGGAGAGAATTTAAAATCATTATAATTAGATGAGTATTAGACATCACAAGTGAAAAGAATTTTAAAAAAATCACACCCATTCATTTGGCACCATTTCACAATTGGCAGTCCATTCTCTCAAGTGCTCCACCACTGAGTATGCATACAGAGTCAGAATAAACTATTTTTGGATGATTTCAAGGAACTATGAAGTGGCCTCTTGCTACAGGTCAGATTTAGACATTTTTACTACTCTCTATTTTTGTAGCAACAAAGTAAACAGCAGCAAAAAATGTAGAGAGAAGAAAGATAGAGTAAAATATATTATATATGTATTTTAAAAAAATCACAAATGACTTTAAAATCCAAACTAATAAGTACTGCCAATGCTAGGTATTGGTGACATAAAGAAAAAAGATGCAAGGAGCTTACACACATTAACAGAGGAGAATATAAACAACAGCTTGAGGAAGGAGAGAGAACTCACTAGGGGGATCAGGAAATTCTCTAGAATTTAAACAGAAATGTTAAGAATATATCTTCTTCAAGTTTTGTCTTTAAGAATAATCACCAGGATGTTGGTAGAAAGAAGAACCTTTATTTTGTAATCACTACGAAGTCAGGGAAATAGTATACAAGCATTTATTAAGTACCTATTATGTGCCAGGAACTGTACCAAGCACTGAGGAGACAAAGAAAATCAAAAGAGAGTTCCTGCTCTCAGGGAGCTTCCAGTCTAATGAAGGAGATAATACATAAGCAATTGTGTACAAACAAGCCATATACAAAATAAGTTGCAATTAATTAACAGAGAATGGAATTTTAATCGGGACCCGAAGGAAGCCAGGGAGGCCAAGAGGTGGAGACGAGGAGAAGGAGTTGTCCAGGAACAGGAGACAACCAGTGAAAATGCCTAGTCAGAAGATGGAGTGTCTTGTGCAAGGGTCAGTAATGAGTCATGTGTCACTAGATCATACTGAATACGGTGGGGTTGTAGGGAGGGAGTGAAGTGTGTGAAAACTGACAAAGTAGAAAAGGAAAAAAAAAACTTAACCCCCAAATATCCATTGTTTCTTGGCCTGAGCTATCTTAAAACACAGATAGGATATTGTAATGGACAATTCTCTATTCCTTACCATGCACCCTAAAAAAAAAATCTCTAAAAAATTGTTTTGGTAAGATTGGGGAAAACAGATTTAGCAAATGGGTTTGGGAATTTCTAGTAGCACACGAAAGCAAGGACTCTTCTCTTAACATAAGAATGTTCTTGTCAACAGTGGCATCTCTATTAAGAGTGTTCTCTTACCTAAACACCCCTATTATTGTCATCTCTCAGGTTTGTCATATCCACCACCTTGACAGTACAAACAGCGCACAGTAAAACCTGTCAAAGAGGCTAGTGGATTTCCTATGTCTTCTGACACTTGCAGCTCTTTAATATCAGCCTGTCAGAACACCTAAGAGAAGGAGGCTGCTTTCATGTTTGGGGCTGTTACTTTTACCACTATCACACACACTTTAGTCATTAGCCTTCTACTGTTGGGAAATTTTGCCTTTTAGACCCTTAAAATTCCATGCTGCAGGAATCTCTATCAAGTGAAAAAGTTCTTACATTCTTTGGGAGAGTGAATTACTTTAAAATAGGGTGGGTTTTTTTTGATAGTTGATTCTTTAAAAGAAAAAGACCAAATCTTTTGAAATGGGTATTTTATTCGATTTGATCATGTTCAGTTTATTTAGCAGTATCTACATGGGAATCAGGGCTTTTCTAGCTTTGAGCTTATACTGGCAGAGTACATGTATCAGTGGCCATTTTACATCTTGTTTTAGAAAACAGCAAAAAAGTTCTATTTATTATGAATCCAGTTTATTTTGTGCACTTTTCATCTGTGATAATGTGCTGCCCTTCATATAGGAAACTGACCTAACTGATGTACCATTAGAAATATATATGCTATGTGAATTGGGCATTTTCTCTGCTGGATCTTGTTAAAAGATGGCTGGGGTATAGTTTGGTACCACATGAGGGGTAATCCTAATGGAATGGGGCTGATTCTGTGACAGACCTACCAGAAATGATACATATAGGTAAGCGCTGTGTCCTGCCCTCCCCAAGGACACTCCTCTAGGGAAGCTACATATTCCAATGATGCTGCTACTGTTTAAGACTATTGGAATTTGTCTTTGGCACTTGTCTTCCAAGTTCATGGCAGAGTCAACTCTTGGTTTCTTTCAAGGCCTAGATATAATGTCATCCCTACATTAAGCCTTTTTTTTTTAACCCCCAACCTCCTAGCTACTTCTGGCCTCCTTCCCAAAACTATTTTGTATTTATTGTAATATATTCTGTATATACTTATACATATTGTCTCCCCTGTTGTAAGAATGTAAGATTCATTTTTTTTTCTTTTTGTAACCCAGCCCATAACAGATACTTAAATGCTTATTGATTGATAGGGAGATTAAAGGATTTCAGAATACAAGAGACATGGTGCAGGAGTCCTTAAATTTTTTTTCTTATATATCATGAATTCCTTTGGCAGTCTGGTGAAGCCTATGAACCTATTCTCAGAACAATATATTTTTTAAAAAATTGTAATTGAAGGAAATGTTAAATTTAAGTTAGAGGTTAGTGAAAATAAAGATGTATTCCCTCCAAAGTTCATAGACCTTCTGAAAACTATCCTCATACCCTAGGTTCAAAATCTCTTTTCTAGCCCAATATTTTAACTATGAAGAAACTAAGATAGAGTCTTTTTAACATTTGTATAATAATGGCAAATCATCCTTTGTGGGTGGATTTGATTATTAGAAAGAGTCAAAAGTCATTCAAAACAATGTAGTAAAAACTTTTGATGTTTTTAAAAAACAGATTATCATGCTATTCATGAATCATCATTAAAAAAACCCCAACACACCATAGGGTAAACAAGATGGGTAAAAGCACAAAATACACAAAAGTAAGGTGTGATTTAGCCAGAAAGCCAAGTTCAATGCTTTTTTTCCTATTGCTTATTTTCTATTAGTAATACTTTGAAAGTCCTTGGACAGCAATGTTATAATTTCTAGTTTAAATTTCCCTTAATAGATTAATTCCCATTTTTCCACATTTAACTTTGTTTTCCCCTTTCCTTTTTGGAGAACAGAGGATTTATTTTCAGGGAATGTAAAGTTATTTAAAAGGTCTTTCCATGCCTTTCTGTTAGTAATGCAAAGATAAGTAGAGAGGACATTACACCGCCCAATCAGAATATTCAGGAGACTGTAGAGGGGAAATGTGGCACAAGTGAGACTGTAGCTGGGTTAGTTTTCCAGTCATTTTTTCCTGCTGAACCTTGGCTTGCCACATGTGCCCTTTGGATAGAAAGGAACCAACTTTTTACATATTTCATGGATAAAAATTCTATTGGGGTACTTAGTCCAAGAAGAGCAAGAAGCTCTCAAAGAGAAATTTCTGAAGAACCTTAAATGGACAGTGCACACATTTACCAAGTCTCATACTGTACTTAAGATCTATTTGGGTAAGATCATCCCTTAAGCACATCAGCAAGCTAGACAAGGATACTAAAGCTCATCACTGTATTTCATTTGGAGTAGCAGCCTCCTTCATTTGCAATTAACTCATCACTGGACTACTTCTACACCCTGAACTTTTTTTTTTCATGTAAGTCAAAGGTTCCTAACCTACACCCAACTCTCCCTCCCATGATCCTTCAGTTTTTTGATTACATCTGGGAAAACTCCATTTCTCATCAAGCCTTCTGACAACATGGGCCACATTAATGTGAAATGAGACACATAATAGGAAGATATGAGTGCTAAAAATGCTTCTGATCATCATAAAGGCAATCTAGAACAGATAAGAGTAAAAGATAGACCTCTAATAGATGATGATGTTCTCTTATGATATAAGATACAGTGTTAATATAGCATCTGATTCATGCTAATTGCATCAATCTTTAATATTTTCGTGCCTCCTAAGCAAGATCCATAATACTCAAGAATTTGGCCAAGTTATAGACATAGGAAAAATTAAGTGGATGAAAAATACCTACTGTTCAGATCATGATATGCATTTAGATAGACAGCCCATAAAGGCTTCCACTCAGTATATGTATCTTGGACAAACAGTGAAAATAGATTATAAGCTGAACTACAGATTGAAGAGGAAGATGATCCACATGTGCATTTCCCTGAAAGAAAAGCTGATATTTAAACACTAACATCATTTTTGTGGTCCTGTATTTCTATAAGTAATAGAGCATTAGTTTCTGAAGAGGTGAAAATGAGGATTACTCACAGAAGGCAATGGAGAGGTACGTGTTGGACATAAGAAGGCTTCAAGACATTACAAATAAGGAATTATTAAGAAGGTGTCAAGGATCTTATAAAATATATACATATATATATATATATATATATGTATACACAAGAAAAAGAGGATGGACTGGTCCAGTAATGAGAGTGACAGAGAGTATGGCCCATTCTTATGCTCCATTCATTTTCCTTTGATGGAATGGAAATCCTAGTATATTTGGTGGGCCTTTTGTGGTAAACATATAGTAGGACATGAATGTGAGTTGCACAAAATGGGCAGGATGGATTTTGTATAGTTTGTATCAACATTCCTCATACATGAAATCATATATCCATTAGATTTTTGGATCAAGAAAGAGGCTTTTTTTTTTTAAAACAACTATTGCCATATAGAAGTAGAGTGGACTTGTTCAAGAAGTAGTAGGTTCTCTTCTGCTGGGTAAGCATTTGGTTGACAAGTGGTAGAGAATATTATTTATTTAGATATGCATCGAACTAGTTGCACTCTGAGATCCCTTCCAACTCTGAGGTTTTATGATTCTATAAAATTGGCTATATTTTCTTTTTTAAAAATTTTTTAAAATTTGAAAAAAATTTTATTTTAAACTTAAGTACAAAAACTTAAATACACTATAAGAAAAGAAAAAGAAACTATTGTGAACTTAAATATTGTAACTTAAATACAAAATAAGGGGAAAAAAGCATTAATATATGCATAGAACATAAGAGAGAATTCAAAATATACAGCAAATTTCCATTTCAAGAAAGCTTATATAATAAATACTATGTATTGTACTCAGAGTTATTCATCTTTTCTGTGTTTCCTTGCAAGTTTTTTTAAACTTTGTTCTTTTTCCCTCTCCCCCCCGCCCCAGGCCACAATTAAGCATGGATATCTATATCTATATCTATATCTATATCTATATCTATATCTATATCTATATCTATATCTATATCTATATCTATATCTATATCTATATCTATATCTATATCTATGTCTACACCTATATCTATATCTATACTTATATCCATATCCATATCTATATCTCCATATACATACACACAATATACATATATATCCACATACATACGTGCATACATATACTTATATCCACACACATATACTTAAATATCTATAATCATAATCATATATAGACATATACTTTCATATGCATCTGTGAAACACCGTACTATGCTTATTTGTCCTCTGTTTCTCTGAGGGTGGATAATCTCTTCCTTTATAAGTCCGAGTCTTTCCATATTTTTCCAAGTCCACTGACTTGTCATTTGCTACACCACAGCAATATTCCAACCTTATGCCATTTAGTTATTTTAAATAGTCCAAAACAATACTGATGGATATGGCTGACACATACTGTAGTTTGCTTATTTTTTTCTTTTGATTAAATGTATTTTAGCCTTAACTTTGTCCAAGATCATGATTACTACTGCTGCTCCTTTTCCCTAACAAATTCTACTCCTGTTCTTTATTTTATATTTGTGTGTATCTCTTATGTCCTATCCCTCCTGACTCCTCTACTTTACTTCAACCCACTACCTTGTCCTCCTATTCCCATCAATCTAAACACCCCTCTATAGTGCCCTTTATCCTATTTGCTCATCCTCCCCTCTAAAAATCCCTCCCTTATCCTCTTCCCATCCCTATCCCCATAGCTTTGTATTTCTTTCTGAATTTAGAAGATTGTTATGCCATTCTACATATATATGTATTGTTCCCTCTTACACCTATTGCCTATGAAAGTAGGGTTACAGAACACCAGCTCACTGCCCCCATATAATTCCTCTGTATCAGTTCTTCCTCTCACACCTCATTTGTATAAGATAATTACTCTTTTAACCTGTTCCTAAGTGGTTTTGCTTTTAAAAGTCATATCATACTCAGGTCTACCCCAATCTTTCTTATGAACTACCCAATTACTAATAACACTTAGACATATGTTTTACATTTCCTCATATAAAAAATCAACAATTTGGTCCTGAGTCCCTTGTAATTAGTCTTTAATATGTACCTTATATTTCTCTTGGCTCTTGTATGTCAAATCTTCTAAGTTCAGTTTTTTTTTTAACAAAATCCTGAAAGTCCGACAATTCATTAAATATCCTTTTTTTTTTTCATTCAGGATTATGCTTAACTTTGCTGTGTATCCAGAAATCCGGTTCTTTTGCTCTTCAATATAGAGTGTTCTAAAAGCTGCAGTTTTTTAGTGTTGTTGCTGCTAGGTCATGTGTGATTTTAATTGAAGATCACTCTATTTAAATTGGGTTTTTTTTTTCCTTATTGCTCATAATATCTCATCCTTGACCAGGGGGTTTTGGAATTTGACTATGACATTCCTGTGGGTTTTCCCTGTAGGATCTCTTTCAGGTGGTTTTTGGTGGATTTTTTCTTTCTACTTTTCCCTCATCATGACAATTTTCTTTGGTTATTTCTTGTGTTATTGTATCAAGATTCTTTTTGTTTTATTGTAGCTTTCAGGTAGCCCAATTACTCTTATCTTTTCTCTTCTTGATTTGTTCTCCAGTTATTGTTTTTCTTATGAGATCTTTCACATTCTCTTCTACTTGTTCATTCTTTATATTTTGTTTTATTATTTCTTGGTCTCTTATGGCTTCACTGACTTCTCCTTGCCCAATTCTAATTTTCAAAGAGTCATTTTCCTCCTTAGGATTCTGGATCTTCTTTTCTAATTGGTTAACTTTCTTTTCATAATGTTCTTGTTTTTCTTGTTGTTCTTATTTTTTTTTTAACTTTTCCTTAACCTCATTTGATTTTTAAAGTTCTTCCATAAATTCTTTTTGGGAAGGTGATTATTTAGTGTTATTCTTTAGAGTAGGAGAGGCTTTCTTTCCTTCAGTGTTCTCCATTCCCATAGTCACTTTCGATGGCTGGATTCTTTCTCCTTTGCCTGCTTGTTTTTGTTTAATTTGTAGCAGCTTATTTTCTGTAATCACCTCTACTCCTGGGGTATGGGGGATAATGCCTCTGGCTTCAGATCCTCCTTCAGTTCTCCCCTCTGTCCTGGGCTCCTATGAGTGTCAATAGCCAGAAATATCCCAGTCCCACTGCTTCTGCACTCACAGAGCCTGTGCTGGTTCCTTCTCGCCCTAAGCTGCATCTTTGCAGCACAGCTGGGTCTGGCATTCCTTATCAGCTAAAGTTTCCTCAGTCTTTCCCAGCTCAGACACCCAGCTTTCCTCGCTGTTGGAGAGGTGTAAGTTCCTGTGTCTAGGACTGAGGCCACCTCCCAACCAAGTTAGCCCCAGGGATCGCTGCTTGTCACTTCAGAGAAACTAGCCAGGAGGTGCTTACTCTTCACAGAGACCAAACCTTGTCCTGGGATTTTTCTTGGATCTTCTCCAATTGTCCCAGGAGGACCACTATTCTGCCCCAACTCTTGTTTGTTTTTAACTGCTTTGTGTTTTCCCTGAGGTGCTATTTTTATCTCATTTGTGAGGGAAATCTGGAGAGCTTGGAATTTTCTTACCTACTCCACCATCTCACTATATTTTCAAAAAAAACCCCAAAACAACCCCTTTGAAACTATAGATTTTTCTAAGTTATGGGAAATGTATGCCCACCAGACTTGTCTGATTGCTTTTGTAACTTTTAGGTCAAGGGAAAGGAACAGATGCAATCTCTTTGACTTTAAAAGGGTTTTTGATTCTTTTCGACCTGACTTTCATCAATAAACAAAGAAGTATAGTTTAGACCCCACAGTTTCAAGATGAATACCCAACTGCTTAGAATGTCATATTTGTAGAATTACTGATGGGCCAGCATCCATCAATGGTGGTATAACATGGAGTGCTTCTCAGGGACAGATGACAGGCCCAGTATCTTGTATGACTTGATATGACAATAACTTGATGGGGAAAAGAAACTCCCCAGTACTCGAGGAGTTCAGTTCACTCTATTATCTTATCAGCTATGTGCAACCATTGAGGCATATTAGAATTTGAAATGTCCCCGGTAAATTGGAGAACTGTCAGAAATCAACTGAATGAAGTTCAAAATAGACAAAGTGCCAGGCATTTCACAGACAGAGGAAAAGCAAATTGAACAAAACAAAATGGGGACTAAATGTGCAATTGAAAAAGATTTAGAGGACATAACACATTTCCACAGGGAGTGACAAAGGAAGGAATGGTTTTAAATCAGAATATGAAGAATGTAAGTGGGGCCTACGGATAAGTTTCCTAATTGGGAGAGGTGTCAGATACCAGAATAGGTTTTGGAGACAGTTCTTAGTGCATAGCCTAAAGCAGATTACATTTTCAGGTGTATATGATTCAGTTCAAGTACTTATTGAGAATCTATTATATGGCCAGTTCTAGGCTAGAAGCTTTATATGACATGGAGCAAGTACAAGTCTCTGTCCTAAACCAAACCCCAAAGAGCTAATAGAATGATGCACACATGTAAAAGATAAGCAACAGTAGCAGACCATACACAGTTAATTACAATACAATAGGTAGGATTTATATGGTTCTTTAAGGGTTGTAAAATGCTTTACAAATATCTCACTTGATTTTCACAATAATTTTAGGAGTGAAGGTAGGTGAACTTATAATCCTCATTTACAGACGAGGAAACTGATGTGGATAAAGGTTGAATGACTTGCCTAGGGTCATAGCTAGTGTTCGAGGTCAGTGATGAATTCAGGTCTTCCTGACTTTAAGTCAATCCACTGCATCACCGAACTCTGCTTTAGTTGCTCAAGAAATCATTAAGGACCAGTATGGCTGAGGTAGCTTTGATGAAGAAGCAAGATTATGAATTAAATGACAGGTAGGATCTGAACAGGTAAAGAAAGTATTCTAAGGATGAGCAAAGATTCAGAAGTAGAATGGGTATGCAAAGACCAGGATATTTTGGGCTGTGTATGAAATGGTTTCATTATTGAACTGTATATGTGCCCCAGGATGGAATAGTTGGTAATGCATTATTGGTGAAAGAGCCAGAGGAGGTCCTTGTGAGTTTCAAAGGATCCAGGGTATTATGAATGGCTCCAGAACAGCTGATGGCAGTGTTTGCATTGAGAGCCAAAGACAGCCTGGCTACTCTGAGGAAAGGCAGCTTCAGAACAGTACAAGAAAGCCAGCTTCCAATATAAAATCTGACTTTCAAATACAAGACTCAAGTGAAACATGGAAGAGGTAAACAGGAAAGAGAAATCACAAGAGACTTATTAAGGTTGAACTGTTTACATTCCTGCAGGGAAAGATGATATTTGTAACTCATGAGTCCTTTGTCAGTATTAGGGTAGTGGGAGGGAAAAAATTATATGTATGTATAGATAGATAGATAGATAGAGGGCCCAGGGTGAGTTGAAGATGAAAGGGTGATATCTGGAAAATAAAATTAAGGGGTGACAGAGGATTATACTGGGAGAAGCAGAAAGGGAGAAGTAGAATTATCTCACATGAAATAGACAAGAAAAAGCTTTTACAGTGGAGGGGAAACTGGGAAAGGTGATAGGGAATGAGTGAATCTTATTCTCACAGGATTTGGCTTAAGGAAGGAATAACATACACAATGGGGTATGGAAATCTATCTTACCCTACAGGAAAATAACAGGGGAAAGGGACAAGAGAGCAGGGGGTTGATAGAAGGGAGGGCAGATTGGAGGAGGGGATAATCAGAAGCAAACACTTCTGAGGAGGGACAGGGTTAAAAGAGATAATAGAATAAGTGGAGGGTAGGATAAGATGAAGGGAAATATACTTAGTTTTTCACAACAGGACTACTATGGAAGTGTTTTACATGACTACACATCTATAACCTGTATCGAGATGCTTGCCTTTTCAATGAGGGTGGGTGGGGAGGGAGGAAGGGAGAAAATTTGTAACCCAAAGTTTTAAAAACATATGTTAAAAATTAAAAAAAGAAAAGAAAAAAAGAAGAAAAGAGAAAGCCAACTTCCTTTAGCAAAGGAGAAGGACTTCCTGAGAGCTCCACAGATGTTAGCAAAAGACTCCAGGAAAAGGATTCCAGGAGTGTGAATTACCTCCTTTGCCATATTTCTCTAAACTTGAGGTCACTTTCCCTTGGACTCTGTATGTAGTTGTGGGAGAATGTTATCACCATTCGTTTTGTTTTTAGTGTGTCTAGATACGGTGGTAACGGGGAGAGAAAAATTTTTTTACCACCCATTCTTCCTATACTAGCTTAGTAAGTACCCCTTTCCATAAGCTAATTAAGTCTGACTGACCTAAATGGTATCAACTGATAATCATAAAGGGGGAGCACATCAGGATGCCAAGCTATAGTACAAGATAACCACCTCCCCTCCAGACCTGAGAGGCCCCTAGAACTCCAAGGGGAGATGTGGCAGCTGATCTATGGAGATGTGACCTTGAATTGGCAAATTAAGGCTTGATTCTTCTCATTTCACCCTGTATCACTTCATAAAAATCTTTCCAGGCTTCTCTGGAACCATCTCTTCTGTCATTTCTTATAGATAATAATATTCTTTTATATTTATATACCATAATATGTTCAGACATTGCCCTTTTGATGGACATGACTAAGGCACATCCTTACTTTCCAGTTCTTTGCTACACCAAAAAGTACTGTTATAAATGGTTTTGAGTCCTTTTAATGTTTCGTTGACCTCTTTGGGGTGTCACTGGGTCAAAGGGTATGCAAAGTTTAGCAACTCTGTGCATAGTTACAAAATGCTCTCCAGGATGGTTAGACCAAATTCACAGCTCCACCAATACTATACTAACGTATCTTTCCTCGATCATCCCTTTCAAAATGATCATTTTCCAATTTTGTTATCTTTGCTAATGTGATAGATGTGAGGAAGAAACTCAGGTCACTTTAATTTACATTTATCTTGCATATCTTTCATTAGACATGTCTTCATATTCTTTGACTATCTATTGGAAAGGGACTCTCATTATCATAAGTTTGAATCAGTATATCTTAGGAATGATACCTTTATCATAGAAGATTGGTACAAAGATTTTTTCCTAGTTAACTGCTTTCCTTCTAATGTTGATCACAATGATTTTGTTTGTGCAGAGGTATTTAAACTTTATATAGTCAAGTTTACATTTTCCCTCTTTATCTCTTTTAACCATATCCATTTTTACTGTTGCCTGAGATCATTATTACCTCTTCCTTTTTTTTGAGATCACTTTAAGCACAACATATTCTACTCCACAGCTATAGAGCATTATAGGCTTACAACTACTGGGGGGCTTTTTCGTAGGAGCACTCTGTTCTTTCTGCCCTTCATACAGCATTGCTCTGTGCTGCCTAAGCCATTGTAAGTCTCACTTACTCTGTTGGTGCACCTAGTTTTTATAATTGCATTTAGATACTGGGTTATTTTTGTTTTTTGTTTGTTTTTTTGGCAGTGACTCCCTTCCCACTCTCTGCACTTGTCCCATTTCACATGCGTAGGCCAAGGTAAAATAACTCATAGGCTTTGCTGTACTATGCCCCCTAGGGGAAAGAAAAATGATGGAATGCTATGGTGTATCTAAGGAAGAGACAGAGAGAGACATTCACACAGAGACAGTCATGGAGACAGACACAGAAAGAGAAAAGAGATAGGGAGGGAGGGAGAAAGAGAATAATGGTGCAGTGGATTGAGCACAGGACTTAGAGTCAGGAAGACCTGAATTCATCACTGGCCTCAAACACTAGCTGTGACCCTAGGCAAGTCTTTTTGTATGCTCCTGGGTTGGGTGAAGGTGTTCACTCTAGTTTCTCTTTGGATTTTTTGATGATTATTTAATCTTTGCTAGAAGAAAGCTGGACTCTTCTCTGACCATCCATATAACCAATCACAAGTGGTACTTTGTTCTCAAAGCAGTACTATATCCATATGTTTCAGGTGAGCCACATCATGTTTCTTCAGAGCAGAAGCAAGTCATATTAATAAAAATTATTTTTTCTTCACTTCTGCAATGGAATTTTATTACTAGTAAAAATATAGGAACTTACAACTCTCCCTATTATTCAAATTTAACAGAATCAAATTCTCAAAGGATGTGGCCTTTTCATTTGTTGGTATCATTTGCATGGCTGGGCCCTAAATGTTTGTCTGATTTTCTTTCCCCTGTACTGCACTGACTCTGGGGAAAGAAAAGACATTTAGCTGCTTTATTGCTTAAAAATTTGGCAAACAAATCACTGTGGTTATTTACATCCTCACCCCCCCCCAAAAAAAATTTAGGGGAATTAGTTTGTGAATCATTTAATCTTCTGTCCAAGGAAAAAATCCAAATCAGTTCCGAATTAATATTGCTCTGAAGATACAAACTGAGGCCAGGTTTCTAAATCAAAGCAGAGGGTTTAAGGCACCTGTCCAGATAACGAGCTCAAACCCAGGCTCTCACCTGAATTAAGCTGCTGCTCCAGTCCCTTGTACATTTGCACAGAAATCTAATAGATTGCTTTTTGCTTGGATGCATTGGATAATTGCTTCAGGCTTCCACTTTGGCCATGGGCTCTAGGCCCAGGAGGAGGATATGATGTTCAAGGCTATTACTACAGGTGCACAGCTGGAGGAGGCACTGTTGCTGATGCATTTCTTCTCCCTGGGGTTTAGATAAGACCTCCCCTATAGGATCTGGGCATGCACACCGCTGCAGTAGGTAAAACCTTTTCCTTGCCTCTGGATCCTTACATAGGGAAGCAAAGATGAGATATGACATGGTCCCTGCCCTTAATGAGAATCTTACTGTGGCATGGAGGCGGATGAGAGAGGGGATATCTATATATACTCCCAAATAAGTGTAAAATAAAAGAGATTGGCATGGGAGAAAAAGGAAAGATCAAGGCAAAAGGCTCTAGGAAATTTGAAAAGGAAGAGAACCTTTCTAGCTGGGGAAAATCATGAAAGCTTCATGCAAAATGGGGCACCCAAGCTCGGAGGCACTGTTCCAATACTCACAATAGCTGCCACAATATATATGAAAGATCAAATGCAAACAAAGCTCAATTCTG
Source organism: Phascolarctos cinereus (assembly GCF_003287225.1). Lineage (NCBI taxonomy): Eukaryota > Metazoa > Chordata > Mammalia > Diprotodontia > Phascolarctidae > Phascolarctos > Phascolarctos cinereus. The sequence continues at coordinate 72,047,385 of NW_027556180.1, forward strand.
AGTAACTGAAAAACCAATAATGGTCCCAGATAACAGATAATGAAACATATGTCATTCCTTTCAGCAGAGAGGTAGGGGAACTAAGAATGAAACCGAGAACCTTGTCGGATGCAGTCACTAAGTAAATTGTTTTCACTTAACTGTTTTTCTTTGCTATGAGGAAGGTTCAGTTCTGAGGTGCTGTGGGCTGTGGAGGGAGGGGGACAAGCGGGATCTATCTAGAAGTGACAGCAATGTCAAAACAAAACCCACCAACAAAACAGTTTAAAAAAATAAATAGAAGGCACTATCCCTTGTTTCCTAGATAGGAACATCTCAGAAAGTGTGGGACCTCCTGACTTCATCAGGTCACCAAGTCTATGTCTTGATGTGACTGCTGTGGGAAGCTTTGCTTTTTCATGCATTTCTTATTAGCAAATAGAAATTTTAAGTCTTACAAAAATGCCAGATACCTTGCACATACTTTTGAACCCCCTCTGATTATTCTACCAAACACATAATAAGCAACACAGAGAAAGGTACTGCTGTTGGAACTGCTGCCATTAAAACCTCTCAATTTTCATGAATATAAAAATGAATCTTTTTTTATTTCTCTGCCTTCTTCCTGGGAAAATGCATAATACAAATCAGTATTATACATACTGTAGTTCTATGAAAAAAATCTGGCTATGGAGGAAGAACAGAATGATTACCAGTGCCCAGTAGATGCAACCAACAGCAAATTGGGGCTCCTTTCTGCTTATTTACAGAAATTGCCTTAATAAATTCTCCTCTGGAGGACAAAAACCAATTACGCTAATGTAGAAGTGAAGGTAATAATTGACTTCACATAGTAGAAAACATCCATTGGAAAAGGTGAGGCAAACAATGACTACTACCTGAGTTATGCTGTCACATTCATAATTTCTATTTTGTGATTTCTATTCATAAGTGTTAGGGAAAATGGTTCCCAAATAAAATGAGAGCCCCTAAACACATCTAATTTTGCTCAGCTTCAATTTCTTTAAACTGATTCATCTCTAAATTAGAAATAAATTAAACTACCTATACAGCAGTTAGTTACCTTTGGTCAATGGTTGTACAACTTGTTTTTGCTCAAAAAACCAAAACCTAAATTCCACTTTTATTTTTGTTTTCTACATATTAAAAACTCTTACTCATTTATTAATGTCTCTTGAACAATAAAAGAGAAGCAATCATATAGCCCAGCATAAAACGTAATTTCAAGGACTGTTCAATAGAACCATTTTGGAAAATTGTTTTAGGCATTTCTTTAAGATTGCTAGTATTTGGAAATGCCTTTCAAACATTAACATTTAGCCAGGACCCAGACTGAACTGGGATTGCTTGGGAGCATTGATGGGTTAAAAAAAAAAAGACAGTGGTTTCTATTCTAGGAAACTAATGGTACTTATATAACCCATCTATAGATCTGAAATTGTCTTAAAGATTATAAATGGTCAAATGGTTCTGCTGTTTCTCTCTCTCTCTCTCTCTCTCTCTCTCTCTCTCTCTCTCTCTCTCTCTCTCTCTCTCTTTCTCTCTCTCTCCCCCTCCTTCCATGCCCATACTCTTTCCTTCCCTCTCTCTTCCTTCCCATTCCCTCTTTCTTTCTCCCTCCCTTCCTATCTGCTTTTCTCTTTCTGTGTCTGTCTCCATGACTGTCTCTGTAAATGTCTGTCTCTATCTCTCCCTTAGATACCTTAGCATCCCATCATTTTTCTTTCCCTTATAGGGGGCATAGTATAGCAAAGTCCATGAGTTATCTTATCTTTGCCTACACTAGTGAAATGGGACAAGTTCTGGCCTAGGGAAGAAGGGTGGGGTCTCGTGCTGGTGCTAATACAAAGTGCTCCCCTCTCCAGTTAAACATACTTCTCAAATTCCTATTAGAACAGGGATTCTTCACCTTTTGGGGGTATCGTGGATCCCTTTGAAAGGTGATGAAGCCTATGAACTCAAAAATAATGCTTTTAAATGCATAAAATAAAACAAATTGGATTACAAAGGAAACCAAGTTCATTGAAATGTGGCTATAAAATGTTTTTTTTTTCAAAACTGTACATGGACCCTAGGTTAAGAACCTGTTCAGATGTAACTGGGGCCAGTCTTGGACTAGATTATCTCTCACAGTGATTCATTTAGGAGGAAGCAGTTTTCCTATGCCTGATCTAGTCTAGTTCTGTGCCACCATGATTGCTCTTAGAGAACATCAAGGTTCTTGAACCCATGTAGCAGAATTTCTGTCTTAGTAGAAAATTTTCAGTGTTATCCTATAAGATTAAACATAAAAATGTTTAAAAAGCAGATATGAATCAGAAGACAGTACAATGATGTATCCATCAAAAAGCATGTCATCTTATAGTTGTCAAGAGGAACACCATTTTTTTAGCTGTTATTTGCCACAGACTATCTGGTGTCAGGCTAGTGTAAGGGTCAGCAACACTCAGCATGTATGCCAGACGGTGATACAAAAAGCCAGGCTATTTGGCACATGGCCAGACTCCTGTGGAAAAAGGTCCAGACTCACTGCCAGTCATAGCTTTGGGAATGAATCCTAGATTTTTATTAACTGCAGTGGCTGGCCCTAATGAACAGCTGTACCTGTAAAGGACAGCAGCACCTAATAAAAACCTAGAATTTGTTCCCTGAGCCTGAGATTCACAGCAATGGTGATTTAGGAGTTAGTTGGCCAGGATTGAGGGCAGTACCACTCCCTTCCCTCTACCCCAAACACTACACCTTATGACTTGCCTAATGAGCCAACTGCCTGGGAGTGTCATTTTTTGGGCTTCCACATATCTGGTTTTTGGTCTGGGTTTTGAACTACGCCATTTACTGCTGTTTTCTTTTAATGTGATCATTAAAATCAGAATTGAAGAGACAAAAGGATGTTATATAGCAAATATGGAGTAGATAAAGCACTTAGAATAGTGTCTGGCACATAGCAGGTACTTAATAAAGGCTTGTTCCTTTCTTTTTCCATTTCTACTGTAGTTACTGAATTCCAATTTTGGAAATTATTATTTATAAGTTTAAAATATCTGCAGGTCACATTTACTCAGCCAAAGCCAAGTGCAGGGTTAGGCAATTATCAAGGGAATTTGGTAGCCTAGATGATAATACAGATGATTCAACTCAATATATTTGCAACCCAATTTACCAGAAAATTGTTTAGCCATCTGCTTTGCTTTGGTTGTACAGTATTTCCTGGGCCTTTTCAGTCTGGGATAAACTTGTGAACTTGGGCCATGCAGACACACCAGTAGTGGAGTGGGGATGGTACCCATTATTTAACATCTATTTATCGTGTGTGTGTGTGTGTGTGTGTGTGTGTGTGTGTGCGTGTGCGCAATATAATCTGTGACTTTGTATATTACTAATAGCATGTGTGTATTGGTGCATACTTAGAACTACACCTACTATACCTATATAGATCTATATATGTTTTTATATATCTAAAGATTTGGCTATATCTACCCTAAAACCTCAAGGCTCTAGGGGTACTCTCTACCTTCTTAGCTAAGGACTCTGCCTTATGCTTCAATGAAAAAAAAAGGAGTTCATTCACTGAGAGTTCCCTCTTCTCCCCTCTTCTTCATCTTATATCAATCATTTCTCCTCCATCTCCTCTTCCACTCCCATTTCAGATGAAGAGGTCACCCTTCTCCATGCCAAAGCAAAACTCTCTACAAGCACCCTTAATTGCATATTTTCCTGTCTTCACAAGCATATTGCCCTTCTCCATTATTGTCCTCTTTCTCCCTCTTATTTTCAATTATTCCTTATCTACTGGCTCCTTCTATGCTGCCTATAAACATATCCATGTCTCTCCCATATCTTTAAAAAACCCTTTTATATGTGGCTAATGTAGATTTATGTTTTGAATGACTGCACATGTATAATCTATATCAAATTGCTTGCCTTTTCAAGGAGGGAAGAGCAGAGGCAAGAAAAAAAAATTAGAACTCGATTTTTTTAAATGTTAAAAATTGTTAGATTCTAATTAGAAAAATATATAAAAACAAGACAAAAAAAAAGATCCTTGCATGATCTGACCATACTTAATAGCTATTACCCTATCTTCCTTCTCTTCTTGGCTGAACATCTCTACCTTTTTTGCCTCTAGCTCATTTCTAAACTGCAAACTGGCTTCATACCTCATCATTCCACTGAAACTGCCCTCCCCAATGCAACAAATGATCTCTTAATTGCTAAATCTAATGATCTTTCCTCAATTTTCATCTTTCTGATAGATTCCATACAAACTTTTCTCTGTAATCTTTGATACTATTGAGCATTGTCTCCTTACAGACCCTCCTTTATAGATTTTTTTTTCTGACATTGTTCTCTCCTGGTCATTTCCTAACTGTTGATTGTTCTTTCTTTGTATTCTTTGTTGGATCTTCATCCATGTCACACCCACTAACCTTGATTATCCTCCAAAGTTCTGTCCTGGGCCCTCTTCTCTTCTTCCTTAGTTATCTTGTATGCAAATGACTCCCAGATGTTTATATCCAGCACTAGTCTCTCTTCTGGACAACAGTCCCATATCACTAATTGCCTTTTGGACATCTTAAACTAGACCTCTTGAGCGTATCTCAAACTCAGCATATTCAAAATAGAACTCATTTGCTTTGTCCCTAAACTATGCTCTCTTCTCACCTTCCCAATTACTGTTGAGGTTATCACCATTTTCCCAATCAACCAGGTTCAGAACCTTGGTATCATTCTTAACTCTTTAGTCCTATGCACCCCACAAATCAAATCTGGTATCAAATAAATATTGTTTTTTTAAATTTTCACAACTATATATCTATAGATACAGATATCTAGTTTTACACGCATAGACACATACATATGCATACATCCTTCTCTGTCCTCACACAGCCACCACCTACCTAGAAGACTTTAACACTTCTTGCCTGGACTATTGAAATAGCCTTCTGATTGGTTTCCTTACTTCAAGTCTCTCCCCACTCTGACCCATCCTCTATTCAAATATCCAAGTGATTTCCCTAAAACACATATCAGGTACTCTATTTTACTTCCAGGATCAAACATAAAGTCCTCTGCCATTTAAAATCCACTCCTAACCTTCCAGTCTTATATTTTATTCCCTTTCACATACCCTACAATAAAGCTACATGAACCTGCTTGTTCTCCATACACAAAACACTCCATCTCTCAACTCTATGCCATTTCACAGGCTAGTCTCCATTTCTGGAATGCTCTCCCATCTCAAATCTACTTCAGATCAGTTTCCACCTTCTGTAGGAGTCCTTTCCTGATATCCCTTCCCCACCCTAGTGCCTTCCTTCTGAGATTACTGTCTATTCAGTATATACCTTGTATATACATAGTGGTCTATGTATAGTTTCTCCATTAGAATATAAGCTCGTTGAGGTCTAGGAGAGTGTTTTTTGATTTACTTTTTGTATCTACGGTACTTAGTACAGTGCCTGACACATAGCAAGTACTTAATAAATGCATGCTGACTGATTAGCAATGGTAGAATAGGAACAGTATCACTCCACACAGTGGTGCGCTGGTAAATATTTAACAATTGGTTCTCTTAAAAAAGATAACGTGTGTATAACACCCTTTAAAGTTTAATCTGCATCACTAACATTTTCTCCATCACTTTCTTCAATCTAGACAGTCAATAAAACAACAAATTAAGCACTGATTTGTAGCATTTGTCAATTTCAGAGGTATATATGCTTATGCTGAAAATTTACCAGTTGGCTCTAGTGAGTCATTCTGAGCTGATTCCCGCACACCTCTGGCCCCATGTAATACAAAGAAATGAGTCTGAAGGAACTTTGGCATCACCCAATTAAATGGGAGCTCCACAAGCACATTCACAAATGACAACTGAAAAAGGAGAACAAATCACCAAAAATGGAGATCTATCATCATCTCTTTAACAAATTATTGTCATTACTCATGAGATTGGAGCTGAAACTTTGGATTAGAATACCTCGATTCCTGTTAAAATGAAGGAGCATAAATGGCATCAAAAAACGTAAAAATGAAAAGAGCTGTTGGATCAGAGCATATATACATAAATTAATATAGGAAATGACATTTTTGAAAGTATTGAGAAATTAATTTTCAAGGTAATTCAAAGAGGATATAATACATGTTGGTTTTTTATACATAAATATTTTTTTCTTAGGAAAATTAAAATATTACTGATAAAAAGGTGATCAAGAGTACAATAATAATTGCTGACTTACGTGCCTACTTCATTGACACATTGCTACTTTGTGTTATCTTATCTCTGTTTTCTCATTTCCTAAAAATATAAGAGAATATTTGTTGTATCCTTTCCTATGGCACTTTCCTAAGATTGCACTCTAAGGTTCAGGTACTGAGAGGAGAACTGACTTCTACTATTCAAAGGGTAACCCTGAGTTGCTCCTGAGCCCCTACTAGTATAATCCTTGTAAACAATAAGCCAGTAACCTTAATTGGTTTTTAGTAAGACATTTACTCAAATGGTATATTTAGAACAGTTGGCATTAAACATTCCTATCAAAGGTCTGGGGCACACTCTCATAAAGCCTGCGGGAACAAGAGACAGTGGAATAAATTTAGAATACAGTGACAGTAAAGCACATATGTAGAAAACATGTAGCAAAGGGGTAACTCACAACTCCTGGCACTGAAAATTCCTTTTCCTTTAATAGAATCCCCATGTTGCTCCCCTTAGGTACACATTTCTAATGGACTCTGAAGGTCTTTGTCCTCCTAGAGTCTATAGCTAGTACTTCTTTCTGCCATAAGGGGAAGAGCCATCTGCCACTGACATGTCTCTTTGCTCTCAATTGAAGTAATTTCTCTGCCATCACCCACTGTTGTGCCAGTGGATATTGTTACTGCTGTCAGAGCAATAGACCTCTAGTTATTTTGAAACTCAAACCTTTGTTGCCAGAAGAGTTTCATCTTGGAATTCTCATTTACCTATTATCAGGAAAGGACAAACATAAAGAGACACAGGCAGCCCATGTATTCCCAGCTGCATAGGAGACTAGCAGATATTCTTTCACCACCTGCTCTCATGAGGCAGTTCAAAGTACTCCCTCTTTACTCGTAGGCCCAAAGGAAAAAGAATGACAGAGGGGTGGATCACCTCTGCTATATGCCCACTGAATTTTGATTTTATTATAACCTCTTCTGCTTTGCCAGAGAATTGGAGAACTCTTAGACATGACACAGTACAAGCCCCTTGGTTATGCATGGGTGGAAGCAGGTCCTCGAAGTTCCACGTGACGGACTGGTACCAGGTAGGGAATTGTTGCTCATTCCCTATATAATCTTCTAGGAAGGGAAGAATGGAGCATGTGCCATGTCTCTGTTATGTATGCATCAACAAGTATGCTAAGTGAAATTACATAAAGGAAGCAGGGAGGCTTTAAGAAATGATTTTTTATCACAAACTACATTTTCATAGTTATTCAATTCACTGAAAGGAGGATATAATATAAAATCATTTTATATTATTTGAATATAAAGCATTAATTGTTGTTTATTAAAAAAAATTTGATTCAATAAAGCAAAGAGCAAAAAAGTTCTCTTCCAATAGGATATCTCCCATAAATATGTTAGGATTATACTAAAGTCTTTAATAGATACAATCACAGAAATAATTTTGTTCAAATGGTCTTCTAATTAACATCAAGGTAAGCATGAAACAGGGAAAACATGTCCACCAGATATTCTTGTCACTGTCTTAGAAAATGTTTGGTGTACAATCCAAATTGAAGAGGGATTCTTAATAGATGGCAAATTCTTTTAGATGCTCCTGTTAGCAGATTACATTGTGCTGACTGCATCAAGTCCCAGAATACTACTGATTTCCCTAAATTATATGCATAAGGATCCAAAAGAGATTGACTCAACAAGCCACACAGGAAAAATGAAATGGATGAAAAATGTTTATTTAATAGAATATGGCATACAGTTGGATAGGATGACATAGAGTTAGTTCATATATGTGCATATGTACGTAGATATGTGTATATACATATATGTACATATATATTAATGGGCACTAAATATAGAAATCAGTTGTGTTCAGAATTGAAAAGGAGGAAGATAACAGACTAGAAAGCATTTAAGAAGTTATGCAGCAATTTCAAATATTCCATGTGGTTTCCTGACACACATAAAAATAGCTTTTTTTATGCCAAAATTTTTGCAGTGATGCCATAGGGTAGTGAATTAAAGAATCTCTGAAGAATCAAAATAATGTTTTCTTCCAAGCAATGGAAAGATGCATGCTGCATCTTGATGATTTGGTGAAAGATGCAGATCATTTGGGTGAAAGAATTTGTCAAGAAATGTTAGATTAGAAAAGTAGGTAGGCTACTAATGTTTTAAGAGTAAGGGATAATATTGTACTACACTGGTATACACACAATCTCAGGAGATCAAAGGGAAATCCCTAACACATGGGATGAGACACCTTTGGAAGATTTATGGGGAGACAGGGAGGAGTTACAAATGAGTTGCTATTTGCATCATAGTAGAGGGTTCCTGCATGAATTATATCTCATGTCCACTGATGTATCAAAGCATCCTTACTTAACCTTATGTCTTTATGGTCTAGTCTTTCTGACCTTTTTATAGGACTGTCACTCTTTTGAATGCATTATCATTTACCCATTTTTGATTCCATCTTTTGTATGTCTTTTAAAAATCTAACTTGATTCACTAGTTTCTTTTATAGTTACATCTGTCACTTTAGACTTTTTCCTTTCTTCTTGTTCTGAATCATCAGTACTCTAATCGTCAAAACTTTATTCTGAAGACAATTCTATATCTCTTGAGCCAACTTCCCCTTGGGCCATGGGACCTTATTTACCCTTTCTCCAGGTTCTTTGAAATCTGCTTCCCCTAAAATCTGGATGCATATAACTTTCCTCTCTTTTTTCATTTATTATAAGTCATAATATAGAGTAAGAAATTCCCTTCCAAAATTGTCGCATTTCTATTTTAATAACCAGTTCTTCTTTATTGTTCAGAATCAGGTTCAGAATAGACCTTCCTCCTCCTTTCTTTTGTCATTTATGGAAGAATGAATGCAAACAGTTGTACAATCTCATAGTAGTAGAGAACATCAGTGGCAATCATATACTTGGACAAGATTCCTGTTACAACATGCCTGACAAATTATCACACACCCTTCATTTGACTGTTCTTCAGGAAGTTTTTCTTTACACTAGGCTTAAATCTGCTTATTCTTAGTTCTGTCCTATAAGATCAAACAGAATAAGTCTAATTATTCTTCCACGTGACAACCTTTCAAATACTCAAAAAAAACCCAACATTTAACTCCTAAATCTTCTCTGGTCTAAACATTCATAGTTCCTACATTCAGATAATTTGGCCTTAAAACCCCTCAACATCCTCTGAACATTCTCCAGCATTAATCTCTTCCACAAAATGTAAGGGCCAATATTCCAGATATACCATGCATGGAGGTAAAACACACTAGAATAATCACATCTCTTTTTATGGACACACTTCATATCTCATAATGTAGCCTGTGGTCTTAAACATTACATTCTGCCATGTACTCTTCAATGCAGTAACACTTTTCTCCTGGCTGTCCCAAAAAGAAGACACTCCATCTCTTGGCTTATTTAATATATTCCTTTTAAATGTGGTATCTCTTCCATTGCCATATTCCATGCGTTAGTTCCTTCTAAGAGATGTATATGGGGTCACATTTACTTTCTTGTAATCTCGCTACTAGCAAATTACTAGTTCACTATGCCCAAAAGGAAAAGGACCTACTTATGCAAAAATATTTGTAGCAGCCTTTTTGGTGATGGCAAAGAATGAGAAATTGAAGGGATGCACATAATTGGGGAATGGCTGAACAAGTAGTGGCATATGAATGTAATAGAATACTATTATGCTGTAAGAAATGATGAGCAGGTGAATTTCAGAAAACTCTGGAAAGACTTACATTAACTGAAGCAAAGTGAAGTGAGCAGAACCAGGAGACAATTGCATACAGTAATAACAACAATGTATGATGATCAACTATGAATTAGTTATTCTCAGCAATACAATGACCTAAGATAATTCAAAGGATTGATGATGAAAAACATCTCCACCTCAAGAGAAAGAACTGATGGAGTCTGAATGCAGATCAAAGAATACTATTTTCACTTTTTTGTGTTTTTTTTCCCTTTTTTGTCTGTTTCCTTCTTTCATAACATGACTAATATGGAAATGTGTTTTACATGATTGCACATATACAATCTATATCAAACTGCTTACTATCTTGGAAGGGAGGTAAGGGAAGGAGAGAGATAATTTAGAACTCAGTTTTTTAAAAAAATGAATGTTAAATTTTGTTTTACAAAAAATTGGAAAAAACAAATACTACTAAAAAGACACTACCTTTTCTAGAAGAAAAAAGATTACTGGTTCATTTTGGTTATTAACTCATAGTTTGTGTTTCAACATGTGAAGCCATGAGTATTATTACTACCCTCACTTTGGATACTATTCTTCTCCTCAAATCATATCTGCTACTTTTTGTAATATCTAGATTAGCATATGTATAGTATATGGGTATATGTTTCTTGTTCTTCAGTAATTTTTCAACTGTGTCTGACTCTTTGTGACTGGCTGGCACATAGTAGATGCTTAAGCAATGATTGATGATTGACTAATTAGTCAGTTCACACACATACACACACTAGAACAGTTTAGTGTTATTCAGTGATTTTTAGTTGTGTCCAAACCTTTGTGACCTCATTTGGAATGTTCTTGGCAAAATGCTGGAGTGGTTTGCCATTTCCTTCTCCAGTGCATTTTATAGCTGGGGAAACTGAGGCAAACAGGGTTAAATGATTTGTCCAGGGTCACACAGCTAGGAAGTGTCTGACGATAGGTCTGAACTCAAGAAGATGAGTGTTTCTGACTCTGACACTGGCACTGTATCCACTGTGCCACCTAGCTGCTCCCCTTTTTCCCTTCTATTTTTACTTTAAAATTCTCTTTAGAAGACCTGCAAATCCCTGCAAAAAATAATTTTCCTGGTCCTTATTAGATGCACTCTTTCCCCACTCAAGATCTGTACACTTCTATATTTTTAACCCTAGTCCAGAAATCTAAACTCTATTTTCCAATATCAAGGATGGAGAACATCTAATGAGGGCCAGTATCATTAAAAAGAAAAAGGATAGGAACAGAATAGAAAAAAGACAAATTAGAGTAAAAGGGAAAAGATAGACTAACTTCTGGCTTGGCATGAATCTTTTGACAATGAGTTTCTGATAAATCTGTCTAAAGGTACCATGTTTATTTTTAGGGTCACTTGTTTCTACATTCAATAACAATACTATATATCATATCCCACTTGTACAAATGCTCTTTAGACCACAAAAGCCTAAAGCTACATATCAGTTATTAAATTGGTTGAGGTCTGAGAGGACAAGTAAATGTTAGAGAAAGGGAGAGAGTCTCTTGTTGGCTGCCTTCTTATCCTATGTAGTATCATAGACTTCAGTAAAATGAAAGTAGCTAGAGATCTATTAATTTTGCAACTGCTAAACAGCAAAGGAACCTTCTGACATTTCTGCTTGAGGGCTCAATGTTTAGCCCTTAGCCCTGAAATGGCATAGATCAAAGCTAACAGCTTCATTCACAATGCACCAAGGAGACATTTATGATGTTTGCACCAGTTGGGAAACTTTATGGGTAACAGACCTTGCCTCAGTGTGCTAGGCAGGATACCAAGCATATAAAAGACCCAGTGTCTTTTCTAATGGAGAATGCATCCATTTTAATGCAAAGAACACATGCTTCTTTGATACAGAAACTGGGTGTTCTTTTTCATCTAATGATTAACCAAGGGAATGAGTCCAGTTCAGTTTGGTGGGGCAGGCTACATTACACAGAGAGTTTGCATTCGGGATTGCAGGTGCATGAGGCCTCTTCCTGGCTCTGTCCACAGTGACTAAGTTCCAGTATCTGCTGTTCTGCCTAGCTTTAGCCGACATGGTAAAAGGAATTAACACTAGCATATACTTTAGCAGGAGATATTTATTGAACAACAGGTGCTGGAGAAGCCTGCAAGCTGCTGGGGAGTTAAATGCAGTCAGTGATGATGTATTTTTATGGTATGAAAAACCCTGGGTGATTAATGTTCTTGGGTCAGTCCCTTATATTTCTTGTTGCACTTAATGTGAAACCAATGATAATTCCTTGTTGGATTTATTTCACTGTCATCCAAATAGAACTTGTGCATGTTTGGGTTATTTGGGAGCATAATCTGAACAAAATGATTTTACATGATTCCAGGTTAATTACCAAGTACCCCTCACATAGATATATTGCCAAAGCATTGGGTCACAGAGAAAGTACTCAATTATGCACACATTATATAATGAAATGAACCTGGAGACATGAGACTTTGGGCCAGCTCTGCTGTTATAATGGGCTATCTGACCTGAAACAAGTCTCTTCACTTCTGGATCTCAGTTTCTTCACCTATAAAATGAGAAGGTAGGCTGCATCACCCGTATACCTGCATTTTTGCACAAAAGAAGCCCTTTCCACACCACAAGATCAATTACAAAAGTATAAAATAAGTAGTCAGATAAAACATATATTAGCTGATTGCTATGTGGTGCCCACTATGCTAAGTGCTAGAGATATAAATAAAGACAAGCAAACAGCCTTTGCCCCCAAGGACCTTCTATTTTCAAGAAAGAAGACAACACAGGAAAGTAACACTTCTGAGAGTTGAAGATGAGGAGGGGATGTATTCTAAGTGAATTGTCAGTGCAAATGCCAAAGGTGAGAGATTCAATGCCAAGTAGGAGAAATCATAGTCCAAACTGGCTAAAACACAGTATTTTTTGGGAAACAAATGTTATGAAATAAGGCTGAAAGACAGGTTGGGGACATATTAGAGGGTTTTCAATACCAAGGTGAGTGGTTTATATTTTATAAACTCCTGTGTTTAGCTTTTAAGGCCCTTTTCAACCTGGTTCGATCTATCTTTCCAGGCCTGTTGGACATTACTCCTCCCTTTTCCACACTCTCAATCTAGCCAAACTGCTTTTCAAAGTACTTTGCATAAGTTATTTCAACTACATTTTGGACACTTTCATTGGAAACACATCCAGGTAGATGTGTCGGTAGGCAGTTGATACAGTACTGGAGCTCACAAGAGAAATTAGGGCTGGAACTTTGTGGCAACAAAAATTTGGAAAGAAAGTGAGTGCCCATCATTTGGCAAATGGCTAAACAAACTTATGTATGAATGAGGAATTCAACAAAGCAGATGAAGATATGCATAAACTGTGCTGAGTGAAATAAACAGAACTAGTAGAACATAAAATGCTACTATAATAATGTAAAATGAAAAACTCTGATTAAATATAATGACCAATCCTGATCCAGCAAAGAATGAAATCTATTCTTCTTTGTAGAGAAATGCGGGACTATGTTATTTAGAATATTGATCTACTCAGGTGTTTCTGTTTTTCTTTTTTGTAGTATGTCAGAAAGTGACTATGGTATAAAGACAGAAGGCTTCAGTAATTTTTTTAAATAAAGAGTTAGATCAGGTTTGGATACATAGATCTGGGAGTCATCTGTGTAAAAGTGATAATGGAACCTATGACAGTGAACGATAGTACCAAAAGACAGCATTTAGAGAAAGAAGAGAAGAGGGCCCAGGAAAGAGTTCTGGGGATGCCCCATTTAGGGGAAAGGAGATATATGGCTATTCTTTTTAAAAGTTTGACAGTGAAAAAGAGGAGAGATACAGGATCATAATGAGGAGATGGTAGGGTCAAGTAAAGGTGTTTTTTTTTGTGTGTGTGTGTGGGAGAGAGGACAGGACATGTGATTAGGCAGAAGAGACTAAAGATGAAGAAGAAATGATTGATGGATTAGCTCCCAAAGGATATGGGAGAGGAGGTGAGGGAAGACACAAATAGAGATAGGAAGGAAGGTTTTTCTCTTTTTTCAGATACTAGAGTAAAGGAAGAGATATGGATAAAGGGGTATTGAAGTTGGGGACATGATGGGGCTCATGGCACATGGTCTAGGTTGCTTTTTTTTTTTTTACTAAAGTAGAGAGTGAAATCATCTGTGGACAAATAGTGGATTGGTGGTGATTCATAGAAGGATTGAGAAGAAAAGAGAAACTTTGAAGCAACTATTGAGTGGAGTGTGATAGGGAGTCAATCAAGATAGGATCAAATGATTGCCACTTAGTAGGAGGTGGAGTTGAGATTAGATAAAGACTGGCATGGTATAGAGGGTAGTAGACAAATGGGAAGGGGATAAAGGATAGGAATAGCACATGGAACTGGTTAGCTATGGGTGGGAGACTATGAATGAAAAGTAAGTGTTGCCTCTGCAAGGTTAAGTTTTAGGAAAAGTTTTAGGAAAAGAGGCGAGGTAAAAGTACACCTATGATTAGAGAGAAGAAATTGGCATATCTGGGTAACCATATCATTTTTTTCTGAGATGATTAAATTCAATAGATATTTTATCAACTGACTTCTATGAGGAAAACGTTATACTTCTTTTTCTGAACTTGAAAAAAAAGTTTGAATAAAGAACTTGCTTAAGTTCATTAGGACTTAAAAAAACTTAGAACTGGTGGGGATCTTAGATATCATTTAGTCTATTCTCTGCTTTTACAGATGAAAAAAACCTAAAGTCTATTGTAAGCCCAAGTTCCTTGCCTCCATGTATTCCAACATGACTTGATAGCATTCATTGAGGACATTTCAATAATGGCCTTATTTCAAGATGTGAAAAGAGTGAGGTGATTCACAGACTCTCAGGGTTGTTTTTTTGAATTTGTTTTTGTTTTGTTTTGTTCCATTCTGTTGTTTTGTTGTTTGTTTTTGTTTTATTTTTTATTTATTTTTTTGGATGAGGGTTGTTGTTGTTTGTTTTTAGTCTGGATATGGAAAGGTTGAAATATATTCATTGCTGGGTTGACAGAAACCACCCTAATCCCCATGCCACTCTTACCTTTATGAAAACTTTGAGTTATGTTAGTACAGAACAATATAAGCTCAAAGCTCGCTCGGTACTAAGACTTCAGAAGACATGTGATCTTTACAGGTTTATGTTTGGCTAACACAAAGATTGTGTTACTGAATGTCAACCTGGATATGGGTTGTGAGAAACCCAATGTGAAAGAATTGCATCCATTGTTTGAGACATTTAGAGAAGAAAGAACCTTTTCTTACTGAAAGTACACACCGCAGGTTTGTGGTAAGTGATCTTAATTAGAATACCTCTTTTTACCCTTTGCTTCAGTCTTCTGTGATTTGCATATTATTTGTTCTGTCCTTTTAGAGATGAAGCTTTTCCTTGTTTAATTCTGTTGTTTAAACGTTGAAAACTAGGTTAGCTGCACTATTAATGATGCTAGCAAAATAAGCTATGGTTACAAAAGGCTGTAGTTATTTAAGTATTTTATTCAGGGCAGAAAGAAAATAGGACACACTGGGGGACTTAGGCAATATTTCCTAGACAAAGAACAAAAAAGGCTGAGTTAAGGGACAATTTCCTAGATCACCTTTAAGTATAACTTCTTAAATTGAAGCTCTGTTTGAGGAATCACTGAATGTAGGAATACTACTGGCTGAATAACATTTGTACAGTGTCTTAACGTTTACAAAGTACTTTATAGGCATTATTTCATTTGATGTTCCCAACAACTATTGAGGTTAGGTACCATTATTTTCTCCATTTTATAAATGATGAAATTGAGTTTTGGGAAGGGTAAGTGACATGTCCAGGGTCATTTGAATCCAAGTTTTTATGGCTCTTAGTCCAGCACTGTATCCATCATTCCATGCTCCTTCTCAAAATTATAGTGACCATATTTTCCAAACAAAAACCTAAAACAAATAGCCAGTTCACTTTGCCGACTGGCACAATTACATAGTCCTTTATATCAGTGCATGTATCGTGATGTTAATAGACTTTACATCAAGAAACCCATAATTGTTGTTCAAGAAATTATATTGCTGCATCAAGAAATTCATCATTGCCATCACTGTATTGCTACGGTGACATTTTTTTCATCATGTAGCATTTGTGTGTGTATCACCATATTTAGCACCTAGGGTACTCCTTCTCAAATATGTGTATTTGCTTTTATTAGCCAGTAAGAGGACAAATTTGTTTAAAATATAAGATGTTTAATCCAACCACATAATAAATGATGAGACAGGAAAAAATGCCTCCTCTCTGTCTTATATATACATGGACTATACTCTCCCACAAATTACCACATCAGCAGTTGAGAAGGTCACACAGGCACAGAGCCCATGTGACCAAAGAATGTATATGGGCCATACACATATAAAGAAGGCATATACATGTATACCTACATATAGAGAACACATAATCAGTAAACATATGTGAAAGGGTACATGCTAGGAAGCCATGTGACTAGGGTACATATGTGGAGAATATACCTTTAGAAACACATGGCCTAGAAATGCACATTTCTATTTCTGTAGAGTTGCTGATATGCTCCAGCGATGCTGCTCTCTCCTTTTCTTCCCTGTGCATTAATCTCCACTTTCTGAGAGCTGGACATGATCTTTTATGGTTGTCATTCTGCTAGTCTCATGGCTGCTAATGGGCAGCTGTACTGACTTTATGTTCACCAAGCTTCTGGTACTAGTTTTTGAACTTCATCTCTTCAGAGCAATCTATTGGATGTTATAGATGCTGTGCAGTTTCTAGAAAGCTTGTCTCATGCTGATAGTTCTTTAGTCCCTAAGCCAATACTATTAGCCACAACACCTAGCTAAGGGCAGGTAAATAAAAGCTAGAGTGCTATAGGTATAGAATGCACATATTATTTTTGACTAATTGTGTTTGGTTCTGATTTAAAGTCCATTGTCCCAGACGATTATATGACTTAGGGTTAGAAAATTTCTCATAACTCACATTGACCATTTGTGGGGATTCTGTGCCTTTCCACAAACCCATTTTGGGGGCTCTGTCCAAAAGTTCTACACACTCCAAAGAACTTATGTGAATGAAACCCAATTCACTCTCAAGATCATCCCAAGACTAGTATGCAAATGAATATAATGATGAACAAATATGTGTGTAAGACAACATGAAAATAACTATACACAAACATGATTTATAAGGGACAAATTGGACATAATCAATAGACAAAAGGCACTAGCATTAAGGGAGATTGGGAAAGGCTTCTTATAGAAGGTGGGATTTTTGTTGGGATTTGACAAAATAAAATATAGTCCCTGTTCTCAAGAAACTTAACAGGTGAGACAATTCGTGTATACAAATAAGCTGTGAAGTAGAACTGGATAAGGAAAATAAGAGAATAAGAAAGTCCTCTGAAAAAATTGAAGGGGGAAGATATCACTTTTAGCTAGGGGGATGAGAAAAAAAGCTTGATGTGGTAAGTGGCAATTAAGCTAGGCTTTGAAAACTGAAAAAGGATTTCAACAGAAAGGGCTCAAGAGGTTATGTATTCCAAGCAAAAGATGGACTAGAGAAATTCACAGAGGTGGCAGACAAGAGGATGGCTGAGGAAATAGCTAGTAGGCTCATTTGGCTGGAATGTAGAGTATATGAAAGGGAGCTATGTGAACTAAGATAGAAAAGTTAAGTTGGAGCAAGATAGTATAGGGCCTTCAATTAATCAATCCCTCAGTCAATCAGTAAGCATTTATTAAGTACTTACTATGTACTAGGTGTATCATTCTAGGTGCTGGAGATGCCAAGACGAAAATATGAGTGTCTGCCCTTAAGATTCTTATATTCTGTTGGGAGAGAAAACTCCACATATGTACACATGTACAAAATTTTCCCTCTGTGTAATGTTAGGCCAGGCAGCTAAGTAGGGTATGTCAGAGACCCTGATCTGGGGGTAGAAGCTGTGGAGTATAATTCAATTCAATTCAACAAGCATTTAATAAGCACCTTATATTCATGCCATTAATAAATGCATACACATATGTATGCATGATATGTGCTTGTATTCCTGTATCTATCTACATATATACACAGAGAAATGAAAATTAAGCCATTTTCCTTCCTTCAAGGAACTTATATTCTACTAAAAGGAAGCAACACATACACAGATAAATGAATACAAAAAAATTGGGGTGGGGTGGGACTTAAAAATTGTGAGAGCCAGTAAAGGCCTCCTAGAGGAGGTGCACCTGAGCTCAATCTGGAAGGAAGACAGAGATTTTATGAGGTAGCAGTGAGGAGGGAGAGGATTCCAGGTCTTACACTACCTGTGCTGTGATCTCCAACATACCAGCATGGAAGGGCAACTTTCCAAGGTAGTACCTAGCCAACCTTGCAAATATGCTGTGGTATCATATAGCACTTAACAAGTCTTTACAGAATTATTCAGAGGGGTTGAAAATATTAAATTGAAGTTTTTTTTTAATTTTTCTTTTTGAGACTAGGTCTCCCTCTCCCATCAATATGACTTTTCCACTCTTATATGCATTTGTCAATGTCTTATAGGTCATTTTATTTTATTTTTTGATTAGAGTTTATCATTGGTAATGTGCCGCAGCCTATTTGGTGCTGCCATGGATCTCTCCATTGCTTTTTAGGTGACCTGAAGTTCTTCTTCCCTAGAGTTTGTGACATTCCATGATTATATGCCATATAACAAGTTCTAGCACAATACTGATGTTATAAAGATAGTCTTTGTTTCAGGGAGAAGTTCAGGGTTATTTGAAAGCCCTAAACAACTTTCCAAATTCAGTTTTCAACCTAATTAATTATCTACCTGCAGTATCTCTCTAAGATTTATGTACTAATGGACTAGTTCTATGGGCTGTCTGGCCATAGTCTGGATAATGGGTATTCTTCATCCACTTTTATTTTCCTTTCTGGACTGTTAAACTGCACTCTTTTGAGAGATTCCATGGATCTCATTTACAAGGTTCAGAAACAGTCTGGGGCTTATTGCAATCAGTATAGTGTCATTCACAAATAGAAACATCTCAAAGACTTTAGCATCTATAGAGAATCACTGCTCCATGGAGACTCTGCACCTGGCATCTTCTATGACAGTGGCAGTTACTGCTGGTCAGCATGTAACGCCCTGTTTAATGACTTGCTTGATATTAATCAGAGAATAATAAAACAAAGTTAACTTTGTAGCTTAATCTATTAAGTAATCTCTGAAGGAATGATCATAACACATGCATGGGAGGCAATTTGAAGGAAAATTTTTAAGGTAACATTTTACTCTACTGAATCTCAAATGCTTTTTCTGTAATAAGAGAGGGAGAGAGAGAGAGAGAGAGAGAGAGAGAGAGAGAGAGAGAGAGAGAGAGAGAGCGAGAGCACACAGTAAGATTTTGTATCTTTTTACCTTTTAATCAAATGCATGATTGTAAAGATATGGTCTGCAGTGAGACGTTTATTAAGACTTTTCTTTTCCTTTCCCATTTTCCCACAAAGGATGTCTTCAATACATTTGTAAATTATTTTCATAAATATTTTGTAATTATAAGAAAGGGTACATAGGGGCTAGTAGTAATTGGATATCTTCATAATCACCTCTTTCAGTAGCACTGATATCTATGATTTTAAAAAATCATTCTGTATCTTTCCAGTTTTTAGCCATCCTGGGGATCAGTCCCTCATTGATTTCAAAATTGTTTCTTCTCCAGTTGGACCTCCTCTTTGTATATTTGACCTCTTCCAGATGATCTTTCCATCTTTGTTTTCTTTAATTTCACCTTATTTACACTAAATTTGATGGCACAATTCGATGGGGACATAGAGCACCATGATCTTAGAATCCAAATAACCATTGGTGGCACTACTGTTTTTAATGGAAAAGAGAGCTTATTATAGAAAAATCTTAACAGATCTCTTCCATTTTTCATCTATTTGTTGTCCTCCCTTGCCTGTCTCATCCTTAAATGCTCTAGGGAAGATTTGGTTTAATTGGGTCTCACTGCCAATTAAACTTTCTGTAAACTAATTTCTCTCTCCATTGCTTCTTGCTGTTTTATGAGGTGAAACTGCACATAATCCTTTCCCATCCTCCTCTGCAGAGAATTGCCTGTATGAAAACAACTTCACAGCACTAACTAGTCATATCCTGTCGGTTAAATTACAGTCAATTTAACTTTTGTGGTTTTATCATTATACTCATTTTACAGATGAGGAAATTAAGGCTCAGAGGTGACTTGTTCATGGTTACACAGATCTCCTGGCTAATTCCAGCAGTTTTTCAATGTGCCATGCTATTACTCTTGTCTTCTTGTGTTAACTTTCATCTTACCAATTAGAAGACAAGTTTTTTAGGACAAAATTCTTGCCTTAAAGTACTCAATCAGGTAGTCAGTTAATAAGTGTTTAGAAAGCACCTACTATGTGTCAGCCACTGGGCTAAGGCCTGGGAATACAAAGAAAAGCCAAAGGTAGTCCATAATTTCAAGGGACTCACAGTCTAATAAGGGAGATAACATGGAAACAACTACGTATAAACAATAAGTATATGCATGTGTATACAACAACAAAAATTATAAAGATATATGACAAATTTAGCAATGATCAACAGAAAGAAGTCACTAGCATTATAAGTCATGATTTTAGCTGGAACTTGAAGATTGTCAGGGAAGTCAGTAGGTGGAGATAAGGAGGGAGAACACTCCAGATATAGGGAAAAGCCAATCTGGCTGGCTGTTTTCAGGAGGAATAGCAAGAATACCAGTGTCACTATATTGTAGAGTACATGAGAGTGAGCAAGGTATAAAAAGACTGAAAATGTAGAAGGGGGTCCAGATTATGAAGGGTATTGAATGAATAATAGAAGATTTTGTATTTGATCTTGGGGGCAATAAGGATATAGTATTTACAGATTGTGTGCATATATGTACATTTATATGTGTATGTATTTGCATATATACACATATTACATATTGTTATACACATATACATATATTATATCATATGTATTATATTATACACATTATATATGTATATATTATACATGTCATACACATATACACATATTATTGAATAGTGGGAAATGACATAGTCAGACCTAAACTTTAGGAAAAACAAGTTGATAACTAAATGAAGGATGGACTGGAGTGGGGAGAGACTAGAAGAAGGGACACCAGTCAGCAGGTTGTAATAGTCCAGATATGGGGTGATGTAACAGTCAAGATACCCTTGTACCAGGGTAGTAGCAATATCAGAGAAAAGAAAGGAACATATATGAGAGATATTACAAAAGGAAAAGCAATAGCCCTTGGCAACAGATTGGATATGAGGAGTCCAAGATGACACCCAGATTGTGAGCCTGGGTAACTGGGATACTGTAGTACCCCCAACAGTAAGAGTGAAGTAAAGGGGAGAGGTTTTGGGGAAAAGATGAGTTCACTTTCCATCAAGTTTAGTTTAAGATTTTTATAGGACTATGGGATATCCAGCAAAGATGTCCAATAGGCAGATAGAGATAATATTGACTGGAGGTGAGGAGAGAAGTTAGAGCTAGATAAATAGATTTGAGAATCATTAGCATAGAGATGCTCTTGAAATCCATGGGAACTAATAAGGTCACCAAATAAAATAGTATGGAGGAAGATGTCAAGAGACCCAGGACTGAATACTAGGGGACATCCATGGTAAGAAGACATGACTAGGATTAAGATCCAGCAAAGGAGATTAAGAAAGGAATGGTTAGATGAGTAGAGGAAAATCAGGATAGACTAGTGTCAGGGTAGAGAAGAGAGTATCAAAGAGAAGATGGGGATTGACAGTGTCAAAGGCTGAAGAAAGAGCAAGAAGAATTGGAAATGAGAAAGACCATTAGATTTGGCAATTAAGACAGATCACTGGTAACTTTGGAGAGAGTGGTTTTGGACAAATATGATGTCAGAAGCCAAACTGTGAAGAGTTAAGAAGACTGAGAAGAAAGGAAATGGCAGCATACACAGACCTATGAAGTTTAGCCATAAAAGGAAAGAAACATAGGATGATAGCTAATGGGGATGGATGGATCAAGTAAAGGGTTTTAATTTTCTTTAGGATAATCAAGACATGAACAATGTTTGTAGGTAATAGGGAAGCAACTAGCAAACAGAGGGATATTGAGGATAAATGAGAGAGTGTGTTTATAGAGGGGGCAATCTGCAGGGGAAGAGAGGATGGAATGGGATAGAGTGGGACACTTGTCCACATTAAAAAAAAATTGACTCGGCAAGAATGGCCAATTCTTCACATGAGATATGGGTGAAGAAGGACATGGTGGTAAAAAGCATTGCGGTGATAAGAGATAAGGAGGGGAGAAGTGTGAGCTCTCAGCAAATTATATCTGGTTTTTTTTTTTTAATGAAATAGGAGATAAAATTCTCACCTGAGAGGGTGGAGGAGAAAGATGTACAAGACATATGGGAGGCTTCAGGAGGGATAAAAATGTTTTGAAGGGCTCAGTAGGTGGAAGAGTAAGTCAATTAGGGAGTTATAAAAGGATTGCCTTGCTATACTAAGGGCCCAGTTGAAATTATGTAACAAATTTGTAGTGGACTCAGTTAGCACTGTTTTGTGATTTTCTGTAGCTTAGTTTAAGGGGATGTCAGTAGGCAGCAGACAGTGTACTCTAAAAAGTAATTAAGGGATTAATCTAAGAGTGAGGGCTCAGAAAGCAAGCTTGGTAATAGGATAAGGGGGCAAAGGGCTCAAAAGAGGAGGACAGTGTAGATTTGAACTTGTTTTTAAGTGATCATGATGGGTAAGGAAAGCAGACTGTAGCTAGTGCAGAGGAGATGATCTTGGAAAAAACTGGGGGTTTGAGGGATTGGAAGTCATGTCTTTAAGGACAGAGAACAAAGTTTGAGTTTTCCAAGCAGAAGGATAGATGGAATGATTATACATTGTGATCAGGTAAGGGGATTTCATAATTCATGAATATGGAAATGGTATATTTGTTAGTGACTGCCAAGACCCTGGCTATAGCCTTTCTATGTGTGGCTGAGAGGGGTTGGTGGAGTAGGTCATGTGAAATGAATAAATTGAACTGGAAGGATTAAAGGAGTATAAAACGTGTATGTTGAAGTCCCATATTATGAGGACAGCTGTTGGGTAGGGGAGAAAGACTATGAACTCATTGAGGAAAGAAAGGGAGTATCCTGGGGTTGGTAGACAGTAGCTAACAGAACTTTGATTGGATGGTAAATATGGATTGAGTGACCCTCAAAGAAGGAGAGGTTACTGAGAGACAGTGGCAGAGGGTGAACTTGGAAGTGGTAATGGGGAACAAGAAATATTCCAACTATATTGAACCAGTGAGTCAGGAAAATGAGTGAAAATGCAAGTTGTAATGGACCGGGAAGCCAGCAGAACTTCATCATGTGGAAGGGGCCAGTCTCAGTGACACCCAAAAGACGGAGAGAGAAGGTAAGGAAAAGATTTAAGATGAAAGCAAGTTTACATATGGACCAAGTGTTCTAGAGAACACAGTGGAAGGCGTGGATTGCTTTAGAATAGGATATTGGTGTTGGTGTTGGTGCTGCTGCTACTGGTGGAGGTGGGGGTTGGGTTGAGGTGGATGGGAATAAGGGAACTGGCATGTCAGGACAAGAGAACTGGGTGTGAATAATAAGGAGAAGTTTAGAACTACTGGTAGGGGGAGGGATTAAGGGTGGGGAGAGTTTGTTAATCACTGAGTTCAGTGAGTTCAGTGGGTTATCAATGTTCTGAGGGGATTGGTCTCAGAGTTTGTCATTTAGCTCAGGCAGAGAGGTAGGGAGAAAAAGGTCTATTTTCTTTTTCCTGAAGGCAAATCAGGCCAGGCCAGGCCAGACCAGTGGAGTGAGCAAGATGCAATGGCATTTGGAATGGAGTTTCTCTCGGGTTAAGCAGGCACTTTCAGAATACATTTTTATCAAAATGGTCATTTTTTACTTCTGCATACAATTACTTATATTGTACCAAATTTCAGAGGTATTCAAGATAGGGTCCTGAGGAAAGGATTAAACCAGATGAAACAAAAAACAGTGACCTCTGTGGAAGCATATAAAAAACCTACTTTTTATATAAAACTGAAAATATTAGGAAATAATATTACTCTGGTCTAAAAACCCATTCCAAATTTCTCTGTTTGAAGGTAAGTTAGGTGAAGGTAAAAAGACCTTTCTTAGGGAGATGGATTAAGTGTGAAAACCTGGACTTTGAATAAATAATAACCCTTGTCTTATTTAGATCTTTGCTTTTACCATCTATGAAGTAATTGGGCTACTGACCTATCTAAAGCCAGTTTCTTTTTGTCCTTCTCAGAAGAGACTGGTGCAGTTACCCACCTTCTATATTGAGAAAGGATTAAGCTATTGATCCCAATTCCCTTTGTTTCTGATAGACATGCCTGAAACACAGAGTAATGTATTAATTTTTTTTTCTTTAACGCATCTATTGCTTGCTATTGTGAAGCAACTATATTGAGGGTCGGATATTATGCAGATTTACTGTTTGTATTCTTCATTCACTCATCCATCCATCCATTCATTCAATGAACAGTTATTAAGCACCCATCATGTATAATACACTATGATAGATGTGAATCAGAATCTCAGATAATTACATACTTTGACATTTCACTCTGTAAAATCCCACCCTTTTTCTTTTTTTCTTTTTTGTGGTTGTTATTTTAGGCAATGGGGTTAAGTGACTTGCCCAGGGTCAGACAGCTAGTAAGTGTTATGTGTCTCAGGCCAGATTTGAACTCAGGTCCTCCTGAATCCAGGGCCAGTGCTCTATCCACTGAGCCAGCTAGCTGCCCCTATCCCACCCTTTTTCAAGAAGCCTTTCCCAGTCTTTCTCAATCTTAATACATTCCCTCTGTTGATAATCTCTAATTTATCCCATATATATTGTTTGTACATAGTTGTTTTCCCTATTAGACTGTGAGCTCCTTGAGAACAGGGGTTGTCTTATTTGCATATCTTTGTATCCTTAGTGTTTAGCACAGTTACTGGTACATGGTAAGCATTTAAAAAATGCTACATATTCAAAGGGAGAATAACTATATAAAGACCTGGATTCAGGAATTTCTCTGCAAAGTCATATTTCGGATAACAGTATAAGCATGTGACCATAGGGGGAAAAGATACTATCATTCTATGGCAAGCATAATTTTTTTAAAAAAATTCAAGTCTTTCAAATGATAATGAAAACTAATAATGATTTGGGTTGTTCTGTTACACATAAAGTCCATTTTCAAGAATATTTTCCAAAAATTGGGACTGTGAAAGGGAATTTAGATATGTTGGGAAAATAGAAAGGTAGTGCATTTAAAAGGAATGATTGTGTGAGGCTTATCAATAAGAGATTATCACTGTTGCTAGATAGAATGACTGGAAATCATGTTACAGATAAGTCTGGCTAGGAAAAGTGGGAGGATAATAGCAAATTGGGATATGTGATGCAAGGATGAGAGTGTTCAAAAAACAAGGTTTAAAAGTTATCTAAATAGATTTTCTACTAGATGTCAAGAAGGGATGAATAAATACATGATGGATTTACATGACCTAAAAGGAAAGTCAGTATGTTTTGCATATGGGGGATTTAGTTTATTTTTAGTCTAGTTTAGTTTAGTTTAGTTATTTTCAGTCATGTGACCTCTTTAGAGGTTTTCTTGGCAGAGATACTGGAGCGGTTTGCCTTTTCCTTCTCCAGCTCATTTTACAGATGAGGAAACTGAGGTAAACAGGGTTAAGTAACTTGCCCAGGATCACACAATTAGTAAATGTTGGAGGACACATTTGAACTCATGAAATGAGGCTTCCTGACCTC
Organism: Phascolarctos cinereus; assembly: GCF_003287225.1. Classification (NCBI taxonomy): domain Eukaryota; kingdom Metazoa; phylum Chordata; class Mammalia; order Diprotodontia; family Phascolarctidae; genus Phascolarctos; species Phascolarctos cinereus. The sequence continues at coordinate 72,073,218 of NW_027556180.1, forward strand.
AGGCCTGGCATTCTCTCTCCTATACCACCTCATTCCTATACAATCAACCCAATTTTCCTATTACAGTTATTCAGGGTATAATTACCCAGGCAGCTAGGTGATGCAGTAGATAGAGTGTTGGGCCTGGGGTCAGGAAGAATCAAATTCCAATCTGGCCTCAGATACTTACTAGCTATGTGACCTGGGCAAGTCACTTAACCCTGTTTGCCTCAGTTTCCTCATATGTAAAATGAGCTGGAGAAGGAAATGGCAAACCACTCCAGTATTTTGCCAAGAAAATTCCAATTGGGGTCATGAAGAGCTGGACATGACCAAAATATATGAACAAAAACGTAGTGGTCCATCCTCTTAATCTGCATTAAAATGAGGCCACCTGTTTACTGCATGTATAAGGCAACTGTGTATGTGGGGTTTGGGGTCATTCTTGAAATCATGTTGATAGCTTGAATATTCCAAAGATATTTTGAAGGGGGGAAAAATTGGACTAGGTTTACATGGTGTGTGTATAATTTGGGGGAGGGAAGTCTTCATAGAGGCCAAGAGGGGAGTGCTATTATGGGAGTATCTTCAAATGAGAAAACACCTTGTATGGTACTGTGAAAGTCATTGGCAAACCTGAATACAAACATTAGAGTCCTAGTCTATTGTTTTATCTAGTAGATCAGATAGCCTATTATAAACATTATACACATCTAAATTCAGAGAGATTTCATCATTTTCTCTACAGTATTGTTACTTCCTTGCATATGTCACAGAAGACCTTGAGTTCTTTTTCAATTTCACATATTCTTTACTAATGGAAAAGCATAAGCAGCACAAAAAGTCATTACTCCATTAGTCTAAACTAAATTAGTCTAAATTTGATGTTAAGTTTCTTTAATTTTATGGAATAATTTCCCTCCTGTCTGCTCATATAAGTGGCTCCAAAAGTACATGAAGGATACCAAAATCATGTTGTTTACTGAGAACAGGTCAATATAAGTGCAGTTAAATATGAATTATTTACCTTATAGTAATTGGAATGAAGTTCTCTTGCTATATGGATTATTTAGGCAAATTTCTTAATATTACAGAAAGCTTTTCATTTTTGAAAGTGTTATACTGTTTAATCTATTATTTTTAAATGAATTGCTGACATTTAAAACTTAACCCATACATTTCTTTTTTTTTCAAAATTTTTTTGTAAGTAGTATTTCATTTTTTCCAATTACAGTAAAGATAGTTTTCAGCATTCTTTTTTTCAAGATTTTGAGTTCAAATCTTTCTCCCTCCCCACTCCCCAAGATAGCAATCAAACTGATATAGGTTATACATGTGCAATCATGGAAACATATTTCCACATCAGTCATGTTGTGAAATAAGAAACAGAACAAAAGGGAAAAGCCACAAACAAAAAAAATAACAACAAAATGAAAATAATATGCTTCAATTTGCATTCAGACTCTGTAATTATTTTTCTGCATGTGGATAGCATTTTCAATCACCAGTCTTTTGGAATTGTCTTGGATCACTGTATTGATGAGAAGAGCTATCATAGTTGAACATCACACAATGTTGCTGTTACTATATACAATGTTTTCCTGGTTCTGCTCACTTCCCTCAGCATCAATTCATGTAAGTCTTTCCAGGTTTTTCTGAAATTCACCTACTCACCATGTCATAGCACAATAGTATTCCATTATATTCATCTACCACAGCTTATACAGCCATTTCCCAATTGATGGTCATTCTCCTCAATTTCCAATTCTTTGCACCCATGTATGTACATGTAGGTTCTTTCCCCTTTTTTATGATATCTTTGGGACACAGACCTAGTAGTGGCATTGATTGCCCTTTGGGCATAGTTCCAAATTGCTCTCCAGAATGGTTAGATCAGTTCACAACTCCATCAACAATGCATTAGTGTCCCAATTTTCCCACATCTTCTCCAACATTTATCATTTTCCTTTTCTGTATATTAGCCAATCCAATAGGCATGAAGTGGTACCTAAGAGTTGTTTTAATTTGCATTTCTCTAATCAATAGTGATTTAGAGCATTTTTTTCATATGACCATAGAGAGCTTTGATTTCTTTATCTGAAAACTGCCTATTCATATCCACTGACCATTTATCAATTGGGGAATAACTTGTATTCTTATAAATTTGACTCAGTTCTTTATATATTTGAGAAATGAGGCCTTTATCAGAAATGCTGTAAAAATTGTTTCCCATCTTTCTATTTTCCTTCTAATCTTAATTGCATTGGTTTTGTTTGCACAAAAAATTTTTAATTTAATGTAATCAAAATTATCCATTTTGCATTTCATAATGTTCTCTATCTCTTGTTTGGTAATAAATTCTTCCCTTCTCCATAGATCTGACAGCAAATTATTCCTTACTCTCCTAACTTGCTTATTCACCTTTAGGTCTAAATCATGTACTCATTTTGACCTTGTAGATATATCTAGTTCTGAGAGGGGGAGGTTGAGCTCCCCCACTGGTTTTGCTGTCTATTTATTCCTGTAACTTATGTAACTTCTCCTCTAAGAATCTGTATGCTATACCACTTGGTGCATATATGCTTATGTACTGGTATTACTTCTTGTATATGGTACCTTTTAGCAAGATGTAGTTTCCTTCCTTGTTTCTTTTAGTCAGATCTGTTTTTGCTTGCTTTGTCTGAGATCAGGATTGCTATCCCTGCTTCTTTTACTTCAGCTGAAGCATAATATTCTTCTCTAGCCTTTTATCTTTACTCTGTGTGTATGTCTCTGCTTCAAATGTATTTCTTGTAAACAACATATTGTAGGAGTCTTGTTTTTAATCTACTCTGCTACCCACTTCTGTTTTATAGGAGAGATCATTCCATTCAATTCACAGTTATGATTACTTACTGTGAATTTCCCTCCATCCTATTTTCCCCGTTTATAGTTTTCTCTGCTTTCACTTTGTCCCTCTCCTCACCAGTGTTTTGCTTTTGACTACCATTCCCTAAATCTGCTATCCCTTCAATTAGCCCCCCCCATCCTTCTCTTTTCCCCTTCCCCTCCAAATTCTCAATAGGGTAAGATAGATTTCTTTACCCAAATGAGGGTGCATGTTATTTCTTCTATGAGCAAAAGCCAATGAGATTAAGTTATAAAGAATGCTTACCCCTCCCTTCTTGCCCTCCACTGTAATGGGTCATTCATGCCTCTTCATGTGATATAATTTACTCCATTCTACCCCACTTTCCTCTTCTCCCAGTGCAATCCTTTTTTCACCCCTTAGCTAATGTTTTTATCATCACGTCAAAGTCAACTTATACTCACACATCCTATGTCTAAATATATTCCTCCTAACTGCTCCAACAGAGATAGAGTCCCTAAGAGTTACAAGTATCATCTTCCCATGTAGGGATGTAAACAGTTTAACCTTGTTGAATACCATTTTTTCCTTTCCTGTTTACCTTTTTTATGCTTCTCTTGAGTTTATATTTGAAGACCAAATTTTCTGTTAGCTCTGGTCTTTTCATCAGGAAATTTTGAAAGTCTTCTATTTCATTGAATTTCCATATTTTCCCCAAAAGATTATGCTTAATTTTTCTGGGTAGTTGATTCTTGGTTGTATCGGATTCCAAGCCCTCTGATCATTTAATGTAGAATCTGCTAAGTCCTGTGTAATCCTAACTGTAGGTCCTTAATATTTGAATTATTTTTTTCCGGCTACTTGCAGTATTTTCTTGTTGGCCTGATAGTTCTGGAATTTGGCTACAATATTCTTTGTTGTTTTCATTTTGAAATCTCTTTCAGAAGGCAATTGGTGGATTTTTATGAATGCCTAGTTTGCCCTCTGGTTCTGGGATATCAGGGCAGTTTTCCTTGATAATTTCTTGAAAGATGCTGCCCAGGCTCTTTTTTTTTTTTGTTGTTCATGGCTTTCAGGTACTCCAGCAATTCTTAAATCATCTCTTCTGAATCTATTTTCCAAGTCAAGTGTTTTTCCAATAAGGTATTTTACATTTTCTTCTATTTTTTTCATTCTTTTGATTTTGTTTGACTGATTCTTGAGGTCTCATAGAGTCATTAGCTTCCACTTGCCCAATCCTAATTTTTAAGGAAATATTTTCTTCAGTTAGCTTTTATACCTTCTTTTCCATTTGGCCAATTCTACTTTTTAAGGAATTGTTTTCTTCAGTCAATTTTTGTACTTCCTTTTCCAAGCTGTTGACTTTTGTTTTCATAATTCTTTTGCATAACTCTCATTCCTTTTCCCAATTTTTTCTTCTACTTCTCTTACTTAATTTTTGAAATCCTCTTCAATCTCTTCCAAGAGGACTTTTTGGGCTTGAGACTGATTCATATTCTCCGTTGAGGCTTCACATGTAGGCATTTTGACATTGTTGTTTTCTTCTGAGTTTGCGTTTTGATCTTCCCTGTCACCCCAGTAACTCTTTTTTTTCTTAGTCAGGGCTCTTTTTTCTTTTTTACTCATTTTTTAAAAGTTGAGCTCTGCTCCTGAGGTACAGGGGGCACTGAAGCAAACTTCTTGCACTGGGGGTCAGGGGCCTAGTCACTGGCTTTCTGTGCTGAACCTCTGGGCTGGTGGCTTGCCCACTGAGCTAGGGTGGTCTGGCCTAGTTGTACCTGTTGTGCCCTAAGTTCTAGAGATGGCAGTTTGCCTGTTGCACTGGGACTGGAAGCCTGCTGAGCCTGGACCTTGGGAACTGGGCTGCTGATCTGTGCTGTGGCTAAGCGGCTCCCTAGATTTGCCTGGATACTGCTTGTGGTGGGTTGCAATCCCTGTTTACCCAAATGAGACAGACCTTTCCTGAAGTCCTAAGTTATCTTGGGCTGGAAAATTGTTTTACTCTGTCTTTTTGTGGATTCTCTTCCCCAGAATTCTTTTAGAGGCTAGATTTAACATTTCTGAGAGAAACTGGGGAGAGCTCAGGCAACTTTCTGGCTTCTCTTCCCATCATCTTGTCTCCTCCCCAACCTATATATTTCAAAAACATTTTAAATTATGATACCACAAGGTCAGACTACTTAGCATGGAATTAAAGACACTTCTGAATTTTTCCTCAACCTATGATTTCAAACATTTCCTCCCAAACTGCCTAGTAGGAACCCTCAGCTTCAACCAGAATGGCCCTATTCACCCTTCTTTTTTCTCCCATGCAAACATATTTTGTATATGTTCAATCCCTCATGCCTTTCTCAGACTCTTTCCTTCTGCTTGAAATGGCAACTCTATCTTCTCAGGTTAATTACTCTTACTGCACATAGTTTGTCTCCCCATTGGGTGTAACATCCTATGTCAACCACAGCCTATAGTGATATCTCTCTCCTCTGAATTATAGCATTCATTTGCATTGTGCAGTAGATAGAGTGCTGGAGAGAGAAAGACTCATTTTTGTGAATTCAGATCTGGCTTTAGATATAGCTATGTGGCCCTGGGCAAGTTACTTAATTCTGTTTGCCTCAGTTTCTCATCTGTAAAATGAATTGGAAAAGGAAATGGCAAACCACTCCAAGATCTTTGCCAAGAAAACCCCAAATGGGGTCATGAAAAGTGGAACAAGACTGAAAAATAAGTGTACCAGGAACTGTCCAAGGTTCTAGAATAGCAAAATACAAAAATGAAACAATTGTTTGCCCTCAAGGAGCTTGCATTCTACTAGGAGCAGGAAAGGAAGAAACAACAAAAGTGCACAAAAGAATATGCAAAAGCAAAACAAAAAGCAAAAAATAACCAAGTAGATACAAACTTACTTGGTATGCATGCCTGCCTTATTAGCTGTCTTTTTATGTGTACAAACTTTGGATTCCCCATAGGGGCCAATGCAATGGCTAGAGGGGAAAACACCTTTATTGATTTATTAAGCATGGCTAATTGATTATGAGAGATAATGTGTCTAAATATTTTCTATTTTTACACCAGCTAGGTTGTAAGCTCCTTGAGAGCAGAGTTGGTTTTGTTTTTGTCTTTGTAGCCTTAGGATGTAACATGGTGCCTGGTACATCATAGGTGCTTAAAAAATGGTTGTTAAGTGAATGAAAATCATTAAAATCTAAATTTCTTTATGTTCACCATAATGTATTCCAGGATTTCAGTTTCCATTTTGGCTCCTTGTGCCAAATCTCCCTTGCTCCAATATTTGATTTCATTACTATGGATGCTCCATCCGCTAAGGTAGGATTACCACCTTTCCAATGTCCAAACAGACAACTTCATGAATTTCTATGACAGTAAATCATTCACTACCAGCAGTGATTATCCTTTTCACATTTAGTGAGATTCTTTTTTTGGATAACAAATACCTAATCAGTTGCCAGGTCTAGTGTCAGCATTTTTCCAGCACCCAGAATTTGTACTACATTGGCATGGCCTTTGAGAACCCTTACTCACTATATACCAAGATGAGGCATCAGAATAGGACTTTGTTAGTGGTATATGTGATATACTGATAAACTAAGATGAACTTATTTCATACTTTATTGGGTCTCAGTAAACTTGAGGCACTGTGGTTAGATCTAAGTTGTATACATTTAGAAAAATCTATAATAATCTTTTTCAGTGCTTATCACCCCAGTAAAATTCTTTGGGTAACTGTGTAGCTGAAAGCAGTTAAATCTTATGCTAGAAAGATGTGTACCCATTGTCTGACCAATATCTACTACTTTACTAATGCACAAAGATCCCCTCATTGATGCTTTAAAAAGACATGAAAAATGTAGTTTTCCTGATTTTAACAGGACATTTTAGACATTTTAATAGGTATATAGAAATAGAATTTCTTTTAATTTATAAAGAGAAATTGCTTGGTGTGCTATTGAGGCTACTTAGAATTTCATAGTATAACATATTAGTCTGTCACTTCTTGAGAGACACAGACCCTGAAGAGTCTTGAAGAACTAGTTTTTCTATGACAGAATAATAAAGATGTCATCTTCCCCTGCTGCCCTGTTTTGGAATGTCATTTTTCACAGCAGGGAAAATGAATGCATTTCAAAATATATAAAGTACAGGAAACATACATCAGCCACCATTGTATTTTTAATGGAAACATTGCACAAATCATAATTTTAATCAAATTCTGTGAATGAGCTTTTCTCTTCTTATTTACTTTATTCTCCCTAGAACTCAGTATTGTGTTAAGTTCCCTTCAGAGGCATAGATAGTTTTCATTTCTTTTTAAAAATGTGGAGCCTCATTTCCTCTGGTTTACCTCAATTTTGCTACTCATAGTGTTGACAAGGAAACTTCAAGTTAGAACCATTAGATGTGTCACATTTGAATGATAACTTCAAATCAGTTAAAATGGCAGCCATTCATCATGGTTACTGTTAGCAAGCGAATATATTATTAAGAGCTTCCTAAATGACAGTTGCTGTGTCATTTAATGGGAAAGAGGACTCTTCCCTGAACTATGAACTGTTAAATATTGAAAATTTAGGTTTAAACAAGTTTTACCATCTAGCTAAGGTGGTGGTGGGGACATGAAGTCAAAACAAATAGGAAAAAACAAGAAAGAACAAAAGAAAAAGACCCACTGATAGGACAAAAAGTTTCTTCATTAATGCTATGAAAATTTATTAAATAACTACACTATTGTATTTCTATTTGAACTATTTTAAAATGTCTATGAACTTTTACATAATAATAATAATAATAGCCAGCATTTATATAGTTTTTAAAGTTTGCAAAATACTTCACAATTACTTCAGCTTATCCTCACAAAAACTCTGGGAAGGAGGTGCCATGATTAAGTCCATTTTATCCTTAAGGAAACTGAGGCAGATAGAGGTAAAGTGACTTGCCCAGGATCACACAGCTAATAAATGTCTGACACAGTATTTGAACTCAGGTCTTCCAGAGTCTAAGCCCAGTGCTCTATCCAAAGCAAGGCCACTTTTAGTTCTAAAATTTTAATCCTATAGCTACATTTGTGTAAATATAGTCAAAAGAATTAGAGCAGAGCCCCACATCCTGCTGATGGATGCCCTGTGAATGACTGATGGGAAGGAATGGACAAAAAGGGCATAGGGTGAGAAGAAGAATGGATGAGTTGTGATCTGAACCATGCAAGTAGGCATTACATTGGTGAGATTACCAACATATTGAATGAAGTGTTGAAGTCAAGTCTAAGATGTACCTGGAGGAAGCAAGCATCACAACAGACCCTACATTCAGAATCTGATCTGTCCCCAAATCGTTCTAACTTGTTCACATCAATCACTAAAGAACACAACAAAAAACAAACAAACAAACAAACATTATGCATCACAATTTTAGAGTACCAAAGCACAGCTGTCTTAGGCAAGAAGTTATCATCCTCTATGATATCCACTCTGAGGAGGGTAAACCCCAAGTGGAACTGGTAGAGTGAAATAGAGGACAGGGAAGGTACTTCCTCATTGTTCTAGATAAGTGGGAGTATTTTTAGTAAATCTATACTCTACTGTTCAGAGAGCAAAGAAACATGAAAGGTTGAGGGTGAGGGGAGGGATACAACAAGTTACCAAGTCATTGAATAGAGCACAAAACGGCTGACCAAGAAACAGGAAATATTAGCACCTAAAAAGTGACATTAAAGGATGTTAAATTTAACTCAAGAGGAAAGAGGTAAGAAACAGTCATAGGAAATAAGAATTAATAATAGGCAGCTAAATGGTACAGTATATAAAGTGCTGCACTTGGAATCAGGAAGACCTAAGTTCAAATCCAGTCTCAGATACTTAATAACAATGTGAACCTGGGCAAATAACTTAACCTCTCTCAGGCTTAGTTTCCTTATATGTAAAATGGGGATAATAATACCGTATATTATTGATGTGAGGAATAAATGACATAACATACATAAAGTACTTTGTAAACCTTAAATTGATATATAAATGCTAGCTAGCTATTATCAATGTTTTCTTTACATTTTCCACACTCTTTCAGCCCAAATAATTTCTTGAACCACCTCTGAGTTTTTAGCAGTTGTGATATTAGGGGAATGGGGGCTACAACATTAGACTCAACATTACAGTATATTTGCTGCACACATCAAATAATGCAGAATAAAAGAAAGGAATGTATCTAGAAGACAGTGAAAAAAATGAGCTCCTAAAACACTGGGTAGAGAAGTGCTTACAGTAAGATGGGCTTCATGAGAAAGCTTTTGCTGCACAAGAGAATGAGGTAAGTTTTTGAGTCAGGTTTTGAAGGTGAAGGGCATGAACTGAAAGGTACAAGGAAGTGCTTATTCCAGAGGGAAAACACTTGTGCAGAGGCTTTGGAGCTACCTACTCTTTCCAAATAAGTAAAACACAACCTGAAAGGAAAATTACCCCTCCAAAAACAGTGCCTCAAATTGCTTGTCTGCTTAAAAACATATCAACCTGGCTGACACTGTTTGTGTTGACCTTGTTAAAGATATTTGCATGGAGAATGAAGATGAGAAGGAAAAGGGCAGTCTGAGAGGTGGACCAGGCTGTCACTTTCCCCAAGGTGACTGCACATTGATAGAATCTTCACAGCAGCAAATTGTGAACACAAATTCTAATGTTCCCTTCCCATTTTCACCTAGGAATTTTACTTAGCTGGGGGCTGTTGCATTCCTTAGCATTCTAAGTTGCTGACTCACAACATGAACAGTGGAAAGGTATTTATAACAAGCAGGCACATATCAGAGAGGAATCGTTTTAATTCACTGAACAATATGGAATTGTTGGCAACTTCAGAGTAGCAATGACGATAAGACAACTGTTCTATTGTGACAGTCCTGATGTGCTAAAGGAACTTTATTGACTGGGAAAGTTTGAGCCTCCCCAGGATACTCACTGCAAATATATCTATTGCTATGGGAAGACTAACTTTTAGGATAAGTTTATTGCATCAACTTCAAGATATGCTTTTGTGGGCAATAGAAATCCTGCTTTCGGAATACAAAAGGAGGATAGCTAATCAATTGGCTTCCATGGAAATGTTAGAGTTTAAGAAGATTATTTCAAATTGCCCCAGAATGCTTTTATAAAAATGAAGTTGATGCAAAACTTAAGAAACACCCAGTTTTATTTTATTTTATTTTTTTATTTTTAGCTATGGTTACAATTGGCATGTCATTACCAGAGTAGGATCTTACATTTAAAGGCTTCTTTCTATGAGTTTGGGAGGGGTTAGAAATATACTTGAATGAAATTTTGTATTTTTTTTACCCTGAAGCATAGGTTTGAGGGGGGGGAAAAGAAAGACATGTTTTCAACCAATTGTGATTTGCAATTAGATTCCATTTGATATTTGCTTGGGAATACCACTGATAGACATTTACTAATGTTATTATGGCTGCAAACTATCTAGTTTGGTAGATATATTTCTATACTTCTTTGTTCATTATACTGGTATATTCTTGGGACAGAAGTTAATTGGGTGAACTTGCTCAAGTCCTTCCCACTAAATTTTCTTCAGAGACAAACTTCCCTGTTCCTTTCAGAATCGAATACCAGAGACTAGGCTACTGTTTGATAGTGCTCATTAGCAAACCAATGGAACACTAAATATTCCCCCTCAGAGGGCCTGAAACAAAATCAGAGCTTATTAGCAACTAATCTTCAGTGGCTATAGAAGCATCCTCTAGACCACCCAGTCTATGCCTTCTTTCTTTAAAGACTGCCTTTAATAATTTTTTTCTCACCATTTAAATTTTTTTTCAATTAAAGTAAATTGACTCTTAATACATTTAATTAATTCTTTAACAGCATGCAGGGCAATGAGATATATGCCATTTCTCTGATCATTTATTTTCTTTGAAAGCAATTATGATGAATTTAACCTATGATCCACATCTCTTTCTCCCATTTTCCCTGATCTTTTAAAAAAATAAACAGAAGTATAAAGGGACATAAACACTGTCAACTTGAAAGGTAATGGGGAGTATCTGTGTGATAGGGAAATTCAGAAAGGGCATGGCCCTGGAGAGGAACTATTTTGAGAAAACATTGGACAAGAGATTTTCAGGTGTAAAATCTATTTTCCAGGGTGTTGTTTGTAACTGTATTAACTCTTTCATGCCATAAATACAGTTATCTGTAAAGATTACCAACATAAACCAAGGTAACTTTTGACATAGTGAATAAAAAATGTAATCAACCTTAAATAGGTAAATTACCTACCAAAAGCTGAGAAAATAAGGCACCAAAATATAAAAATAATCTATGGGTTCTGTTCTCTAAGCAATGGTTCTTAACCTGGGGTATATAAACTTGAAAAAATATTTTGATAACTGTATATCAGTATAATTGGTTTCCGTTGTAATCTGATGCCTTTTATTTTATTCATTTAAAAACATAATTCTGAGAAGGGACCCACTGGCTTCAGCAGATTGCCAAAGGGGTCCTGAACACAACAGTGAAGAAATGATGTAAGGTCTTGTATTCTCATATGAATTTACAAAACAAAAAGTTTAAAGTGTTAGAAAATAATATTGTATATGTCTTATGGAAAAAAATTAGAAAATAAACTTGTATAGAGAATCCCAGTTTTAGGAACATCTGACTTATATTTATATATACAGCCATTGCAGGAGCCCAATGCCCAGTAGAATGGAAACTCTTGGAGTGCAGGAATGGTGTGTTTATCTTTGTATGCCTGGCTTTACACATAGTAGGTGCTGAATAGGTCTGTTTAATTAAGGTTATCCAGGCCACTGCTGAAATTACAAGAATTTCAGCCACTGCAGCTACCAATTCAGAAACACAAAGTAGCCCTTGCTAAGACCCTGATGTGAAGGCTGTTGGAGCTCCCCTTGATGTACACATTGTTAGAGTTGGTGTTGTCTTGAGCAGCAGTTGGCATGGCCTGTCCAGGGGCAATGATAGCTTAGCCAGTGACAGGTCCAGTGGTTTTAGGAGCAAGAGTTTCATCACTGGCTCAGACTGTTTTATATGTGGGGGCTTTGAAGTTCCAATGGCTTCCAAAAGTGATCATTTTATTGGTGGCACTATTAGGAGTGGAAAGTCTGACAGCGAGTGGCATAAGTGGTAGGCATTCCTACGGGCTTCTACAAGATTGATCTTGAAATTAGTAAGGAGCTTCAGCAATGATGACTTCAGTGGAGGAGCTCCAGAGAAATCTAACTTCCTAGGACATAGTGAAAGGATAACTTGTTAGCATCTAGAATTGAATTTGAAACATCCCATCTCCCCCACTCCCCTACTTCTTCCTCCCCTTAGAGTCACTGCGGTGTTTGGAATAGGCAACCTCACTTGGGACCTCCCTATACCAATGAAATCACATATCCAATTCCTTCCCCCATCTCCTTTTCCTTAGAAACAAAGTTGGCTCAATAGAGCTATTAGTATATTACAGATAGGTCAGCTACATATAGGACAAATAGGATTTTATGAACTGGCCTGAGGACATAGACACTGGGAACAGCATTGTTATATGGGGGAAAATGAAGGTTGAGTTCCAAACAATTGACTTTCAAATGGAATTTTGGAAAACAACTTGTTTGTAAATTGGGAACTGCCTGTACCTATCTTTATACAACAGCTGGCAATGTTTCCAAATTAGATAAAAGCTGGCATGTTCTGGAACAGTGGGCATGGTGCCTTGCATGATGCAGGTGCCCAACAAATATTTATTGAATGAATAGTGACACCTTTCATATCCTCAATGTATTTATACCCCTTTGTAAGCACTGTACTTCTGAGTAGGTTATCAAGAATGAATGACAATCTTTCTCTCAAGATCCTTATAATCCATCTCCATGTTTTTAAACTGGCTGTCTTCCATGCCTGGAATATATTGCTTCCTTCTCCTCCCCCAACCTCTGCTTACTTCAACTCCACAGAGTCCTTCTCTTCCTTTAAGGTACATCTTTGGCACCACCATCTCCATGAAGCCTTTTCTGATCCCACCAACTGCTTTATTTCTCCATCTCAAACTACTTGTATTAAACCATCTTGTATACATTTGTATTTATTGACTTTATATTTATGGCATCTATATCTTTATATGTACATGTCTCCCATTAGAATGTAGTAATCTCCTTGTGAGTAGGATTGTTTCATTCTTGGTCAGCACTTAGCATCATGCCTGGTATATAGTCAGTGTTTAATTAATACTTGAATGATTAATATGTGGAAACATTAAAAACAAACATAGGTATATGCTTGAGAGGCAGCATGGCATAGATAACCAGTTGGCCTCAGTGCCAGGAAAGTATGGGTTCAAGCCGTACCTTTGATTTCAATTGGATGTGAACCAGGGTCAGTTATTTAACCTCTCAGCAATCTAGGCAACTTTTGAAGATACCTTTTACTCAGAGAAGGTCAAAACAGAGAGGTCACAGAAAATGTACCAACTTGCATTGGTAGAGGAAGTTGGTTTCCTTGCCAAGGATTCCCTATACCAATGACTAAGGTCAAAAAATACTATTTCTATCTTTGTTATACTTTCTAGTACACATTACATGATTTTTCCATGTGGGGATCTAATTAGCAACTAATGAGAACGCCAACATCTGTGTGTAAGGGAATACCCTGGCAGCGTATAAACAGAATGTGAAATCTCCTTCCATAGAACTTTCAAAGTGGGGCAGTCATTTTCTCACTATTTGGTACTGCCTGAGCAAAAGCATGTTATAGATGTCTCTGGTTGCTATTTGACTACAAACTTCAAGAATGCAGTGACATCATCTATATAGCTTGTTTCCTAGAATACAAAAAGTCAAGTTTTTTTACGATTATGAAATTAACATTAAAGATTCACTCATTTAAAAAGAATTAGTGCCTATTATTTCAAAAATAGATCCCTTCCCTAAAAGGGTTTATAGCCCAATAGATAATAAATCCAATAGGTAATAATATAATCCAATCAAATAGATAATAATAAAGGTTTTCTCTAGTACCACAGTACTCAGATATCTGTTTCTTTTTATGTTAATGAACCTATGCAAGATTTAGACATTACCCATGCTGAAGAATGAATATAAGAAAAGCAAGTTGGAAAATTGCTAGTAGAGGCATATTTTAGAGTCTAATAACAGTAATCACAATGTTAATATTGACCATATAAGTGACGTGGCAATTTTAATGTGATTACAGGGTAATTTTACTTCAGAAAAGGCAGGATTAGAACTCCCAATGAAGTTTATTTGGAGCTACATCTTCCAAACATGGCAGATTCCACTGTACCTATCTTCATTTTAGCATAGATTGGCTGGACTTCATGCTGTCTACTAGATATATAGGGCTACATTTGCCCTATATATACATTTGCCCAAGCTGTTGACTGTTATGAAACAAAAATGTGGAGACCCATGTAAATGATATACCTTGCACCTCTCATAAAAAAGATTGTAGAATCTGTAATTTCCTGTGAGACAAATCATACTCCAGATATCATCATGGCATGATTATCCCACATGCATAAAAGTTAGAAATTATATAGATATCTCCAAAGCACAGTACCATCATGAGATTTAGAAAATGAAATCAGAGTCAAACTATATTTTCCATCTTCAGTAATTTCATATACAATTAGTAGCACATTTACAAGAATCTAATTTTAATCAGATTGATTTTCAGCCTTTCTGAAAACTTGTTAGTTTATAGCTCTCCATGAATTAATGGGAACTTCATGTGATGAAGAAGAACTAATAGCCCAAATCAGTATTTACATCAGGGATTCTTAACATGGGGTCTGTGAGTTTGTATTTCTTTAAAAACAATATTCTGATTAATGTACTTCAATGTAAGTCTTTTCCTTTGTAATCCTATGTATTTTATTTTGTGTATTTAAAATCACTACTCTGAGGAGTCCATAAGTTTCACCATAATGCCAAAGGGGTCCATGATGCAAAAAAAAAAAAAAGAATCCCCGACTTAGAAGACTTTATTCCATTTGCTACATGATTAAGGAAATGTCAAAAATTTGCTTTAATAAAGGATTGGGGAAGATAAAAGTAGAACAGAGTAACAGGTTATATATTATATTCTATTAAATCATTTATAAAAAAAAAGAAGGGAGCAGAAGACATGAAAATATCCCCATTAAATTTAATCTCAAACAGAGAGTGATTCCTTTATGGGCAACTATAATTTTATCTGTGTAAAATAGGTAAAAAGATATGAATGTAAAAAAGATAACAACACAGGAGTAATTTTATCTATTCACTTTTATCAAAGTGAATCTATAGCTATGGCATATCCCCCTCATGTAAAAGGAATAGTATTGATAGAAAGGATAGTGGAGGCCTGTTCATGTAAGGGAATCTAGGAATTGGAGGGGGAAGCATTGTTTAAAACATTTGGTGAAGATCAATAGAGGAAGAAAGAAGAGCTACATTGTCACAGATATTGAACAGGAAGGGGCCAACTAGTCTAACAACATTTTGTAAATAAGGAAATTGAAGCTCATACAAATATTTATTAAGAACCTACAAGGTATGGTAGGAAATTACTATGGAATGTCAGTGAGGAAGTGGAGACAGGGAAGGAATGATGTAGAAACCTGTTGGAGATGCCTACAGAAAAATCCAGGTGAATATGTCCAAAAGACATTTAGTCGATGATACAACACTGAAGGTTTGGAGAGACAGTAGGGGTGGATATGTAGATCTGCATAGAGATAACTAAACCTACAAGATCTGATGAGATGACCAAGAAAGGAGATAGAGAGAGAAAAGAAAGCCAAGAAAGAGCTTTGTGGAAACAACATACTTAGTAGGCAGAGTATGCTTAGCACAATGCAAAGAACATAGTAGTTGCTTAATAATTGTTTATTTATTGATTGATTGATTGGTGATCCAGTGAAACAGCTGGAGGAGTGCTCAGACAGGTAGGAAGAGAATCAGAGTAACATAATAAAAGCTTAAGATGGAAAGAGTATCCAGTGGGAGAGAATTGTCAATAGTATAAAATGCTGCAGAGTGTCAAGAGTAGGTCATAGGATTTATGAGTTAAGAGATTGTGGATAAACTTGAAGGAAGTAGTTTCAGCTGAGGCAGATGGGAAAGGGGTAGCCCAGGATTGGTGTGAGGCAAGGGATATGAGCATTGGCAAAAAAAAATGTAGAGTTCAACTGTTTAAATAAAAGATCAAATATAGGAAAAGTGAGGCCAGAATAGGGGAGAAGGCCTGGTAGATCAGAGAAGACTCAAGGCAGAGTGAATGGTGGTCAAACCTATAATAATAGGTTTAGAAGGGGTGAGGGATGGGAAGAGAAGGAAGATACTGAGTTGTGGTCAAATAGGGAGATTTCACAGTTCTGTAACATGGAAGTAGAATGCTTGTGAGAGAAGATGAGATGAAAGGTCTGGTCATCCTTCTCCATTGTTGAAATGAATAAGTTCATGTCATGGGAATTTAGAAGGTTACTGAATTGGAAAACCAGGAGTTTTGAGAGTATATCAACACAACAATTGGAATTCCTATGAATAAGGCCAAGGACTTTGATAGAGAGGAAGAATAGGAGTTACTGAATAATCTCCTTGAGGAAGGAAGGTGAATGACCTGGGGCTAGTAAATAGATTTGGAGAGTGATAGATGTAGGTGGAATGAACCTTGCTGATGGCAGCAAAGAAGGCATAGGTCTCATAGTAATAAAAAGAAGGAAAAGGAATATGCCTATTCCTCTTCACTGACTAGTGTGTTGGGGATCAGGATGAAAGTACATGTAGTACTGGAGACAGGAGATGGGAAAGCAGTGTCTTCTAGAGTAGCCACATTTTGTTGATTGCAAGAATATGGAAGAAGGAAAAAACCAAAGATGAAGAGAACATTGGTAATGATAGAATGAGAGTATCAGAATGGTAAAGCATGGATGTAATAATAGAAGAAGGGTTATTTTACTTAGCATCTTGAAAAATTTGAATTGAGAGGAAGAGATAGAAGCTTGCTAGCCTAAGGATGAATATGTAGTACCAACTGACTGAGACTTCCACCCTCAAAGGTCTAGTGGTGGTGGATGACAAGGAAGAATGGATGAATGAATGAATGGATGGATGGATGGATGGATGGATGGATGCATTATAATGGGAGGGAGGCAATTAACATAGTCCCTATGAGTATGCTCAGTTCCACTAATGCAATTCCCCATATAGAAGCTGTAGCCAGCCTTGAGCTGGGAAATGATACCAGAAAGTATTTTCTCTAAGTGAAGGAAAAGAATCATTAAGCACTTACTATGTGTCAGGATCTGTGATAAACTTTGGGAATTAACTCCTTTTAAAGTCACTGAGTGAGTAGTTCTTTCTGGCTTAGTGGCCAATCTTCTCTGATTCACCATTGATGCAGACTCCTCCACCCTGCTTTCTATCATAGGTGAATTTCTGCTTCATTCCAAAGCAACAAGTCTTTCAGCATTGAAATAAAACAAGTGACCCACTTGAAAGGGCCAGACAAAATGTGTTTTCAGAAAGGGTCTTCTCTAGGTATGTTGCATGGAATGTACTCTATCCAGAAATAGTGGGTCAGGAGGCAGATTCCCTGATCATACTCATTACAGAGAGCTGGACCTATGCTGATGTCTGGGCAAAGTATCAGTAGCCACCAGGACAAGAGAAAGGCGGGAATAGGAGCCTCCATTAGAGGCAAGGAGGAGGCTAGTAATTCACAATAAGTGAAAACATTACTCAAGCTCCCCCATGTTGCCTCCTGCCAGCCTGAAGTTCCTAACTTTCCCAAGATTCTTGCTGTTTGTCACTGCTGGGAAACTTCATAAGAGGCTTTTTAATGCAATTAGTGCTGCCCCAAACCTAGTGATCCATTACTATGGACTTTCATTACTATGAAAAGGAGAGTTTTCATTCAGAGGTTATTTATTCTGTGCTTCCACAGAGGTCACAGCTTCCTGAGGGAAAGGGAGGGAGGTGTTTGAGTCTTTGGCCTGAGTCATAGATCCAGGACCCCAGATCTTGTCTCTGTTTTCTGACTTGCTGAACAGCCCTGTCTTCAGAGATATATCCAGGCTTCCTTCTTCTGGTTTCATGCTGTTGATTTCACCCTTGGTCCTCAGAATCATATGATGTCTGCTGGGAGGGAAGAATGGGCTTTTTGGTGCAAAGAATGGAGGGCCCCTAGCAAAAGGTTGCCTGGGCCTCTTTAAGCTGTGAAATGGGTCTCTGTTGAGAAAAGATTCCGTAGGCCGAAAATCTGGCTGGGGGTTCTGTAAGATCATCCCACTCTGGCTGTGTGTGGGATCTGTGTGGGGCACCCAAGGCAGGGCCACTGCTGCTGCTGCCTCCCTCACCTCCTCCGTGGGTTGGGCCTAGGTGCTTCTGAGAATGTGTGGGCAGTCTTAGGCCCTCATGAACACGGATGAGGCCAGGGCATTAAGGTCCATCTGTGTGGGGTCTCAGGGTCCTGGGAGCACTCCAAAATGTTCAGCCAGTTTCCCTTGGAGGAGGGAGCTATACTCCTTGGAGAACACTGCCACAGAGTGCCCTGGCACTCTGCTGTGCCCGGCCAGCAGTGGGGCTTGGAAGGAGACCACCCCTGAGTGGTCAACAGGGGGAGGAGAAGGAGGAGGGTTAGAAAAAGGGACGCCACTGCGGATAGAAAAGGGAACGGTGTGGGATCGAGTGAGGAGAGTCTGGGTACTTACTGCTTCTGGGGTAACCCGAGACGTGCAGGGGCAGATTGAGAAAGGCTATTGTGGTTGGAGTCAGGAGAGATAAAGGAATCATTCTTAATTGGTGATGGTAACCGGTCTGACCCAGACTCATTCCCTCTTAGGTTATAGGCACTATACAGGCCGGGAGAAGAGGAGAGATGGTCACAACTCTCACTTGGGTCCAGGAGAGCCCTCATTGCTAGAGGGAAGGCAGACTTCACACCAAATTCCTGTGTCCTGTGGCTGTAGCTGGACATGATGGGCTAGTACTTGGTGTCAGAAAGCTTGCTTGCTTTTAGGATAAACTTAGCCGGCTTCTTCTCTAGATTCACCATGGCTGATGGAGGGGGGCCTGAGTATTCAAAATCTCTGTAATCCTCATCCTCCTGGAAAGAGGTATCTGGGTAGAACTTTTCCTGGGTGAATCCATGAGGGAGGAAGGCCTCTCCATTCCATCGGAAGTTTGCTTGTAGGGTGATTCACTGCCTAGGCCAAAAGGCCAATAGTAAGATACAGAGTTAGATAGCTCTTTGGAATAACTATCATCCCTCCCTGGGGGTGGTGACCTTGTACTGCTGGGTGTGGAAGAGCCAAGACTAATGATTTTGGATAGCATTACATTACTGGATGCAGGCTTACATTTGGAGAGCATCCACATTACTGGATGTTGGCTTGTCCATCATCTCATCCTGGGAGTCCCACTCCATTCATCCCGGATAGGAGTTCCATCAATGTTGTCCACTGAAGTGCTTGGTGGGCCTCACAGAAAGTCAGATGGATGGTTCTCAGCTGGAATAGTAGCCCCCAAGCTGCTGACGATTGGGATGTTCAGGTTTAACCCACTGAAGCCAGGGTTACCTTTCAAAAAGTTATGGATCTTCATCTCTAGGCTTGGGGAGGTGGGCTCTGACTCTAGCTTTGGCTTAGAGATCTCAGAGGACTGTCCCATAGCAGGTTCAGTGGATGGAACTCTTATGCCCAGATGATTTTGGATACCCAGGCTAATAAAAAAATTCTGGATCTGGTGCAGAATAGGTTCTATTGGACCAGCATGGCAACAGATGTATATTGAACTTGGAAAGATAGATTTATTGTGCTCAAGAGAAAGGATTTATGAGGAGAGAATACGCAGCAAAGAATCTATGATGTACATAGATTTTATGTCACTGGAAGGGACTAGAGCATGAGCAACATATTAAGGGTAATAGGCCATTGTACCTGTTTTGCAAAAGATCTTCCCAACCAGAAACTATCAGAGTTAGAAGCCAAAGCATTAGTGAGAAGGAGCTTCTCAATGTATGGTTTCCTGCCAGGATTCATTCTGATCAATATTGAGATTTTGATAGCAAGTTATTCAAACTGGGGCTTGACCTGGCAGAAATCATGAAGTCAAGAACCATATCATGCCATCCTCAAGCTGACCCCCAACCAGAGCTTCTAAAAATTATTCACTGATGCTTTTTGTTTTATTTCACTCTCTCTTCTCAGTAATTGCCTCTTTCCTGCCCTATACCCTCTGTTACATCAATAAAAGATAGATAAGCAAAATAAACCATCAAAACACAAAGGAATTTGATAGAGTATGCAGCAATATGAAGCTATGGTCCACCATCGCTCTGATGAAAGGAGGAAAGTGTTTCAAGATCTGCTGATGATCAGGACAAAGATTAGATATTTATTTGGTTTTCTTAGTATCAGTTCATATGAGTCTTTACAATTCTTTGAATTCCTTTTATTTTTCATTTCTTACAACAAAATACCATGCAATTACATTCACATACCAGAGTTTGTTTAGTCATTCCTCCAATTAGTGAGCACTTGGGTGATTTAATTGCATCCTACTGGACATGACAGGGACAGAAAGCTCAGTGGAGTCAGAATGTGGCCTTTCAAGTTTGCCCATAATGCCACTAGAATGATGCTACAGGCTTTACCCTATTCCTAATCTGAGATTCCGTGATTTTTTTTATCTTAAAAGGACATATTTTAAAGTTATAAGAAAATTACTAAAATTAAGTTGGACAAAGTAAAAAGTATCTGTAACATCAAAAGAATTGCTTGAAGGCTGTTTGAAAACTATGGGGGTGTAAAAAGCTGATGCAGCAAAGGAACACAAAATCTTAGTGAGTTAGTAAAAGCAGCAAGTGAAAAAATTCATGCATTTGCAGGGGTTCTTGAGGAATACCCTTCAGAACAGCAACATGCCCTGAGACAAAAGCTCTAAAACATTAAAAAAATTAGTATGAAAAAGGTAAAATAACAGGGGAAAACATGGTAGAAAAATAAAATAAATCAAATTCTTTATAACCATTCATTGCTGCGGCAGGCATAAGGGTAAAGAATCTAGCAATAGTCTAGTAATCCCTTTTACCCCCACCTCACTCCATGTGGAATAGAACTCAAATAAAGGTTAAAGTCTTGAAGAAGAAAGTTATAAAACCAAATGAGATGCTCAAGTGTAACAGTTCATCAAGGGAACAGGACTATGATTATCCTTCAAAAACTATCCTCTGAAGTACCTTGTCTTCCTAACGTTTAAAAGGCCCAAGACAAAAATGTTAAAAACAGTGGTAACAGTAAAAGCTTAATACAGTTATGGGGTCTGTCTGTTAGCCTTCTAATATATAAATGAATTCTCAGGGATTATTTTAAATGGTTAAATTTTATGTGTGTGTGTGTTGTATGTGTGTAAATGTGTATATGTTTGAATATAGTTTAATTAATAATATAAGTTTATATTATAATTCAATTATGTATTATAGGATATAATAATTATAATAATATATTTCACACACATATATAGTTTAAACAAGTATGTATAGATATATGTTTACATGTCTATCTATCTAGTATCTATAATCCATGTATATGTTTATACACACACATAAATATACAGGTACAGAGAGAGACAGACACAGAGAGATTTTAATCCAGTTGTGTGTAGATAGATAGATAGATAGATAGAGATAGAGCTATATAGATATTTATATGTTGCAAGTTGTGCCCATTTCATTGAACTATGTTCTGTCATTCTCTGTGTGTATATCTAGATCTATCTGTATTTGCATGTGTCTGTCTGTCTGTCTTTTGGAGCAGCTTGGTGCTGGGCCTGAAGTCAGTAAGTATCATCTTCCTGAGTTCAAATCTGGCCTCAGACACTAATTATATAACCCTGGACAAGTCACTTAACTCTGCCTCAGTAAAATGATCTGGAGAACAAAATGGCACTCCAGTATCTTTACCAAGAAAATCCCAAATGTGGTCATGAAGAGTCAGACATGATCGAAATGACTGAACAAATACAGCAACTATATCACAATACCCCAATTAATTTATAATTTGCAATATATTGAATATAATATACAATATAATAATTATGTTATATAATTTATTAAACTATATATAAATATATATGGGCATATAAGTATATATGTGTTTACACATTCTAAGATCAGTGCCCATTTCATTGAATTATGCTCTCTCATTCATTGCATATGCATATGTATACATATAATATATACACATGAATATACCTTCATTAAATGATATAAATAATATTTATAATATATTAAATATACAATTATATCTATTATAACACTATGTAACATTATACTATAACATTTATAGTATAATATGTATTAAACTATACAATTAATTTTCAACATTCACATTTAACTTTTGTAACTCAAGAAATTGTATTATTCATGTATTCATTGTATGTGTTTGTAAGTGTCACACACATATGAACTCCATATCAACATATTCACTGTGTATATGTATAGATACACACACAATGAATGAGAAAGAATAGTTCAATGAAATGGGCACTGAACTTGGAACACACACATGCACAAAATATATCCAGATTAAATCATATATAATATTAATATTATTGATTTCATCTTATAATATAATACCACACCAATTATTATCAGATATAGCATATATTAAACTGTATATACATATGTATTTATATAATACACATATATGTGTGTATATGTACACACATAAACATATGTATATGTTTACACACATATATGTTTCAATTAAATTTTATGTTTGGGTAAACATATCACATTATCTTCCTAACAGGCATCAGACATTATACTCATATTATACTCATCGTATTCATAAGGGCTCATATGTATAGGTTGCCTTCTGTCTACAAAGTGCCTCCCTCTAAACATCTCTGTGACATCAGTAGTAAAAGTATACTTGCATTTTACAGATAGGAATGCTGAAGCTCAGAAAAGTTAAGCTACTTGCACAGGATCCCATAGGCATTAAGTAAAAAGGCAGGACTCCAAGTTGCATCTCCTGACAACTAAGCTCAGTGCCATTTCACTGAGCTGTGCTGTCTCCCTTATTGTCAAATCTCTTCTGAGCTGCACTTCCAACCTACTTTCCTAAAGCATCGCTTTCATCCTGCCACACTCCTACTTGAAGGGGTGGAATGATGTCTTTTGCCAACAACTCAACTCAATTCAACAAACATTTGCTGAGGTCCTACTAAAGATGCTGTATAAGAAACTGAGGTAACTATAACTCCCTTAGATGGACCATGTTAATTAGTCAATAAACATTTATTAAGTGCCTTCTGTGTGTCAAGTATTGTGTTGAGAATAAATATGAAAAAAAAGTCTCTGCCCTCAAGCTTACAATAAAGAGCTTACAATCTTTTTTTCATGTTAAATTTTGTTTCATTTTCAGGTCCAAATTCTTTCCCTCTCCCACCCCTTACCTCACCTACTGAGAAGGCAAAACCCCCCAAATCCTTTGCAAATATGACGTCATACAAAATACATTTCCTTTTTGGCCATAATTGGGGCAAAAAAAGCAAGAAAAAGGAAAAACAAAAACATGAAATGGTTCAGTTTGCACTCTGAGTCTATCAGCTTTCTATCTGGAGTGTCTGGGGCTAGATTTGAACACAGGTCTTGCAAACTACAGGCCTAGTGTTCTACCACTATACCATCTAGCTGCCCAAACTGGATTGATGACAGTGTTAATTGAAACAATCAGATATGTTGCAATCACAAAATATTGTGGAGGTAAAAAAAAAAGGTTTAAAAGCTGATTGTATGTAGAGGCAAGATGTAAAGGGGGAAAATTAAATATGACTCCACATTTTCAGCCTACATGTCTGGGAAAATGAAGATGGTATTGTTAGAAATAGGAAGTGAGGAAGGGGAGCAAATTTTGAGGGAAAGCTGATGAGTTCTATTTTGAACCTATTGATTTTGAGGTGACAGAGGGACATCCAGGATTTTGAAAACAAATGTTAAAATTGTTTTTATATGTAATTGTGGGAACATAAAATTCTAAATAAATAATTACTAATTAAAAAATCACTAAAAAAGGAGAAAGATCCTAGAAGTTGAAATAAATGTAAATCAGAGATTGGGACCAAGGAGAAGAGTAGAGTCAAGAGATGAAGATGGGGGAATCACTTGCAAAGAGGTGATAATTGAAGTTATGGTAATGGGTAAAAATTCCAAAAGATAAAATAACAGAAACTTAGAACAGAAACTTAGGGATAACCAACACTCAGGAAGTTGGAGTAGCCAGAGGAGTCAGTGAAGAAGTCAAAAAGACTAGCTAAAGGGAATGAGGAAAATAATGAGTCATGGGAGCCAAAGGAGGGGAGAAAGGAGAGAAGATGATGAAAAAAACCCAACAAAGTTCTATGGTTATATCAATAGACATAAAGAAATCTTTGGTAAGAACCAATACTTGTCTAAAAATATAAAATAACTTGAAAAAATAGGAATAGAAAGATTTTTTCCTCAAAATAATAAAAAATTATTTACTGGAAACTAGGAGCCATTATCACATGTGATCAAAAAGCTCTGAAGCGTCCTCTCACTACAAACAACTACAAAACAAGGGTGCTCATTTTTACTACTGCCATCTGACATTTTTGGAAATATTATATATAATAGGGAAGCAGAAATAAGATATTAAAGGGACTAACATGAAATTAAGAAATAGAAATGTGATGACTTACAGATAACAGGATGATTTACTTTTTTTCCAACAACAACAAAAAATTAATAGAGGTAATTGAGTTTAACAAAGTCGGGACACATGAGACAAACCCATAGAAGGCATATATCCATCAATCAATTAACCATTCAATGAGCATTTATTGACTACTATGTGCCAGGAACTAGCAAGATCCTGGGATACAAACACAAAATTGAGAGAACTCCTGCCCTCAAGGAGATTAAATTCTCTTATGACAATGCATGTTCACAGATAAGTAAATGAAACGTATACACAAAATAAATACAAAGTGATCAGATGAGGCTCTAACAGCTAGGGGAACCAGAAATGTCCCTTGGAGGAAGCAGCACTCAAGATGAGTCTTGAAAGATCTAGGAGTTTGACCAGGAGGATATTGTACACAGTAACAGCAATATTGCATGATGATCAGCTGTGAATGACTTAGCTATTCTCAGCAATACAATGATCCAAGACAATTCTGAAGGAGTTATGATGAAAAATGCTATCCATCCCCAGAGAAAGAACTGATGGAGTCTGAGGACAGATCAAAATATGCTTTTTAAAAACTTTCTTCCTTTTTCTTCAGTTTTATTTTGGGCTATGTTTTCTTTTGCAACATGACTAGTATGGAAATATATTTTGCAAGGCTACATATGTATAATCTATATCAAATTGCTTGCCTTCTCAATTGAAGGTGGAGTGGGGAGGGAGGGAGAGAATTTGAAACTCAAAATTTTGAAAACAAATGTTAAAAATTGTTTTTATATGTAATTGGGGGAAAATAAAATTCTAAATAAATAGTTACAAATTAAAAAATCACTAAAAAAAAAAAGGAGAAAGATCCTAGAAGTTGAAAAGTAAACAAAAGGAAGTAAGCCACTCTGGCAGGGGAAGTAATATCTGATCAGCATGGAATGTTAGACTGGATTTAGACTGAGAAGGGCATTAAATGCCGATTGAGAGGTTCATATTTTATCCTAGAGGCCACAGGAAGTCTCTCGAGTTTTAGGACAGGACAGTGACATAGTCAGATCTATGGTTTACGAATATTAGTTTTTCAGCTGTTTGAAAGATGGATTAGAGGTTCCTATTCTATTGATATACTAAGGTAACATTTAAAAATAACAAGATTGTAACCCAGATTAGAGGTCTTCTGTTACCTCCTCCCATGAAGGAACTGCTAGTGAAGAACCAATATGAAAAGTATAAAGAAGTAAAAGCTACTCAAAGTGTAAAGATTATTGGAAAAGACCTGGAGAAAACATTAGCTGCTTTGCTACTGCTAGTGCCTCATAAAGAGGATGGAGTCCTAGTTCTCAAAGATCAGTTGATTCATGAATTAAAACAAACACTAAATGTTATCAAATTAGAAGAAAAAGGTGTACATGTTCAGGCATCC
Source organism: Phascolarctos cinereus (assembly GCF_003287225.1). NCBI lineage: Eukaryota > Metazoa > Chordata > Mammalia > Diprotodontia > Phascolarctidae > Phascolarctos > Phascolarctos cinereus. The sequence continues at coordinate 72,099,188 of NW_027556180.1, forward strand.
ATGTTGGGCTCTTTAGAGGCATTACTTGAATTTCTAAAAACTTCAGAAGCACCATATGCTGGAATTAACATAGTCCCTGTTCATAAAAAAAGATGTTATGAAGGCTTCAGTGATGTTGGAACATGATCCTCAATATTCAGCAGTTTTGGCCTTTGATGTGAGGATTGACTGTGATGCTCAGGAAATGGCTGCTAGTTTAGGAGTCCGGATTTTTAGTGCAGAAATTATCTACCATTTGTTTGATGCTTTTACAAAATATAGGCAAGACTACAAGAAACAGAAGCGAGAAGAATTCAAACATATTGCAGTATTTCCCTGTAAAATGAAAATACTGCCGCAATTTACTTTCAATTCACAAGATCCAATAGTGATGGGTGTAATTGCTGAAGCAGGTCAAATGAAACAAGGCACACCCATGTGCGTACATAGTAAAAATTTTGTTGAGATTAGAATAGTTACAAGTATTGAAGTAAACCATAAGCAAATGGATATTGCAAAAAAGGGCCAAGAAGTCTGTGTCAAGATAGAACTTATTCCTGGAGAATCTTCAAAACTGTATGGAAGACATTTTGAAGCTACGGACATTCTTATTAGCAAGATCAGTTGACAATCAAGTGATGCACTGAAGGACTGGTTTAGAGATGAAATGCAGAAGAGTGACTGGCAACTTATTGTGGAGCTGAAGAAAGTATTTGAAATCATCTAATTTTTCACAGTGGGTAGGAAAAGTAGTAAACTTACTATTCTGTTGTATTGTCACCAAGAAAACCAAGGGAAAAAAACAACTGAGAAACAATGTGTTGGACTTCGATGGACTTATGTTTGGAAGGAAAAAATAGGTGGATAAAATGTTTTCCATGAGAAACCAAGAAACTTACACTGGTGTGACAGTGGTCAATTTACATGTCCTTACAGTTCCAATGTGCCTGTTCACCTGTCCCACTACCTTTCCCTTCCCTTCTTTACTGGTTGCTGTTTAAAGTTTGCCCTATTCCAAATTTGAATTTTTATTGCAGAACAAAAGCTCTTTCAATTTTATACTGATTAAATCAGTATTGCAGAATTTGATTAACCAAAAAAAAAATAACAAGATTATCAAAAATTACAAGAACAAACAATTAAGTATTTGGGAATTAATTTACCTAAACATATTTATATGCAATTAAAGTTTATACATTTAAAATATATTTATACAGCTAGAGACAACTGCAAAATTTTTAGAAGAATAACGGAAGTTCTAAATAGGTGTAGGGACATTCAATGCTCACAGATAGATTGGATCAACACTGTGATACTGCCCAAATTAAATTTAATATAACCGAAATACCGTTATAGTAGAATTCAATCAAATCATAATGAAATTTGTATGGAAAAACAAGCATGTAAGAGCAACAACGGCATGTTGGGGAAAAAAAATCTGAGAAGATAGAGTTGTCCTCCTGTACTTTAAAAGAAATTGTTTGGTTTAGTGTCAAAATTATCTGGTAGTAGGCAAAATACAAACCATTGAAATAGAATACAGATACCAGAACTAAAACCAAACAAATCCAAGAAATTACTCTTTGCTAAACATTTGTATAATTAAAACTATAAAAGCATTCCTTATTTCATAAATATTGACAAGAAAATTTTATATCAATAAGACAGAAAATAAACTCAGATCTTTACTTGTATTTTCCATAATAAATTCCAGCTCTATCATAGGCTTAAATTTGAAAAAGAAACCCTTCATAAGAAGTTAGAAGAAAAAGGGAAGAATATATTTATCTGAACTATGGAAAGGAAATAAATTTTGATTTACTAAAAAGTGAGGAAATTATATGGAACAAGATGCATTTGATTACATAAATAAATATTTATAACCAAAAACAATATAAAAGTTGAAAAAAAATGGATTGAATTGAATTCAATAAGCCTTTATTAAGTGTCCACTATGTGCCAGGCATTTCCCCCTAGACATTAAGGATATAAAGACAAAAATAAAAACAAATAAAAATGAAAAAAATTGTGGGCATTAAGTCATTTACAAAAGCAGAAGTCATTCCAATTTTAAAGGTGGGGAAATGAAGCCTGAAGACTAAGTAATCTGCCATTGTATGAGTTACAATGTAATGAAAAGAGAAGTCAGTTCTGACTCTTGTACTCAACCCTAAACAATATGAACTTTTTTTTTTTATTAGGTGAGCCGGGTTAAGTGACTTGCCCAGGCTCACACAGCTAGTAAGTAAGTATCTGAGGCTGGATTTGAACTTAGGTCCTCCTGACTCCAAGGCCAGAAGTCTATTCACTCCACCACTTAGCTGCCACAACATGAACTTTTAAAGGCACTACTTGTAACTTGATACTGGCTGCAGATTGAAGTCTCTTTTAAAAATGAGAAATGTAGCATACAACAATGAAGAAAGGAGAATTCAGAAAAAATTTTTTTTCTTTTTTCTTTTTTTTTTAAATTTTTTTTCCACATTCTTTTGAGTTGAAATTTTTTTCTCCTTTTTTCTCCCCCCCCACCCTCCCCAAGACAGCACACAATCTGACATAGGCTTTACATTTACATACCCATTAAACATATTTTCACATTAGTGAAGTTGTAAGTAAAAATTAAAACCAATAGGAGGAACCATCAGAAAGATGAAACAAAACTCAACTGAAGGTAAAAATAAGTGAGAGCGATTTGACTTCCATAGTTCTTTCTTTGGATGTGGACAGCATTTTCCATCCTGAGGCCTCTGGAGATGTCTTAGATACTCGTAATGCTGAGAAGGGTTCAGTTTAACAATCTTAGTCATTGCATAATGTGGCTGCTATTGTATACAAAGTCCTCTGGGTTCTGCTCACTTCACTCAGCATCAGACCATGCAAGTCTTTCCAGGTTTTTCTGAAGTCAGCCTGTTCATCATTTCTTATAGCACAATAGTATTCCATTACATTCATATACCACAACTTGTTCAGACATTCCCCAATTGATGGGCATCCTCTCAATTTCCAATTCTTTGCCACCACAAAAAGAGCTGCTATGAATATTTTTGTACATGTGGGTCCTTTTCCCATTTGTTTGATCTCTTTGGGATATAGCCCTAGAAGTGCTATTGCTGGATCAAAGGGTATGCACATTTTTGTAGCCCTTTGGGCATAGTTCCAAATTGTTCTCCAAAATGGTTGGATCATTTCACAACTCCACCAACAATGTATTAGTGTTCCAATTTTCCCACATCCTCTCCAACATTTATCATTTTCCTGTTTTGTCATGTTGGCCAATCTGATAGGTGTGATGTGGTACCTCAGAGTTGTTTTGATTTGCATTTCTCTAATCAATAATGATTTAGAGCATTTTTTTCATATGACTGTAGATGGCTTTAATTTCTTCATCTGAGAACTGTCTGTTCATATCCTTTGACCATTTATCAATTGGGGAATGGCTTGTGTTCTTATAAATTTGTCTTAATTCTCTATATATTTTAGAAATGAGGCCTTTATCAGAAGACTGGTTGTAAAAATTCTTTCCCAATTTTCTACCTTCCTTCTAATCTTAGTTGCATTGGCTTTGTTTGTGCAAAAACTTTTCAATTTAATGTAATCAAAATTATCCATTTTGCTTTTCATAATGTTCTCTATCTCCTGTTTGGTCATGAATTCTTCTGTTCTCCATAGATCTGATAGGTAAACTATTCCTTGTTCTCCCAGTTTACTTATGGTATCAGCCTTTATATCTAAGTCCTGAACCCATTTTGACTTTATTTTGGTATATGGTGTGAGATTTGGGTCTATGCCTAGTTTCTGCCATACTCTTTTCCAGTTTTCCCAGCAGTTTTTTTCAAAGAGTGGGTTCTTATCCCAGAAGCTGGGGTCTTTGGGTTTATCAAATAATAGATTACTATAGTCATTGACTACTGTGTCTTGCATATTTAACCTATTCCACTGATCCACCTCCCTATTTCTTAGCCAGTACCAAGCAGTTTTGATGATGCTGCTTTATAATACAATTTAAGATCTGGAATTGCTAGGCCACCTTCCCCTGCATTTCTTTTCATTAGTTCCTTTGATATTCTGGACCTTTTGTTTTTCCAAATGAATCTTGTTATTATTTTTTCTAACTCTATAAAATAATTTTTTGGTAGTTTGATTGGTATGGCACTGAATAAGTAAATTAGCTTAGGTAGGATTGTCATTTTTATTATATTAGCTAGGCCTACCCATGAGCAACTGATGTTTTTCCAATTATTTAGATCTGATTTTATTTGTGTGAAAAGTGTTTTGTAATTGTGTTCATAGAGTTCCTGGGTTTGTTTCGGAGGTAGACTCCTAAATATTTTATAATGTCTACAGGAAGTTTAAATGGGATTTCTCTTTCTATCTCTTGCTGTTGGGCTTTGTTGGTAATATATAGAAATGCTGATGATTTATGTGGGTTTATTTTATAGCCTGCAACTCTGCTAAAGTTGTTTATTATTTCAAGTAGTTTTTTACTTGATTCTCTAGGATTCTCTAAGTATATCATCATGTCATCTGCAAAGAGTGATAGCTTTATTTCTTCTTTGCCTATTCTAATGACTTCAATTTCTTTTTCTTCTCTTATTGTTAAAGCTAACGTTTCCAGTACAATATTGAATAATAGTGGTGATAATGGACATCCTTGTTTCACCCCAGATCTTATTGGAAATGCTTCTAGTCTGTCCCCATTACATATAACACTTGCTGAAGGTTTTAGATATATGTTATTTATTATTTTAAGGAAGACTCCATTTATACCTATGCTTTCTAGTGTTTTTATACCTATGCTTTCTAGTGTTTTTACAGAAAACAAAAATTTTAAGGTGTTAGTCAAGGTCTGACTCAACAAAGCAATAGTAATTTCAGGGGATGTTCTCTTACATTCCCCAAAGTTGAGTTATGAAGGCCTCAAGGAAGGGAGGGCAAAATACTGGGTCAAGTTAAAAATAATAATTTCCCCCTTGGAGCACCTCCAAACCCATCTGAATTGTTCTTTGGTGACATCAGATAGGCAAATTTTGGTACAGTCATACAGCAGGAGCGAAATAGCGATTGAGTCCTGAAAGGAGCATTGAGAAGGTACAGAATCACTCTCTTGATAAGGATGGTGGTGATGGGAAGAGAAAACAGTATCTTTAAGGTTGTAAGCAGAGTCTAGGAAAGTCTTTACTATATATTTTAAAGAACACAGAGACCTGAGCATTTGTATTTATAGAGACACAGTAGTTTATGGGGAAGGAATGAATATGCAAGAAAGACATCAACTATAGAGCAAAGTTCGGAGAAAAGAAGAAGGAAAATGTAATCAGAAGTGAAAGTACAAAGGGAAGTTTTAGGTGGGAAGTTTTGTCTCCCCAAGAAGGCTGTAAAGTCCTTGAGAGCAGGGAATTTTTCTCATGCTACTTTTTTTCTGTTCTCCTTTCCATCCTCCCATCCCAATTTAGCTAGCCTAGTATTGGGCCCATGGCAGGCACCCAGTAGATATTTGTTGATTAAATGATACGTGTATGTTAACTTTCATATAGTCCTTCTTCCCCCTCACATAAACATGTAAAGTAATAATAATCACATCAATAACAAATAAGTATGTGTATAGTTCTTTAAGGTTTGCAAGGTGCTTTACATATATTATTTCATTTGATCTTCATGACAACATATAAAGTAGGTGCTATTATTCTCATTTTACAGATGAGAAAACTAAGGTTGAGAAGACTGAGTGCCCAGGGTCACACAGCTATTTCACATCCAGAGCTAGATTCAAACATAGGTCTTCCTGACTCCAAATTCAGTACTATGCCACCTAGATGTCTGTATGAAAGATAATATAATGCCCTGCAACATTTTGTACCTTTAAGACAATGAACCAACTACTAAAGAAGGGAGATTTTGAATTTGGGTTGGGGCTAGGATGCTGCTGCCTATATTTAGATGGTTATTTTTTTGCCCCACCTCCTCTTCCTCCTTTTCCTCCTTTTCCTCCTTCTCCTCCTTCTCCTATTCCTTCTCCTCCTCCTCCTCCTCCTCCTCCTCCTCCTTCTCTTTCTCTTTCTCCTCCTCCTCCTTCATTGTTCCCAACTTATGATGTTTTCTCAAAGTAAGAGGAATTTAGGAACAGGGATACAACTCTGAACTTCTCATAACAAATTCATTGATTCATAGAGTATCAGAAATTGAATCTTATATATTATATAATCCAACTTCTTTGTTTGCTTTTATCTAATGAATCCCTAATTTCTTGTTATCAGGAACATATATGTGACTTTTGATGTCTTACTGCAATATACAGATGCTTACTTGGAGGAATAAATAGACGAGGAACCTTTAAAGGGTGAATACAGACTACTATTTATCTCTTTTTAAGTGGGAGTGACAGGAACCTGCATTCATGCAGTCCTCATTGCTGCCAAGAGTCATTCCCTACCCACTTGGAATATATGAAACAAAGGTTAAGTATCAGATATTCACAGAAACTTCCTATCTCAATCCTGAATTCTTCCTAGCCCATATTTGCTCTTATTTTCTGTGCCAACTCTGAAGACTCGTTTTATGCATAAATTGGGATCTTTTACAGGCTGAGAAATTCTTCTCCAGGGTAAGTATCTCTCTTATACACAAATTAAAAATAGCACATGGTCTTTCCCCACTCTCACAGAAACAGACCAACAAAAGGCAACAGGAATCTCCACATGGAAAATGTTATATTTAATACCTTGTAGAACAATCCCTAATTCATTTCACACAACACAAATTAAATGCTTCATGTAGTAATTTGCACCAGATGCTCTGTTTCCTATTAAAACTTTGAATTTCTATGATTCAACATAGATAAACACAACTAGTTTTTATAAATCAAAGGTTTTATTCCAATAGTAATGATCACAGAAAAAAAACTATCAGGATGGATGGAGAATACATATGAGTCAGACATAACTCCAACATAGTTCCTACACACAAGAGATGATACAAGACCATTTAATTGCCTGTCATTCTAGATTTATAATAATAATAGCTCACACTTAGAGAAGACTTTAAGGTTGAGAAAGCACTTGGCTCACACCATGCCCATGAAGTAAGCAATGCAAGTATTAGTATGCCGTTTTTAAAGGTATGAATGCTGAAGTAGGTTAAATGGCTTTTCTAGGCCATATACCTAGTAAGTGGTGGAACCAGGATTTAAGCTCCCTGGGCTATAATATGACATCACTTCCTAAGCTATATTCAAATAATATTTTTAGGTTTGTGTTGTCCTCATTGTAGCCCTGTAAGGGAAGGAATGTGAGTATTATTACCACCATTTTAGAGACTGAGTTTCTTCATTAACCATTTTCTACTTACAGGTAACTAGAGCTCTAGTGATGGGAGGCCAGGGTAGATTGGAGAATGATTAGGGCCAATGGACTAGAATGATCCATAGAAGCATTCATATAATAAGGGGAACTCCTAGCAGCAGACAATAGTATAAAGCCCAGGTCAGCAGGTATTTGGGAAACATGGCAGCAAAAGCAGGGACTCAAACATGGGAACCTGAGGGGTTGTGGGCAGGATTCTAGCCCCTGGAAGAAATGAGAAAGAAGGGAAAATTCTTTCAGTTCAGGAAAAAAAACTAGATTATTAAATAGTGATCCAAGTCAAGAAATAAGACAAAGTGGAAGAAGACAGAGATCCAGTAATTAAACTTGGGGTACAAAGTTCAAGGAGAACCAGCGTTAATTTGATGTTGAGTCTTTGAAGTATTGTCTAATAGTACTGGGCAGCTAGGCTGTGCAGTAGATAAACTACTGGGGCTGCAGTCAGGAAGAATCGAGTTCAAATGTGGTCTCAAACACTTACTAGCTATGCCATCATGGGCAAGAAAGTAATTTATCCTCTGTCTGCTTCAGCTTCCTCAAATGTAAAATAGGGATGATAATAGCAGCTACCTTCCTGGGTTGTTGTGAGGATCAAATGAGATGCTATTTTTAAAGCACTTAACACAGTGCCTGGAACACAATAGGCACTAAATGGTATTTTTTTCCCTTCCTTCCTTCCTTCCTTCCTTCCTTCCTTCCTTCCTTCCTTCCTTCCTTCCTTCCTTCCTTCCTTCCTTCCTTCCTTCCTTCCTTCCCTCTGTCCTTCCTTCTTTTCTTCCTTTTATTTAGCCTTGTGCCTAAGGACAGGATGGATTTCAGGATACAGGCCAAGGCTTACCCTATAGGTTAGAGTTAATAACTCCAGGTTTGTGGGTGACAAAAATGGAGTGGAGGGGAGGGGAGCCAAGCAAGTCATTACATTATTGGTTTATCAATGGCTTGCCACACTCAGAAAAAAGCAATAAATGGTTATATGGATGATAATTCAGATAAGACCATATGAGGCAATATCAAGGTTAATCTCAATTACAAATGAATTATTTATTATAAATATAACATATAAATATAAATATTATTATTATAAATGAATGGAATATTACATTTCTAAAACATTGTTCTTCTTTCTGGAGAATGTTAACATATGGAATAGAATCATATTTGTCCATCAGATTTCCAAGAAAATCTGTCAAAAGTTCATATTACAGAGGAAAACATGAACATTTCTCTAAGAAATTCATATCTAAAATGGGAATGGACTTCTATAGCCAAGTTAAAACCTCTTTTGATTTTAATCTGTAAAAGCAGAGTCACATTTAAGCTGGTATGGTAATAAGAGATCTGGTTTTATTTCAAATACTTCAAAGCTTATAACATTCTGGTTTTTAAAAAGTTAAACAATTGATGAGGCTTTGACTTTATTAAATGTTATCTGTTCTATACAAAAAAAAAGCAAGATTTTGAAAGGTCATTCAAATGCATAGCATCTACACACATCTACTTTCCTTAAAATACACTGATGCTCTCTTGAATATAGAGTAGGATTTTCAATAAGTGGTGTTCAGTGATGAATATGTTTTTATAGAGTGTATGGATTGAAAGCAAAAAAAAAATGCCATCAGAGGAAATAGCAGCTGGGTAGTAGTTGCTAAGGTACAGGACAAAGAAGCAATTTGTTCTCCCAGTACTGTTTTGCATAGGGTTAGGATTTAAGTTCCTAGAGCTTAATTCTTTGGTATTCTTATTCTCACCTATATTGGGTCTTCTGTCACTAGCTTGGTGAGTCAGATATTTTAATCAAGCTTTCATTGCAGCTATATTTATGATATTTGAGTGATGGAAGTTTCAGTATCTCCAAATATCCATTATTTCACTCTTGTGGCCATATAAATCAGAAATGTTCTATACCTATGGTCTTTAGGAATAGTTCTATTATTATTTTTCAAGTATACACAGATAACATATTCATATCCAGCTCCTAACACATGTAAAAGTTGAAATTTATCATCACTAGTTTTCCAACTTTCTAACAAGTCTACATCTTGTTAATGAAATAGCATTAGATGGTCACCAAATGAAATACAGTGATGATCAGATCAGTACAGGTTCAGGTTCTAGGCAGCTAGCTAGGTGATACAGTGGGTAGAGTGTCAGGAAGTCAGGAAGACATGTTCAAATCCCGTCTCAGATGCTTACTAGTCATATAACTCTGGGAAAGCCACTTAACCACTGACTTTACTTATCTGTAAAAAAATGGAGATAATAATAACTTCCCTCCCAGTGCTGTGGTGAGGATAAAATGAGGTCATATTTGGAAGGCACTTTGCTAACCTTAAAACACCATGTAAATGCTAGCTATTATTAGCTATTGTTAAACCAGGTGGGTTCAACATACTCTAAAGAAATCTGTATTTCACATTATTAAAAGATATAAGATCACAGATATTGAATGTTAAAGGTGGAAGGTGAAGGTTTAAAATGGTAATTCTCTTACATTTCACAGGTTTTTTAATGGATGAGTTTGACATATATTCTTAAGTCAGAAACACATCACTAGAATCCAGGAAGCTCAAGTTTTCATCTTATATTTCTTTTTGTAAGGAAACTGTGCTATTCTGCATTGACTAGTTACTATGTTTTGTTTTGTTTGGTTATGTTAGAATTATACTAAATGGTTCATAAGTCAAGAAAAAAAGAAACAAAATAGGTTGGCAGATTCAAGAATAGCTTGGCTAGTTGCTAGATTACAACATTTGCTACTGGAAGAGACTGGGAGTAGGGGAAAGGAGAGAAATTGTAAAAAGAAAAAGAAAGGAGAGCTAGGAGATTGAAAAAGAACAATGTAGGTTTGTCCTGAATGCAAATTAATCATGGGATTGACTGAAGATGGTCAGAAATTAACAGCAAGCAGAATTTTCTATTTAATTGTTAGGTTATAGAATCATAGATATAGATTTGAAAAGGTCCTTAGAGACCATCTACCCTGACTATATAATTTTACAGATAGGAAACTGAAGTGCATAGAGGCAAAGTGATTTGTCCAAGGGCACCCGGTTGTAAAATGGAAGAGCTAGGATTTGAATCTGAGTTTTCTTGCTGCAAATCCAGTGCTAATTGTACTGTGCAGCATGGTTTAGTGGAAAAAAAGTTTGCCTGGGAGCCAGGAAGACCTGGGTTCAAGGTCCCTCTCTGATACAGTAACAGAAACACAAAATTGCAACAAACATTTACTAAGCTTTGATGAGTATTGTTTTAGGCATTATGGAGGGATAACCGACATAATGGGGGATAACTCTTAGGATCTAGAATTTCCAGTCCATGAGCCCCCATTGGAGTATTTTCCATTGGCTATTAGCTAAAAATAATTAGTCCTTAGAAAGGGTATTTACTAAACAGGCATAACAAGGACAGTTATCACAAGATCCCTCTTAAGAGTGCAGTCAAATTTATAGTAAAATGACAGTGAGGCAGAGGAGTAGGGGACCCATGTGGCAAAGGGAGGCAATCACAGTTTCTGATTACTGGAAGTTTTTTTTTTCTTCCCTTCATAGAGTCCTCATGAAGTTTTTCTTAGGTATAGCTCTCTACTGGCCTCTGAGGGATGCTCCCCTTATAGAGATTTGATGCTGCTTTCCTCCCAGAATTATAGTTCCTTGGTGTGTCTGAAGACCTTGCCATCATCTCTTTGATGCTCCTACTGGCTCCAGTGTAGCCTGTTACTAATGTTGATGAGACTTCCAGGTCTTCCATCAAAGTTCACAAAGCTATCATATGGTCAATTAGTCAATTTGATCTCTGAATAACTGGTTGCCTTTTTTTCTAGGAAATCTCCTATTTGCCTTTGGTTCTTCTCTCTCTACTTCCAGCTAGATTCATTGACCCTTAGAAGTCAAATTACTCCAGTTATGTAGTCATTGGGGAAGGAGAAGGTGAGAGAGAAGTACTCTCTCCTTTCCTAAAAATATTAATTCCTTCTGCAGGGCCTGGAATCCAAGTTTCCAAATGTGGAGTCTTTTCCTACTCAATTTACTGGCTTTGAGTAGGCTTGCTGTTTTTGCATGTAACTGAAGAGGTATCATCAGATCTTTTTCAATCAATCCAAGATATTTCTTATCTTTATTCAATGACCCAAAGTCCCTATAATCCTTTCAAAATGATTAAGGACTTATTAATACCTAGTTTACTTTTGATTAATTGATTCAATTGAGTTGTCTAGACTTCTGCCCTTAATTTGGAGCAGGAATGGACTTACTCTGGCCTGAGACAGAAGGCAACCATTTATTGTACAATGAAAAAGCAAAAGGGAGCAGAAACGATATCTAGGAGGAGCAAAGGGTTTAGATAAAATACAAACTGAATTTTATTTATTTTATCCTGGAACTCTGATTTCTTTCGTATAATGAGCTCTCAATATGGAAACTCCTATTACTAATGCAGATAGACAGTTTGTCTATAACTTATAGTTTTAGAAAATTGCTTGGAGGCACTGAGGAGTTGCATTACTTCATCCTTGTTACAGAGGTAGTATGGGAGATGGAACTTGAACCCAGGTCTTTCTGATTCCATGGCCAGTCCACTCATTACTACACCATGCTGTCTCCCTAACTGAATAATTATCGCTTCAATAAGTGAGCCTATAAAACAAGAATTTAATTATCTAGGAGATTATATGACATGGCTATAATATTAAAACCAAAGAGAATGGATTCAATAATTTATATAGCATTAATTATAACCTTTTAAGCTATTCAGACTGCATTGTTCTACATTAACTGCTACTTGCATTGTGTAACTGATTTTTATATACAATTATTTGTTTAATGGAATAGCCTTAAGCTGTAAATACAGCAAGAAGTATGTAGAACAAATAAGACCAGAAAACCTCAAGAATGCAGAGCCCTGATTTTTTTCATTCTCTCTGTGTCTCACACTGGACTGGATAATTATCACAGCAGCCACAGCAATATGCTAACAATGAACAGCCTTTTTCAAATTCAAAGGCCTTAACAGAGATGGACTCCTTGTTTCCCCTAGCATGTCTGTTTGCAGACAGGTATGCTGAGGCTGAGGGGCTAAGTGATTTGCCTAAGGCTTCAGAGAGCCTGAGCTGGAAATAGAACAGTGTCTGCTGCTAGGGTTTATTCATGTGCTCAACCCCAGCTTTAATTGCCTGCTTTTAGTCCTCCTGGGCAGAATTCTGCTCCTGGATTAACAATGCAGACTACTTTACATACCTTGCATATGATTATCATGCAGAAACCACATTGGCAGCCAAGACTTTTCTGAAAAGAATTAAGTATTATGTAACTTACAATAAACAAGCACATGGAGTATGAGACATAGTTGGAATAAAGAGCATAATGCCCAATAAAGACATAAATATGTATTTATATTGAAACATTTCTAGCCACAAAGGGATTGATTTTGATACTCTTAACAATCTCATGTATTGTAGAATTCTTGTAGAATTGAATGGAACCTACAATTTCCTGCATAGTCAATGAGTATGTAGGTAGATTTAGCACATGATTAAAATATAGTAGAAAGTGAAAACAATAACTGAGTAATTTACACATTAGCTCTTCAATAAATAAGGCTATACAATATGAATTTATTCATGTAATAGGGTGCATGAATTTGCCACTATATTGACTCTGAATAAAATGGATCTGATCTTAAGCAGCATCATGTAATAAAATGGGAACAGTAGATCTGAGGTCAGAACTGGGTTCAAGTTTTGTTTGTTACCTGTAGCTGCATGATGTCATGCAAGCTACTTAAGCTCTCTAAGCCTGTTCTTCACACGAATTGGGGATAATGATAATTGCAGTATAATAAATCACATAATTGTTTGTGGATAAAAAATGAAGTATATATATATATATATATATATATATATATATATAAAAAATGTGGTTACAAATTTATAAAGTGCTTTGTTATTGCATGTAATATTAGATGTTAGAAATTAAACTACACATTTATCTAAATACTTTTTAAATATACATTTTAGTTATTTTGTTGAATATTTCCCAACTACGTGTAAATTTTTTAACATATATTTTTAAAAATTTTGAGTTCTGAATTCCTCCTTCCCTCTTGCCTTCCCTTGAAAAAGCAAACAACATGATATTGACTACATATCTGAAGTCATGCAAAACACATTTCTATATTAGTCATGTTGCAAAAGAAAACACACACACACACACACACACACACACACAGAAAACCCTAAGGAAAATTAAGAGAGTAAAAAAAAAAAGTATGTTTCAATTTGTATTCAGAGTTCATCATTTCTCTCCCTGGAGGTGGATAGTCTTTTCCATCATGGGTCCTTTGGAATTATCTGGGATCATTGTCATGATTAGAGTAGTTAAGTCTTTTCACAATTGAGCATCCTTACAGCATTGCAATTATGGTATACAATATTTTCCTGGTTCTGCTCACATCACTTTGCATCAGTTCATATAAGTCTTCCTAGTTTTTTCTGAAACTAAACTGCTTGTCATTTTTTATTCTATCACAATCACGTACCACAACTTATTCAGCTATTCCCCAACTGACAGGCAATCCCTTAACCTCCCATTCTTTGCCATCAAAAAGGAGCTGCTAAAATATTTTTGTACAAATAGGTTAAATGTTTTTATTAGTAAGAAAATATCTTTTTATCCAAATATTTAAAATTATATATATTCAAAATGAATTTTTGAGCTAATCAATGAAAATAAAGATTCCAACAATGCAGCATGCATTCCTTTCCATCTGGTGTGACTGACACTTGTTCATGTTCTCCCATAAGTGCAACAAGGTAAGTCTTTCCAATGTGCTGGGGGCTTTTCTTGCTTTCTTTTGATATCATGAGAACCCTGGTGTAATACATCAGTTATTGCTTGCTCTCTTCATGTCAGTGGCCCACCATTATTTTTGCTATTTCTTTTTTGCTTGTTCCGCTCTATTTTTCCATTGTAATGCCCTCTGAGTAATAATCATTGTAAATTATTCAAACACCGGAGTGTTCTATGACTTGCAGTTATATGACACCAGAATACTGACCTTAAAAATGTAGGCATTTATTTGAGAAAGAAGTTTGAAATAACTAAAAGAACTTTGCAGTTTACCAAGGCTATTCCTCTCAGTATCTTCTTTAATTCTGGATACAACTTATAGTCTATTCATATTGTCTGCCTAAGTATATATACTTGCTAGGTTTTCTATATCACTGCATATCACAGTCTGGAAAACTGGCATTCTTTATTCACTTTGTTTGTCCTGTGTGGTTGATACAACTAATCATCTTGATTGATTTATGGATATCATCTAGCAGCTCTTCAGTATTCCCAGATTTGATGCAACCTCTTCAATGTTATCCACAAACAGGGAACATTCAAAGGACCTCACTACTTATAAGGAATCCCCCTTCAGTAATTCTTGGAGATTTTAGGGCATGGTATACACCTTGATGATTCATTTACTCAGCAAACATTTATCAATCACTATTATGTACAAGGAACTATATTAGATGCTAGGGATATAAAGAAGAAAATGAAATAATTCTTACCCTTATGGAGCTTATATTTTATTGGGTGTAAACAACATTTTCATAGAAAATTAGCTACAAAATATATACAAAATAGTTGTTGAAAACTATGTAGAGGCAACATTTTGTCTTGATAAATGCAAACAATGAGAACAATAGGGTCTTGACTTTTCTGAACTTTTTAGTTAATTGTTGATAAAAGGTAGTCATTTGCAATATGGTCAGCTATTTTTGTTAAAGCAAAGGTAAAAATTAATGCAAAACTAAAAGGGTAAAAATGAGAAAATACATCTGGTGTGTAAAATTAAAGGAAGTCTAACTTGACCTATTTAAATGAGCTATCCATGCTGAAAGTAGGATTAGACAGAGCCAAGCATATTGACACTAATTATAATAATTGTCTATGGAAGTTTAACTAACGTAAATCAATTGCCATAATGAGGAGACCAAAAGTGCTTATAAACTCCTTTAGTTTGCAAACATGACATACTTGCCAAATACAGAGATATTTTAGGTTCATTTATTTTCTATAGTACCTGACCTATTTTTTTTTAATACTAAATTCAATTTTACTTATCTATTACCAAACACAACATCCTTGTATCTTTTCTGGAGTAAGATGTGACGTTACTCTCAGAGTGCCTCTTAGGAAGTAGATTTCTACACTTAGCAACGTGTTTGTGGTCACTGAATCTTGCATTATTTTCTCTCTATTAAAAAAAAATATATGTTGTTAACAATTGTCTCCAGGAAGTCAAAACTTTTTAACCAATTTATTTGTCCAGCAAACATTTACTAAGAGCCTACTATGCGTAAGGCACAGTGTCAAAGCATATATGATTGAGTTTAGGCTCTATTCACATCTTAATCATATACAACTCTTAGAACACTTACACTTTATACTTCGATGGATTCATGATTTTACTAGTATGGGCTATTCTTTCATTAGCATACATTACGAATCCTCTGTGACTTCTCATCTTGTACAACAATTTTGTCTCTATAAATTCTCTACAGAGGCACCCTAACATTAATGTTACGGCTGCCATTGACTCTTTCAGGAACTGAGAGTCAGCATAGATGTTTAAACTCAGGCAAATGCTGGCCTGGATCTTGTATCACACAATGACATCATTATTTATTCCAAACAGTAGTACATACCAATTATTTATGCCATTTATTCCAAATAATAGTACTAAGGGGTTCAGTAGCAACAAATATACAGGAAAAAAACCTGGACACCTCATTTTAATAAAAAATTATGAATTCTATACAATTCTTTGTTCTTGTCTTAGTCTCACGGTTGGTTTTTTTTTTAAAATAAATCACTATGTTGCTAACATTTTCAGAGGTCCATTAGCAACACTAAATCTTTCTCCTCTGTCCCACTTACCAAAACCTACCTCTTGTATCTCTGCAGCTATTGTCTTATTCCTCAGTGAGTAATCTTTTTATTTTTGTGTTTTGAACTTCTTCCTACTTATCTCTGACCATCATTTCAATTTGGCCAAGTAATTCTGAATTTGAATTATACTTACTATGTTGACTGAACACTTATCTAGTTTGATTTCAAAGGAAAACTTAACAAGGGTACTTTATTTAATCATTGAAAATCGCTAATGAAAATATCAAAAAATCCAAGAGTAACCTCATAAAATCTCAAATGAAATACCCTTAAAGCTCAGCTTGGTACACTTATGAATACCCTTTATGGATTATCTTCCAACCAATTAAAAACTTACAAAACAATAGTATGTCCTAACCCATATTTTTTAAAATTTCATTGATAAAGATGATATGTAAAATTAATTTTAAAAGTTTAATGCAATTAGGACATATTACATATACTTGTCTACTTGAGTTACATACAGAAGCACACAACTAGAGAATAAAATTTAGAAAGGACCTTTGTTTTGTATTAAAATCTCATTGTTTCCTGATGTGGAATAAGTTCTTCAGCAACTCATTTCCTGAGTTAGGAACGTGTTTTTGTTATAGAAGGACTTACCCTTTACTGACATGGATAATTCAAAAGGTCAAGAAGGCCTGTAGGATTGCATTCTATACTGATGTTGATTGCAGGACCTCAATACCTTATTATGTGGTCTTTCACGAGCAGCTGTGCACCTTCCCTATTCTTCCCTCCCCCCAAAAATAACCCCAAAATCATGACCTCACAGAAACCTTTCTGATAATGAGCTTTTCCACTCTTAGCTGGTAGGTTCTTAGAAAAGAGACAAAAAGTCTGTTTTGGGACTCACATTTGAATCCTTTCCAGCTTCTGCTCTACTGGTCTAGCCTTTTAGTAGCTTGGGTCACCTTCATGCTATGATAAACCTTTGGATTAGGCTTTTAATGACATCTCCAAGCCTAAAAACCATCTACATCATTATATATAGAGGAGGAAGATGTTGAGACAAGTACAACTTTGTTGCTTTTGAGTCATTTCAATCATGTCTGACTCTCTGTGACCCCATTTGGGGTTTTTTTTGGCAAAGATACTAGAGTGGTTTGCCATTTCCTTTTCCAGATCATTTTACAGATGAAGAAACTGAGGTAAACAGAATTAAGTGACTTGCCCAGGCTCACACAGCTAGTAAGTTTCTGAGGCCAGATTTGAACTCAGGGAGATGAGTTTTCCTGACTCTAGGTCTATCCACTATGACATCTAGCTGCCGTAATACAACTTTATTCATAGTGATAGTTTGTTCATTTGATTGAATGTAAACCGTTGCTGTTTTTCTAATTTCATTTCCCCTTCTTTCTTTTACTTTTCACTTCAACACTGCCTTTTAACTTCCTCTCAATGTATTTCCCTGTACCTGACCTCTCGTGCTTCATTACATCCCCATGTGTCCTCTTTGTAAAGCTCTATATGTGCCTTTCTATAAATTTTTATTTTGCCTTAAAGGGTTTTTTCCCCTTTCTGTGTTTTTTTTTCCAGTTAGAAATGTTCCCCACTCCCCTTCTCACCTCATTCATCTGCCCTGCCTTTATTTCCCTATTCAATGGTCCCCAAATACCTAGACTTTCAAGCTGGAGTTTCATTGATGATAGATGAGGTGAAGTTCACACTTTTGCTAATATCTTTCTTTTATTCCCATGAAATATTTCACCAAGCTAGTATAACAGCACAGGGTTCTGCTGCATTGATTTATATACTGTTGGGAAGCCATTGTGGAGGATTTGGAGCAAAGTTCTAAATGAAAGCATGGATTCTGCAGAAAACAACAAAAGACTTTAAAACTGCCCAAATCTGAATTTTTCTTTTCAATCTTTCTGCTAAGCAGAGTTCCTCTTTCTTCCATGTCATATTACACATTATTCTGCTTGCTAGCGAGCCAATTTAAATTCCTTCCCTGCACCCCAGCCTAGTGAATTTTAAACCAATCATAATGTAACTCATACAAAGTAATGATTGGAACAAACCTGCACTAACTCTAACCTGCTTCTTTTCTTTGGGTTACCACTCTTTCCTAATCACAGAAAAAAAAATCTATTTGGCACTTCATTATTTACCTATTTACTTGATTTGATCAAATTAAATAAATGTGGGATAGTGAAGATTAAAATGATTTGGCAAAAATCTAAAAGAGAAAGGCTATTTATGGCAGGCTTGAGTTACACTAAATAAGGTGTAGTAATTATCATGCTTTAGAGACTTTAGCACCAAAGGCTATGCTTCATCTCTGAAGATTTATTCATTTCTTTTTGGTTTTCTGCCTGATCCCTTGTCTTGTCTTACTCTGCACCCATGGAGAAGTGAGTAATCATGGGCTTCCTGGGAAGCTCTGGTCTCAGAGCAGCTTAGAAGAGAACTGTACAAAATCAGAAACAAAACTGTTTCTATGCCATTGATTTGCATTGTTCCTGTTCCCCCTGAAAAAAAAATTTTGACATTCAATATTCAGCATTTATCTACTTCTAACTAGCTATGTGACCTTAGATAACTCATATAACCTCTTTGAGACAAAGTGATCTCATTTCTAAAGTGTGGCTGCTACACCTAAAGAAGGCTCTAGCCCAGGGATCAGCAGGCTTGGGTTGTAGTACAGATTCTATCACTAATTTGCTCTGTGATATTGGCAAATTAATTCATCTTTCTAAACCTCAGTTTCCTAATCTTTAAAATAGGAGGGGTTGGACTAGATGCTCCTTCCAAGGACCTTCCCCCCACCTCTCTCTCTCTCTCTCTATGTGTGTGTGTATATGTATGCGTATATTTACTACATACATTATAATTTGGAAAATGAGAACAAAAAGTTATATTTTAGGGACTATAGGAGGGGTGATTGGAAAACCCCCTGATTTTTTTCTGGTGTGTCTCTGTGGGACATGTGGTTCTTTGCTGAAGGATGTGGACCATGTTGAGATGATTTCTGTGACTTGGGATATATGAATCCAAGATGCTTGGCAACTGAGTCATGAAGAATCACTCCAGCAGAGGAAAAATAACTGGCTCTTGGCATGCATATGCTTTATCTCATGTTTTATTTTCCTTGGACTTCCAACAGTGGAGGGAAGGAGATTTCTCTCCTCCTTACTGCATTGGCAATGGTAGCTACAAGCACATGGCAGCAGGAATAAGTATTTGCCTAGGTAATCCTGTTTCTGTATGCTTATGTCTGCCCTTCTAGCTACTGTTTTATGCTTTTTGTGAGTTAACGTATGAGTCTTTTTAATCTTGAGAATTTTCTGTGATGAAGAAAATAAATAGCTGTCCCATATCTGATATCCATATTGTATATTGAGGACCTTTTCTACAAGGGACTTTGTCAATCCCTTTTGAGGAGAACCTAAATACAAGCTATGCCTAAGCTTTAACTTAGTTTTTTTTTTTTCTGGATTTCTACTCTGGGCTGGGGGCAAAAGGTGACAGAGAGAGAGCAAGAGAGAAAGAGAGAGAGAGAGAGAGAGACAGACAGACAGACAGACACAGAGACAGAGAAAATTCTGACTTCCTTCTTTGGAGTTAGCCACACACCCCAGCCCCAAGATGACTTCATGTCTATGTGAGTCCAGAGCCAGAGCCCCTTGTGGAAGTTGTCCCCTTGGTGTGGGCAACATGATATTTAGCAAATTCAACATAATTATTCTAATTGTTTTTTTATTTTTTCCCAATTACATGTCAAGAGAGTTTTTGGCATTCATTTCTACAAGAGTTTGAGTTCCAATTTTTTTCTCCCTCCCCTTCTTTCTTCCTAAAATGGTAGGCAATTTGATATTGTTTATACATGTATTATCACGTAAAACATATTTCCATATTAGTCACAGTTGTGAAAGAAGAAACAGATTGAAAGAAAAAAAAAAGCAGGGAAAAGAATAAAGTGTGTATTTCTCTTCATCCTATTTTTCCTCCTGTTCGTCCTCTTTCTTCTTTCACCCTTTTCCTCTAACTAGTGTTTTGCTTCTGTCTACTGCCTTTCCCAGTCTGCCCTCTTTTCTGTCAGTATCCCCCTCCCTTTATTTAATCTCCTTCCCCTCTACTTTCCTGTTGGGTAAGATAGCTATATTCAACTGTTTGTTTATATTATTTCCTCTTTGAGCCAATACTGATGACAGTAAGGTTCAAGCAATGTCCATCATCTACCCGCCCATCTTTCCTTCCATTGTAATAGGGTTTTTATGCCTCTTCATGTGAAATAATTTACTTGATTCTACCTCTCCCTTCCTTATGTGCCAATGTACTTCTCTTTCTCATCCTTTAATTACTTTTTATGTCATTCCCTCAAATTCACCTTATACCTGTACTCTCTTTCTATGCATATTCCTTCTAGCTATACCATTAGTGGTGAAATTTTTAATAATTACAAGTATCATCTTCCCATGTAGGGATGTAAATAATTCAGCTCCATTGAATCCCTTATGTTTTCTTTTCCCTTTTTCCTTTTTAGGCTTCTTTTAGGTCTTGATATTGGAAATCTTTTTTTTTTGTTTGTTTGTTTAATTTTGGTCTTTTCCTTATGAAAGCTTGAAATCCTTCTATTTCATCGAATGATCATTTTTTCCCTTGATGTATTATGCTTAATTTCACTGAGTAGGTGATTCCTAGTTGTAGTCCTAGCTCCTTTGCCTTCTGGAATATCATATTCCATGACCTCTTTCCTCAGGTCATCAGTAGAGTCCTTCGATGCCTATTTTGCTGTTTGCTTCCAGGATATCAGGGCAGTTTTCCATGACAATTTCTTGGAAAGATGCTGTCCAGGTCCTCCTTTTGATTATGACTTTCAGGTAGTCCAATGATTCTGACATTGTCTCTTCTGAATGTATTTTCCAGTTTTTTTTTCCAAAGAGGTATTATATATTTTCTTCTACTTTTTTATTCTTTTGAGTTTGTTCGATTGTTTCTTGATGTCTCATAGAGTCATTAGCTTCTACTTGCCCAATTCTAACTTTTATGGAGTTGTTTTCCCTCAGTTAGCGTTGGCACCTCCTTTTCCATCTGGTCAATTATACTTTTTAAACAGTTTCCAAGCCACTGACTTTTTTCCCCTGGTAATTCTTTTGCTTCACTTTCATGTCTTTTCCCATTTTTTCTTCTACCTCTTTTATATGACTTTTAAGCTCCTTTTTGAGCTCTTCCATGAGTTCTTTCTGGGCTTGAGACTACTTCCCATTCTTCTTTGCCCAAAGGTGTTTTGACATTGTTATCTTCTTCTGAACTTATGTCTTGACCTTCCTGGTTACCATAATCACTTTCTATGGTCAGATTATGTCTGTTTGTTTGTTTGTTTTTGTTGCTGCTGTTTATCATTTTCAGCCCTTTTGCTTTCTTTTAAATTTGAGCTCTGTTCCCAGTGTGGTAGGGGCAGTGTCTTAGGTCTCTTGTGCCAGGGGCTGCAGTCTCTGACTGTTTAACTGGTGCTGTACTGATGTACCAGGGGGAATGTTCCTCTCTAGTGCTGTGCTGAAGGAGTGTGGGGGGGGTGACTGGCACTGCTGGAGGCTGGAGGCTTGACGGCTTACCTGGTGCTGAGCCAGGGTCCTAGTGCTGGTGTCTGGCATATGCTGAGGCTGGTGGGGTGTTTCTGTGTTTCCACGATGTGTTTAGGCACTATTTTATGGTTGTTTGGAGGTGAATATGGGAGATTTATGGCAATTTACTGCTTACTTCACTATCTTGGCTCCCTGAAGTGGTTTCCAAATTGAACATAATTACAAAAAGTATATTTTAATAAAATGAAACAACCTCCTCTACTAATCAAGGGAAGGTACTTTAGTGATAAAGTCTCCTTTCTAAAATACTTATCTTTGAACTTTCAAATGTCACAAATGGAGAAAACAGTCTAAAAAATATAGGTTTGGGAAGCTGACTTGCATATTATTCATAAAGCACACTTCAGTTTAATACTTTCTTGAGGATTCCTGAAAGTTATCAAAATTATATCAATATATAATTCCTTTCAGCATAAGTCTGATAGTTTTGCATGTTTCACACTAGAAGTTCAGAATAAATCAAACTAAAACCTAGCCAAATGGCTTTTCATCTATTTATTTTTTATTTATAAGATGTTTTGAAACTAGAGTCTATGGGGACATTTCCAGAGATGTCACAGAATTAACTGACTGTCAGGTATTTCTTTTCCATGATCTACAGCTTAACCTGCTGATTCTCTCTCTGTATCAATCAAGTGAGTGACTGATAAACCAGATGGGCCCTTTGCTCCATGCCCTGAAGGCTGACAACCTCAGAATTTGTCAAATCTGGAAGGAAAGTCAATTCTATAGATATGAACATTGAGACAAAGGGGCCCCTTCTGAAGATTTCTAGAGAAAAAAAGCAATAATTGCTATTTAAAATGCCTTTAGATAGTTAAGAATACAAGATGTAGAGAAAAAAGGAAGCTCTAATGAGAACAAGGACCTACCATGCATGCATGCATGCATGCATGGTGCTTACTAATGAAAATTTAGTAATCTGTTAAAAACAGAAATACAATGGGTATGTCCACCAGGTACTATTGGCTCAACTAAGTAACAGAACAAATAGAACAACAAGTTACTTTTATGTAATAATAGGCTTGGTGAATTTGTTTTTATTGTCAAACTTATATCTGAATTGACCAAAATAGCTGAATGACTTGAATGGTCTAGCAAACTGATTAACGAAGGAATGAAGCACACCAGGTCATTCTTAAATGTGCACACACAAATAGAAATGTTGAAGTAATCTGAAATTCACAAGGATATATAGAGTCATGGTTAAGCTTACACTAAGGAAAGATTAGCATAGCTCAGAATTAATCAAAAACGTATTATTTTGGGGCAGCTAGGTGGCACAGTGGATAGAGCACTGGCCTTGGATTCAGGAGACCTGAATTCAAATACGGCCTCAGACACAAAACACTTACTAGCTGTGTGACCCTGGGCAAGTCACTTAACCCCATTGCCTAGCCCCCCCCCCAAAAGTATTATTTTTATCTTGATATTTAATTTCTTATTGGAAGCCTGTTCTGGAGATAAGCTGAAATATTGATGTGAGCCTTCAGAAAGTTTATAGACTTTTTTCTTTTTAATATTTTTTAAAATTCTTAACCCAACAAGCTAATTGGAGATTCTGTACTTTATATATATGTAATAGTAGTAGTTAAGATGCATGTATGTGTGTGTGTGTGTGTGTGTGGTGTGTGTGTGTGTGTGTAGAGAGAGGGAGAGAGAGGGAGAGAGAGAGAGAGAGAGAGAGAGAGAGAGAGAGAGAGAGAGAGAGAGAGAGAGAGAGAGAGAGAGAAGACAGTGAAAGAGTGCACTTTAAGGTTTGCAAAGCACTTTGCAAATATCTCATTTGATTCTTACAACTCTGGGAGGTAGGTGCTGTTATTATTTCATTTTACAGATGAGGAAACTGAGAAAAATAGAGGCTAAGTGATATATCCAAGGTTTCATTTGAATTCAGACTTTCCTGACTCCAGGTCCAGCAGCACATCTCCCCAGATACCTCTAGTATACAGACTAGTAAGCTGATCAGCAAGGAAGGTGCACTAGATACCTCTGATCCTTATTCTTCTCAGGTGGAGTAAAATGCAGTTTACTCTGTCAGGGTTCGGCTGCCCTGGGCTAGCCATACTGGAAGATAGATGAGGCATCTACTATGTGATATGCACAGTACCAGGCACTGGGGACTATATAGAGCAAGCAGTCTTGGTATAGCCCTCACCCAGCGGACTTTGGGGGTACCTGCAATGCCACCAATGCAATTGAGTTAAATTCATCAAGCATTTACTGAGCCCTTTCTAAATGTCAGGCCACATGTTAGGCCCTGGGGATACAAAGACAGAAGCAGAGCCATCCCTACCCTTGGGAAGCTTACATTGTACTAGAGAAAAAAAGGTAAATGTACACAACATACAGGGAGGATGGAGAGATTGGGGGGTGGGAGAAGACTTGGACTCACGTTCTGCCTCTGATCCATTCTACCTTATGCCACCCAGAGCAAGTTGCTTAAACTCCAGTGCCTTGGGCAACTCTGTAAAATGACATCATCATGGAGAAGGTCAGAACCTGCTTTGGTTTGAGAGACTTATCCCACCTGGGGTTTCCCTATACTAACAGGGTCACAGGACCAGTTCCTATACAGAATGCATATAGAGTAAATGCAAAGTAATTTTGGATGTGAGAAGTCGAGTAGCTAGCTAGAGGGGTAAAGGAAGGCTTTCTGTCCTATTGTGGTGCACGAGCTGGGCTTTGAGGGAAGCCAGGAATTTACCAAGGGAAAGCATGGGCAGCAGGTGAAACATTCTGGATTCAAGGCAGTTCAGCTGGGAGGCAGAGTGAAAAAAGGGGAAATAACGTCGGATCCCGTCTCTAAAGAAAGGTTGGGGCCAGTCTGTGAAGGGCTTTCAATTCTGGAGGAGTGTGTATTTCAAACCTAGAAGTAACAGAGCTGCTGGAGCTTCTCTGGCCCTGGAAATGGCAGTCACACCTATGATTTAGGAAGAGCAGTTGAAATACTAAAGCTTTATTCTATTGGGGTCTTGGCATTGTTTTCATTTAAGTGCATGCCCTGGGATGGAGAAAAACTGCAGGTTCACCAGCTTAATAGGATTAGTTTATTTCATGAGGTTCTTTCCAACCAAGTTGACTAGCTAAAAGGAAGGGATGAGGAAAAAGTAGAGGAAAAGCATTTGCAAGTGATGGTGGGACCAAGGCATTTAAAATGTTGTCTAGTGATCGTTGCCAATTGTTCAGTTTTCTTTTGGGTTAGAACATATTGGACAAAGTCTACAAAGCCAATCTGGCCCATTTCCATAATAATACTTCAGCAGGTGAGAGGGTGACTGACACTACATTCCTGTGCCTAGAAATGAGCCGCAGTTTTATTCAATCTGTTCTATGGGCCAATGAACTAGACTGCCCTTAGAGGAATTTTGAAGGGTGAAGTAAAGGGGCTGGGCACAGTTGAAGAAAATCTGTGAGTTCTAAGCATTTTTCTAGAGGCAGAAACATAAAAATAAATTTCATCTCAAGATCAAATGTTTTGTTTTTGCAAGTGGTCCTGACTCTATTGCCCTTTATTTCATAGGGAGTTGCAATTTAGCCATCCTCTGTTTTTTAGGGACATTGAAAAACTTTGAGATACTAGTAAAATTAAAATGCATAATGTTATTTTGAGAGATACTCTGAAAGAAATCTCAGGGGGAGGTGAAAGGTGAGAGGGCCCTTGAAAATGAATATCATAACATTAGTGTATTCTATGAACACATCAGTGACATTTAAGCTTGCCAAATTAACATTTTAATTTTTCTGAAGTACCTCAGTGTTTCTAGAGGCAAAAGCCCATGCTTCATTCCTTTATCTACAAACTCTTTTGTTCCTGATGTAAATATATACAGTGAATTCATTAATTAAAGGTTATTCTATCAAGATTTCTTCTCTAATTTGCCAAAGATCACATCTTTTAATCACTAGGACAACTATGTTATTCGGTCTTTTTTTTTTGTTGGTCATGGATCAAAGAAAAAAAAATCAAGAGTGAAATGCTCTCATGGAACTGCTCTAATTGATGGTTAATGTTCTCTCGCTCATCTATAAATAAAATGGAAAATAAAATAGAAAAATATGAGTAAATGAATACTTGCTCCTTTCTAGACCTTGAATCCTATAACGAATGATGTGATGGGATTTTAAATGTTAAGGAAATAATAATTTTCCATCAACAGGCTGAGAGAATTTTGTTTATTAGTTTACTGTGATTCAATTTGTGAAAATGTGCTTCATTGATCTTTGCAAAAGAACTTTAATTGGAAATGAATATCACAATCTATTTGCCACACCAACAGGCCTGGGTTGTTGCAGTTCATTAAGTGCTACACACCTGCTTCTTAGCTTCACAGTGGGAGAAAAACTCTTGATTTAATACAGGAAAGGGCAGTCAGCACAGGAAGTCAGAAAACCAAGTTTTTAATTGCTGGTTCCTCTGCTACATCCCAAAACTTGCAACGTGCCTTAGTTGCTGGTTGGGACATGATACTAGAAGAATAATATCCTAGGACTGGAGCTGGAAGGCATCTCAGAGAAGAGCTCATTCACTTTCCCTCCCTCTTTTTACAACAGAGGTAGTTGAGGCCCAGGGAACTTAAGTGAGGTAGTAAAGAATAGCAGCAAAATTTGAACCTGGCTCTTCTGAGACCAGGACCAGCTCTCTTTTTGGCTTTGTCATACTCTCTTCCTATCTAAGGTCCTCCACTAGAACTGGGGGTAGGGACTGTTTCATTTTTGTCTTTTTATCTGCCCTACTGGGCCCAGGGACTTGGAAATCAACTCATTCCTTACAATGCACAATTGAAGAGGGAAACTGTCTTTCTCAACCCTGCAGCTTTCAAAGGAAAAGCCAGGAATCTTTAAAAAAAAAATGCTCACCCAGTTTTACCATTATCTGGCCAAGATGGGATTGCAATCAAATAGATTATAAGGGAGTAGACAAGAAGCTGCTAGAATTAATGGAAAACACACAGTCAATGTATAATAAATGCCTGCTAAATTGAAAGGTTGATATAATAGTGCTACCATGACTTATTTAAACATATTTGCTTCATTGAAAATATGACATAATTAATTCAAGAGGGAAATGATTCTCTTAATGGCACTTGACACCCCCACTGCCCAGCCATATGCCGAGCACCAGTACAGAAGTGTCCTTTAGGAGAAATCTTTCATCCTTCAGTGCAGTAGGGACAGAGGGGGAATAATAGTTAAAGAAGGTAGGCCTTTAATATTATAGGAAATAGCCACATTAAAGGATACCAAACAGTACGCATAGTGCTCATTCACAAGAGCAAAATTCCTTAAGCCAATATTAAAGAGACATTAATAGAGAATAAACCAATAGAGGCCCAAATTCCTGAATAACTGAAGCGCTGGAAACCTGGCTTTTGTTCCAAGAAAACATAGTTTAAGGGAAGATATTTTCACAGCAAGTATTTCACATTTTAATTTTAGCGGGTTGTTCAGTTGTCCAGAAAAAGCCAAACTCATGGGCTCCTCTTTTTATATAGTATTGCAGAGACAAACACTTTGGCCACAGCCCGCATATCTTACTCTAGTCTGATACTGCAAGAAGCACACATGTAGATCTCAAGAAGAAACAAGAGAGAGCACAGGAGTGGCTAACTACAAATTTGCTAATCTCATAAGGGGTACGGGGAACAATCTGGGGTCAGTAATATTATTTCCATAAATGAACTTTCAATTTTGGTCAGTATTTCATAATTTATTTTCATTGAACTTTATTAAAACATGTAATCTATTGATCTGCATCTTATATTTTGAGCTGCTATTAATATTTTATGACATTAAAAATATTGTTCCAAAAGATTAGAAACCATGCCTTTATAGTTTGAAGTCATTTCTTAGATATATTAATTAAAATAATTTATCTATTATTAACAGTGTGGCATAGTGGATCCAGTACTGGGTTTATAGTAAGGAAGATCAGGTTAAAATTCCATTTGGACAAATAAGTCAGTCTCTTGACCTTTTCCATGCCTCAAGGCAATACCCTGGAACTTCTCTCCTGAGTCTTAGATAGGCTGGAGTTTCCTAAATTGATGAAATTACAGCCCTTTTTGCATTCCCATGTTTGATACAATAGATTGAATTAGCTTATTCAGAGGTAAAAATATGCTTAGAATGGTGATGGGAATCCTCCAGTGGAGAAAAACCATGTCCTTGGATTAATAGACTTTTTGAAATGAACTACTTAGATCATCTACTAAAAACCAATCAATCAATATTTATTAGATGCCTACTATATGCCTAGCACTATGCTAGGTACTGAGGAAATAAGTCCAAAGCCAGAAATAATCCTTACTCACAAGAAACTTACATTCGAAAAGGGGACACAATAAATAAACGTGTGTGTGTGTGTGTGTGTGTGTGTGTGTGTGTGTGTGTGTGAGAAACACTGTTACAATAATTAGCTCATTTTAACCCTAAAAGATAATGTAATGGTTTCTGAAGTTTACTTGGTTCTCTGGCTTTAGAGAACTTACTTTAGAGGCACAATCACTCTGAGCCTCTAGTTAACAGACATTCCTACCACCAAGGCAGAATTTGAACTCTCTAAATTTACATTTATATCTATCAGTAGTTAATGACTGTTTTTTCGTGGATGAGGCAAAAAAATTTAATTCACTGGAAACATCTGGGTAATGAAACAGCAGATTATAGTGTAGTGTTTGTGGATAGACGGGCATTAGGAGGGAAAGTTGGAAAAGAATCATCTTTTCTTGAGACTTCTATCAGTCTAGCTCTTCTGCTTCATGATGCCTATGTAGCCAATGATTCTCAATATTTTCATTCTCTGCCATAGATCAGAGCTCCCTTGGCCATAGGCTTGCTCCAGTCTCACCAATTCAGATGCACAGGGTCTCTTATTTCTCCAGTTCTGAGATGTCACCTCCCTTTTATACTAATTGTTTAGGGCATAATTCAGTCTATAACATGATGGCTTTGATTCAAGGAAGCATACATGCCCTTTCCACAGTTAGTTTTGATTTTTTTTTTGAAAAAAGCAAAGGCATAGAATTGGAAGGAATGTCCTGGGTGAGGAATACAGTGACCACCTTGGCTGGAACAATGAGGGGAGTAATATCCAATAAGGCTGGAAAGATATGTTGGGGTCACCTTCCGTAGGGCTTTAAAAGCTAAACAAAGGAGTTTTTATGTTATCCTAATGGCAATTGGAGGCTGTTAGAGGTCACTGAGTAGAAGAGTCACAAGTCAGATCTCCTTTTAAGGAAATTTACTTTGGTTAGCAGTGTGTGAGATGGACAACAGTTTTGAGAGACCTGAGGAAGAAAGACCAATTAGAAAGCTGTTGCAATAATTTGGAAAAGAGGCAATGGGGGTTTGAGCCAAGGTAGGAGCTGTGAGAGTGGAGAGAATGGATCAGTGTGAGAGATGTGGTAAACATAGAAAGGGTAATATTTGGCAACTGTTTGGATATGTGGGGCAAGAATGAGGAATTCAGGGCAATGTCAATGTTAGAAACCTGGGATGGTCATACTTTTTGGATACAGTGAATTTAAGATGTCTCCAAGACAAGAGATAACTGATGATGTAGACTGAAGGTCAGAGGAGAGAGACTACCTCTTTCTCTCTATGTATACAGATATGTGCATATATACATATATGAACACATATATTAGGAAATAAATGTTTATTAATTGAGGAAATTTTATAATAAATAAAATAAAACTCTCCACATAACTTTCATTTTAAAGTTTAGAAGTTGATACAGGGGGTCATTTCTTATACTAGCCTTTTTCTTTAAACTTCAGGATCTAGAAAAGAAAAATCATTTCAAGGCTGCAATATCTAACTTCCTCTCATAATACAGGTCTTTTTGTTAAGTTCCTAAACAAGAGGCTGTGAAGAAAAAACCCAGTGACAAAAACTACTAGTGGTTAATAACCAATGGTAGGAGAGGTGCACATAATATTCAATAAATATTTCTTCTCAGTAGTTAATAATGGCAGATCTCCACCTTATTTGTTGAAGAGTCAGAATTTTTTTTCACTTAGCAGCTGAAGAATAGTGATGCCCACTTATCTCACTCACACAGAATTTGCCACGAGTTGTCTTTGCAAATGGAAATGCTGCCATGTTGTTCTTAACAGCAACCTTTCAGTGTATTGCTTTTCTTTATAACAAAGCCTCACAATCATCTGCTCACAGTGGCACTGATTAAGGCACTTGGGACTCATAAGTTGGAAAGGAAAGCTACTCTTAAAAAAAATGTGTCAGAGGGCTACCCAATCACCCAGATAATTGATGCTGGAATAATTTTAGAAAAAAAGTGACAGTGGTTTAGAGAGTGGTCTATGAGTACTATGATAAAAGAAAGACATGTGTAGATTAAAGCAAAAGATATTCCCAAATCTCACTTGATCTATTTCATCCTTTTCCTTTCCATTGATCTTTGAAAGGTATGCCAGCTAAAGGACATTATTGTTGAAAGATTTTGAGTTTTACATCAAATCCCATCTGTGCCTTTTCCCAGGGCTACTATTCTTTTAGATATAGAAATGAACAGTGACATGACCAGAAAGCAGGAAGAAAGGGGGAAAAAAAGAGAGGAGAGTGGCCAAAGCCAACTCAGAAACCTCACCAAACTGTTTTTGATGGTCTCATTTCATTTATGCCAGGATGAGTGTATATGAAGAGTTGAGTAGCATATGTGGGTCAGAGCAATGTGGGGGGTGGAATGAATATTGAAGTGGGAGTCTGGAAACCTGACTTCTAGTCTTAACCCTGTCACTATGAGCTTTTAGTCAAGCCACTTCATATCCCTGATTGACTCATATTTATATGGTGCTTTTAAGATTTACAAAGTAATTTAGATATGTTATCTGATTTGATCCCCACAATAAGCCTGTGAAGTATAAGCCTGTATAATCCACATTTTATGTATGAGGAAATAGAAGACTTGCTGAAGGTCACAGAGTTAGTAAGTTATCTGAGGCAGAATTTGAATCCTGGGCTTCTTGAATCCAAGGCTAGATTCCATGCAGTATACCATATTTCCTTTTATATATACAGTGGACGTTAGATTATGTAGTAGATAGACTACTGGACTTTAAATCAGGAAGACCTGAGCTCAAGTCCAGCCTCAGATACTTACTAGCTGTGTGACCCTGGGCAAGTCACTTAACCTCTGATGGACTTAATTTATTCATCTGTAGCACCTACTTCACGGGCTCATTGTGAGGATCAAATGCCATAATATACAAGGCACTTTCTAAATCTTGAAGTGCTTGCTGGTGATGATGAGGATAAGGATGATTATAATGGTGCATTTCTTATATTTTGGACAAAAACAACAACAAACCAGGCGTTAAAAGGGAACAGAAAATCTGGGGTTGACTGTATAAGGGTCACATTCTTACATCTGAACTTAGTTGGTGCATGAATCTGTAGGAGATGGAATTTTGCCAACTAAGCTGTTTTGCTTCCACAGATGTTCTTATCTTAAGAAAGTGGATAGAAGAATGTGCTTGGAGATAAGCATATCTTGTTTGGCATCTTGACCAAGAAAGAACTAGGAGAACTGAGATTTGACAAAAGCTCAAGCTCAATGGGTCATCTTCTGTTCACAATTCCCCCAGTACTGCACTTGTTCAATAAGGCTCATGGTGGGGTGGGGTGGGGGGAACATATCTAGGAGTACGTGTTAGGGATCTATAAAGAAGAGTTGTAACCTGGAAGAATCTGGACCAATCCAGATTCTGATGGAAGGAGTCAGACTAACTCACCATTATAAAAGCTTGTACTTGCTCCTAGTGTGAACAGGGCACCCGCTTCTCCGAGAACCAAAATAAACACCTTCCTCCTTACACTCTATCGTGTGGAGTCTTTAATTGTGAGAGTGTGATTGTAGTAGGAGAAGCCACCTCAGTAAGGCTTGCAACCAGGGAAGCAGCAGCTAGCCCGGGCTTACTCCCAGATCCTGCCTGCAGGTCTGATAGTCATCACACCTAGGCTATTTCTCACAAACCAAAAGCAGGCAGATAATAAAGAAAAAGCAATCTTGCTTTAATAGCACTCATGTCAAGAAACAATACTTTTTTTTTTCCCAGAGGACAAGGCAACATCTAACTACTAGAAGCACAACTATTTGTGCCATTGCAGGAGCTTCAAGACATGAAAAACATTTATACCTGCAGGTAAAAGCTACAGAGGCCACATAAATGAGTGAATAATTCTAAGAGGTTTCACACACACCAGGAAAGCTTCACTGTGGTTTCTTAATGAGTTGTGGATTCAAGCTGGACATATACAAATACTGTAGAGTAATACTATTCAATAGAAAAAACAAGATATAGAGATAAGATATACATATAAAAGTACATAGGTTATTATTTTTAATTATTGCTATAAATGTTACTTTTTTTGTTTCATGGAATAAATAATTCAAATTATTATAGGTTTTTTGCTTACAAAATATAATTTTACAGAAATTAAAATTTAAAAGTAAATTGATTTAATTAAAATAATTAAAAATGAAATAAAATTAAACTTTATAGAAAAAAACAATTTTATAGAAAACATTTCTCCATTTATTTTATTACTCAGGCTAAATTATGCTAATTCCTTCAACTGAACCTCACAATATTTCCCCTATACCATGATAATATGTCATGCCATCTTTGAGTCCAGTGGTAAGAGGTTTGGCATTTGTAAGGTTCTTTGTAATTTGACAACTATTTTTACACATACATCACTTCATTTGATCCTTGTTAGTACTTTTAAGATAAGTATGACAGCTTTTATTGTACATATTTTATAGATAAGAAAAAATGAGACAACGAAGTTAGGCAAATAGTTAAAGGTCACGGAGCTAGTTACTCTAGATCCAAATCCAATGCTTGATCCATACCCTGCAATATTAAAGACCTGTTCATGTAACTCAAACCAAGAAATTACAATCTATGTAGCTCATGTATATAATTTAGGCATAAAACAAATATATATATATATATATATATATATATATATATATATATATATATATATATATATATATATACACAGACAGAGAGACAGATACACACACACACACACACACACACACACACACACACACACACACACACATATACCTCACATGAATTACCTATACTGGGTGTCTAAAAGATCTCAGGTTAACTGGAATAGTACACAAATTTCTGCTTCACTTTGACTACCACATTATAATAGTTGCTAGCATTTACATATTGTTTTAGGGTGTACAAGGCACTATAATACTGTATATACATTATCTTATTTGATCCTCATAATGACCCTGTGAAATGGGCAGTACAAATTTTATTATCCCCTTTTTAGAGATGAGGAAACTGAGGGTTTGCCAAAAGAGGCAGTATAGTATAATGGAAAAAGCCCTACATTTGGAGTCAGGGATCTGTGGTTTGAATCCTGGCTTCTGGTATGACATTGGGCAATTCATATAACCTTCTAGGACTCAGTTTCCTTCTTTGTAAAATAATGGGTTGGTTGAGAGAACCACCAAGGTCCCTTTTAGCTCTAAGCCTAAGATCCAAAGTGACTTATCTAAGGATACCCAGGCACTAAGTGGTGGTGGCGGATTTGAATCCCAGGCACTTTTTACTCTAGACCTTGCTGTCTTCAATAGTAGGTGGTTTTTCTGCTCTCAGTTGTTATTAGGGAATCAGATTATTACCATATTATGTGTGAATTTAAAGATTTAAAATAATACTATGTTAATGGAGGAAGTCTGTCCAACATCACTTTATTATCAGAAATGTAGTTACCAGAAGGTGGAAATCCTGTAGAAGGCAGAGTGATACAGTACTTAAAGGGTTGGTCTGTGGGCTAGGAAGATCTGGGTTTAAGTTCCACACCTGACACATAGTGGCTGTATTGCCTCAGGCAATTCTGTCCATCTCTCAGTACCTCCAGATGATTTTCTAAAGCTAAGTTGCCCAGTGCAATGTATGCTGATCTACACTGGTTTGAGGGAGACTTTCACTGGGAGTTTGCCATAACAGTGAAATTACAGGTCTTGCAAAAAAAAAAAGTAAGATAGACATAGCTGAATAAACATAGTCTTAGAAGCTTTTTAAAACTTCAAATACAACTTAAAGTATGAGTTCTATTGCTACCCATAGATTGACATGAATTTCTTTTTTTCTTTTTTCTAAAAATTAAATGCATAATAAGAAAAGAAAAAGAAACATATTATAAAAAATATTAGATTAACATGAATTTCAAGGCAAAGTACATGCAGGAGTCGGGGCACATGCCATTTTGTATGAGAGATCCCTTGTCTATATCCATGTGCACAAATACAATATTTAAATATGATTCAGGAGAGTCGATAGAGTATGAATTAGATGAAGTAAAACACAAAAATATGGACATGGAATAAAAGTTGCATATTTTAATTAAATACTAAGTCCAGTTTATTCATCTTTTAAAGCTTTGTGAGGTTGTCTAGCTTTTAACCTGATCAACATGTGACATTAACTTAGGCCCAGCAGAAGTACTTTTAGAATTATTGCTGGAATGGTAAGTTTATTAAGTTGTCATGGCTACTGGTACTACTGAAAGTTTTGCCACTTTTATTTTAAAGGAAAATCCACATGGATGATGCAGCCAATTCAGAGGAGGGAGGAATCAGTCTGGTGGTATGAACATGACCTAGACACAGCCTTAAGTGATCACATTTGGGCTAGCTAAAAATCAGGAAATCATTCTTAACAATTCTAGAGGGTATAAGAACTAAACTATTTCATATCCAAAAAACCATGTTTCCAGAGAAAATTGATGTACATGCTCACATCTGTTTTCTGAATTTTATATATACCTTCTCATATATACTTTATAGGAGGTAGCTAGGTAGCTCAGTGGAGAGAGCGTTGGGCGTGGGGTCAGGAAGACCTAAATTAAAAAGGGCCTTGGACACTTACTAGTGCTGTAACCCTGGGCAAGTCACTTAACTTCTGTTTTCCTTAATCTACTGGAGAAGGAAATGGCAAACCACTCTAGTATCTTTGCCAAGAAAACAAAAAGCTGGACATGATTGTATGACTGAACAATAAATAAGCCTAGGGCAGCTGGGTGGTTGAGTGGATAAAATACCAGGCTTAGAGTCAGGAAGACCTGTGTTCAAATCCAGCCTCAGATATTTACTAGCTGTGTGACCCTGGGCAAGTCACTTAACCCAATTTGGCTCAGTTTCCCCATTTACAAAATGAGCTGGAGAAAAAATGGTAAACCACTTCAGTATCTGTGCCAAGAAAACCCAAACAGGGTCGTGAAGAGCTGGACACAACCGAACAGTATACTTTACTCCCTGGTCATATGCTTTCCAGTAGTCATACAGTCCAGACCAGAAACCAAGGAGGACTTAACTCCTTTTTCTCTGGAACTCTCACCTGGGGGTCCTTATTATCTTGCTTGGTGGTAGCAGTAATTGTCCACTATGTTTATTTAGGCAAGCTGCAACCACACTTTATTTCACTCTCTGGCTATCTCCTTTCCAACTGTCATCAAACCCTTTCCCTTTCCCTTTCCTTGTCAGTTTTGGAACCATAATCAAATAACTTCTGTTATTGTTCCTGAAAGGGGTATGTCATTCTGCTCCCTTACAGACCCAGTTACCATCCCCCAAACTTTCTAAACCAAAATATCCCTCCTTTGCTACCACTCCTTTATATGAGTTGTTTTTGCCTACTAGAATGTAACTGAAGTTAGGAACTATCTTTAATTTTGTGTTTGCATCCCTAGAAGTTAAAAGAGTGTCTTGCCTCATAGGAAGTGATTAACAAATGCTTTTTTATATATCCATGATGGATATATGCCTATCACACAGAAACAACTGTGAACTGGTAACCAAACTGCGGAGAAAACTGGAATAGATATGACTATATGACCCTGAATTGTTCAATTCATGATGCTAATATTGAGTCTGATTATAGATTTAATTTAATTAAATTATTAGTGCACACGGATGGATTCTGAATTAGCACGAAACTCTTAGGAAAATGATCCTGGCGTCATTGCAAGAAGCTCAATAAAGATGCTTGGTCAATGCTCAGTAGTAGGAAAAGAACAAAAATGTCCCACCAGGACCCGAGCCTAATGTTGGGAGTCATTAAAACATTGAATAATAAAGAAAATATTACAATGACATTGTTACACAAATTGATAGTGGTCATCACCTCGTATTCAGATTTCGTGAGCTCATCTTGGAAAGGTTATATTTGAAACAAAAATAAAAGGCCCAGTGAAGAGTAATAAGAATAATTAAAGGCACATGGAAGTAGAGGCAATAAAGTGAAGTGAGATGAAAAAGATTAGAATTATTTAATTTGAAAAAAAGTATATTAAATACTGAATGCGAGGAAGATCAGTGGGAGTCCTTAATTACTCAACTGTAGCATATGAGAATTCAAGGGAATGAAATGAAAAAAGTTTCTGCTGGATAAAAGGAAATATTTGTGTAACATAAACTGACCCTTGGTATTCATTGGCATAGGCTGCTAGAGACAGAGCCCTGCTCTCTCTTTCTCTCCCAATAATCCTGTCAAAGGCTAAGGAACTGCTCCTTTGAAATAACAAAGGCCTTTCACTCTGAAAGGACGGAGTTTAACAGGCACTATCCCTCGGAAGACACTTTCATAGAAGCATTATCTTTCACTGTCTGATAACACCTGTGCTGATTTTTGTTCCCTGTTCTGCTTCCCTGTACCTGGGACCTATGTGGGCAAAGCGTTGGCCAAACTACATTAAAATGATCATTCCTCCTCACTTCCCCAAATGGTTTCAGTAATTTCTGTTTTCATAAAAACGTAATTGTATTTTTGTTAATTTCGAACTGAATTAGTTTTTCATTTCATTCAATATGTTTTACATTATGTAACTAGATGGTTAAGTAATTATCTTGGTTGCCTTCCTCATATCTTTCATTTTCCAGTATAGGAAAAATGATTTAGGACTGCATTGGTAAGCATTCCCTCTACTAAAGTAGATTAGGATCCTTCCACATCTTAGTAGACATCTTGGGTTGCTATGGTAAAAATATACAATAACATAAAATAAAATAAAATTCTCACTGGGTAGCCAACTTTCGCCAATATGCCTTTGTAAACTTAGCTGGGTCTGTCCAATGTATAGCTCATTACTGGCCCACACTTGAAACCATTTAGTTAGGTACTGAGCATGCACTCCATAGCCATCACCTTTGAAAACTCAAGAATACCTCTACACACTGATGGAACATCAGAGGAAAACTTTGTCTTTAATAATAACAATAATTTGGTCTTTAATATACATACATATATACATGTGTGAATATATATGTGTACGTGTGTGTGTATTTCTAGATCTATCTATCTATACAGTTGTATCTATACACACAGTTGTATGTTCAGTTGTTTCAGTAGTGCCCGAATTTTTGTGACCCTATTTGGGGTTTTCTTGGCAAAGAGAGTGGAGTGGTTTGCCATTTCCTTCTCTGGCACATTTTACATATAAGAAACTTGGGCAAACAGAGCTAAGTGACTTGGCCAGGGTCATACAGCTAAAAACTGTCTGAGGCCAGATTTGAACTCATGAAGACGAGTCTTTCTGATTCTGAGCCCAGTGTTCTATCCACTGCATCACCTAGCTGTCTCACACACACACACACACACACACACACACACACACACACACACACACACATATACATGTGTTTGTCTCTCTGTGTAGATAGATAGATGATTGATAGATAGATAGATAGATAGATAGATAGATAGATAGATAGATAGATGGATGGATAGATATAGATAGTACTCTATGGCATTTTAGGATACATTGTGAAGCAGGTGGCATTATTGTACCTATCTTTTAATGAGGGAAGTGAAACTTACGGAATAATTCACTATGTCCTCAAAACTATAATGTGGTAGAATCAGGACCTGCAGTCAGCTCCCACAGTTTCAAGTATCATCTTTGTAAATGACTCCAAATCTACATCTCCAGCCCTCATCTCACTTAAGTGCTCCAGCCCTGTACTTCCAACTACCTGCTGGGCATCTCCACCTGGATGTTCTGTAGGCATCTCAAACTTACAATGTCACTATTTTCTCCCAAGCCTCTTTCTGATTTTTATATTTCTATGAAGACAATCATCATTCTTCAAGTCACCCAAGTTCACAATTGCAGAGTTATCCTCACTCTTCACTCTCACTCATCCCAGCTCCAATCCTATCCCCTAATATTTTCTAAGTCTTATTGATTTTACTTTTAATGTTCCCCATATCTATTCTCTCTCAGATCCAAAACTGATATTACTAAAGAATAGATTTGACCATGCCACTTTCCTTCTTAATAAACACTTGAAGTTGGAGAGACTTGAATTCAAATTCATCCTCTGACACTTATTAGTTGTATGACTCTGGGCAAGTCACTTAACCATGCTGTATTTCAGTTTCCTCATCTGTAAAATGAGGACAACAATAGTACCTTTCACCCATTTGATTCATCAAATCAAATAAGGGCAAATTTATTGCCTTTAAGATAAAATAAAAACTCTTCTCTTGGGCATTAAAAGCCCTTCACAATCTGGCTCCAGCTTATCCTTCTTGGCTAATTACCTGTCACTCCCCATCACACACTCTACACCCCAGCTAGACTGACTTTCTTTATGTTGCTCCATCTCTCACCCTCATACCTTTGCATGGACTGCTTCTCAGGCTTAGGAGGCTCTCCCCCATCATCTTTGCCTTTTGAAGCTGCTAGTCTTTAATCTCAGCTCAAGTGCAACCTCCTTCAGGGAGCCTTCTCTGACTCCTCCTCCCCTGTTATTCTCCCTCATTACTTTGTAGTTATTTTGCATCTCATCTGTGAATGCATTGGATTCTCTCAGTAGAATGTAAACTCCCTGAAGACAGGCATGGTGCCATTTTGTGTCTGTATCCCCAGTACGTAGTAGAGTGCTTGGTAGATAATAGGTGCTTAACCAATGCCTGTTGAGTGGTTAATAATAATACTAAGGACTGTAATAAAATTACTTAGCATTTCTATTGCACATCAACATTTACCATACACTTTCTTCTTAATGGGCAGGTAGGTGTTACAGTGGATAGAACACTGGGCTTGGAGTCAGGAAGACTCATCTTTCTAAAGTCAAGTCTGGCCTCAGATGTTTATTAGATGTGTGACCTTGGGCAAGTCACTTAATCTTGTTTGCCTCAGTTTCCTCATCTATAAAATGAGCTGGAGAAGTAAATGGAAAACTACTCCAGTATCTCTGCTAATAAAACTCCAAATGGGGTCCCAAAGAGTTGGGCATGATTAAAAACAACTGAACAATTTTTCACAATAGCTTTTAAAGTCGATCATGTCATAGGTGATACTCTTGGGGAGGAAACAGTCTTGGAGAGGTTGAGTGTGTCAGACTTAATAAATATCAGTGTCAATGTTTAGCCAATCTGTCTCACATGTGGTACAATGGAAAGAATGTGGAATGTGGAATTAGAGGACCTGTGTTTGAATCACAGCTTTGCTACTCACAATCTCTGTGACTCTGGGCCAGTCTTTTAACACATTCATTTTGTTCCTCTATAAAATTAAGGGGTTGTGAATTATATAAAGGCTCCTTAGCACTCTAAAGCTCCAGTCCTATGATATTAAGTTGTTTTCTAAGCTTGGATTTTTTTTTAATCATAAGTTGGTTTTACAATGCAGTATTTAGTAATACACAAACTCTTTTATTCTATCCCTAACATTTGAATGGCTTTACCATTTAAAGTGGATATTATATTATTATTTGGCAACAACTTTCTACTTGCATTCACTGTGAAGCAGCATAAAGTAACTTTTGTGAAACATCCTCAGAGGTGTGATAGCATATACATGCATATGGTTATTGGAAGGAAGGAATTAGTAAAGCTCATTAGTTGAAATTCTCATGTTGTTCCTGCATGCATAACCAGCAACTTACTACAATCAACAACTTTCAAACTGAATTGCTATTTAAATTTCTGAAGGTGCCCAAATCCAGGCAGCGAGCCCGAATGCCTTTACTCGTCACCAATAATATACAAATGTATTTGGCTGCGTATGGGAGAAAGAGGAGACACAAATAATCCTCATATTTTCACGTTACTTTCAATATCCAGCTTAACCATTTCCTCACATTTAGTTTTTGCAAAGTATCTGTAACAATCTTCCTTTGTTGCTAACATTTCATAATAGACTTTCTGCAACTGGAAAAATCCTGAGGTAAAAGGGGAAAAAAAGATTACAATGTCAGGAAATCTAAATTGTATGGTTAGCAAAGTTAGCATGTCACTCCTGGTTGGTATGATTCACTGTTTGACTCTCACTTAGTTCCTATTTCAGGATTTCTTAATCAAGGAGTACATGGAGAGATTTCAGGGGATCCATGAACTTGGAAAGGAAAAAAATACATTTTAATTTTCGGTAAGATTTACTTCCCTATGTATTTTATTTTATACATTTAAAAACATTGTTCTTAGAAGGGATCCATCAGCTTTACTAGATTGCCAAAGGGGTCCGTGAAAGAAAAAAAAATTTTCAGAACCCCTGGTACTGTGTGATTGAAGCAGAGGGTTCATTCACATGGCACAAGGGCCTTTATAGGAGGGTGATCATGGGAACCTTCTCTTTTTCACATTTTCCAAGGAAACTACTGTATTTGATCTTCTCTTGACCAACCTTTAAAATTCATTTCTATTTTTAAAGCACCATTTAAAAGGAAACATGCATTGCTTGTAATTAAGTTGAGGTTGAGAGTTTTACCACTTGCCTATTGCTATTATATTATGTGACAATGAATTTCCTTGGCTATGACTTCAAAACTTACTCTGGCTTCATCATCAGTCTATGAGCTGTATGAAGGGGAGGGCAAAATATCTCGAGGAGGACTCATTAAGTAATTATGTTTACTTTCCAAAATCATTGTTGGAAGTAGCTAAGATAGTTGTATCCTTTGAGAGGAGGCACACTAGCTGCTAGAATAATTTCTTCACTTTTCAAATTCCCCTTCAATCTTTTGTCTTTGGCGTAGAAAGCAAATGGCACTCATTTAGGAAATCAGGACACAATTTTGGAATGGACTCATTTTCCAAAACCATTGCCTATAAATATGATTCCAAACCTTGCTACCTTGCTCCATAGCTTTCAGACTTAGGTATCTAACACGTAGCAGAGGTTTTTGTTCTGTTTTTAAAATATACTTCTTGATTCTTGTTTTATTTTGTATACAGAACATTCCACTTCTAATCCCTCTTTTCTCTTAGAAAATTCTTCCACTCGTCAGTTCCTTTGTCTTATAGACTGTTTACTATTTCTGTGACCTTGGACAAATTAATTCACATTTCTGGGCCAAATTTTCCTCATGTGTGAAGCCAGAGAGTTGGGCTGTATTATGTTTCAACCCAGGACACTACAACTGTGTATCCTATCTCCAGGTTGCTCTATTCAAAACAACAACATCAACAACGAAAACCAGGATGTAAATCTCTATGGTAGGACAAGGGTCAATCCTCATCTTTTTATTCATTTTTTCCCACACTCCCCAGTTTCTCCCTTTTTTGAAGGGTGATTGTAGGGAAGAGAGGAATGATAGATAGGGGGAGGGTGATCTAAACTCTGGTTTCTAACCTTGGTTGAGAGGATATCACCACTATCACTCCATCCTCCAACATTACTTAGGGTAGGGCTGACCCTAACCCAGACTTCTCACTTGAATTATAATGATATTTATGTACTTGCCTCAGTGTCCCACTTTTTTTTTGTAGAAATCACCCAAATTCGAATATTAGTTCAATAGGATATGACTCTATATAAATAAGATGTCTAAGATTATCTGTCTTAAAAGTAGCAAGAAGAGGCAGATAGAAGAGACATCAGGAATACGACTTATCCATAGCAGATAATATACTTATAAAAAGTGAATGTATGCTTCTTAAATTTTAGGCTAGAATAAATGGCTTTGAACATTAAAGAGAATCCCTTATTGCCATGGGACTCATAGAGATGAAATGCCTTTTAAAAGTCTAAAGAGAGAACATCACTGGCACAGATGTCCAGCTTTCCAGAATCCAAGTAAGCACACCATAATAATTTTTCATACCTAATGAATAGCATGCATTAAGAGTTTAATTTATTCTAGGGCTATCCTAGGCCAAATCACGTGTCCAGGGCCTTGTGTAATTTCCTACAAGTCTACCAGGCCCAGCATTACCTTGAAGATGGACAACAATCAGTAAGGGTAAAATGGATTCTTTCTATGACCATTTGCATCATAACATCTATAACTATGAAGAACAGAATATTTCTCAACAATCTATCTAGTATGTGTCATGGATCCTGGGTATACCTTGGTAATGTATGTGAATTTTGCCAAATAGATCTGAAATGTGTAACTGGTAATTAACATATCTCTAAAAATTACTGACTCACCCAACTTCTTTGGAAGATTTTAGCACATCATTTTAATTTAGGATTTATCAGACTTATAATTATTAACATTTATGAATCACCTCATTAAATATAATTTTTCTTT
Source organism: Phascolarctos cinereus (assembly GCF_003287225.1). Taxonomy (NCBI): domain Eukaryota; kingdom Metazoa; phylum Chordata; class Mammalia; order Diprotodontia; family Phascolarctidae; genus Phascolarctos; species Phascolarctos cinereus. Next base: position 72,141,594 of record NW_027556180.1, read on the forward strand.
CAAAGAAGATGATTCACATATTAAACCCATGTAAAGGACTGAGTTCTTTTTTTTCTTTTATCTTTGTCTACTATGGAAATTAGTTTAGCCTTGACAAATGTAAATGTTTTGCTTCTAAACATGTTGAGTCAGTACCACTAGCCTCATTGAATATAGTTTCAACATCTATTTTTCTGTTTTTGTTTAAATAATAGGATGACTGTTGATGTTTATAAGTAGGCTGCAATTACCACCTCATTCAAGGCTTTTCTCTAGGTACCATTACCTTGTTTTCATACATACTCAATCTTTCCTCCTCCAACTATTTTCTATCAACTAGTAAGATGCTTAAAGGCATCTTTACAGGATCCTTCTCATCCATCCATCTACCATCCAAGACTTCTTTTCTGTTCCTTCATTAAAATTTTTTTTTAAGTTGTCAACATTTGGTCTTTACTTATTTACTGTCCCCAATTATATGTTCTCAATGAACTTTCTACCTGACATGTCCAAAACAGAATTTCCCAAATTTTACATCAAACTCCTTATAACTAGTCTCCCTCTAATTTTTTCCCTGTCCAATGTAATTTCACATCACTTTCAGATTAACCTCCATTTTCCATAGAGCTCATTGTATAACCTTCTATTCCAGTCACTTCAATGGTTTCCCATTGCCTACTAGAAAAAAAAATGGTTTCCCATTGCCCATCTCCTTAATCTGGCATCTTCCTAATTTTCCAGTCATTTCTCACACTATTCCCTTTCATGTATATTACAGTGTAGTCTGGACTAGACACTGTGCTTTGTACAAGTTTTCTGCAGCATTGCCTTTGTTCATACTTTCCCCTTTATCTGGAACATCACCACCCTTATGTTAACTCTGCCATATGAAATGGTCTTAACTATTCTATTCTCCATTATAGTTAATTGTATAATATTGCATGGTATGTGTTGTATAATTAATGCTGGAATGCAAGTTCCATGAGGGCAGGCACCATGCCCTGACTGTCTTTGTTTCTCTCCCATAACTTAGCATAAGGTTCATACTTTCCACAGTATAGGTGCTTAATAAATTGGTTGCTGAATGAATGAATGAACTTACCAGTAAAACTAAGACCTCAGATGTCTGTATATGGGTAACATGGGCATATAGATATCATCTCTCCTCTTTTGAAGAGACTGAATCAGTAGATTCCTTTTGGTGGGAAACTTCATTCTTTAAGAATGTGCCAAATACAACTATAAATGTGAACATGTACTAAATACACTTCTTTTCATGATGCCTTTCCTCACAAGTGTCTGAACGAAAAACTGATGAGGTCTCTTGATAGAAAGGATATAGGGAATGGCATTTGAAGATTAGAATGTCTACCTTTGCATTTGTTTGAAATTCATATTGATAGAATCCAGGAGTCATTCAAGGTCCAAATTCAGATTAAGATTTTTAATGAGAACAAAATGGAAAGGTGGTAGTAGACACCAAAACTTCATAGAGTTTACTGTCATTGATTGATAGGCAAGAAGGGAGAGGGAAAGTGACATTTATGATCCTCCCCTTTTTTAGTATTGCTTCAATAACAGAGAAGCTTATATCAAAGTATGTATATGATTAAGAACAGGTGTCTCTTCAAAAACAGGTGCATCAATTTCCTAATCATCATACTCACGTACCTAACTTAAAGTATTTACCAGTGACTTAGAATATCAGTAGTTCTAAAATCATCAAAAAATATGATATTTAATAGATGATTGAACTTAGAAGAAGAAACTCATGGGATACAATTCAAGAAAGTGGTCCATAGAGGGATCACAGTGAATTCATAAGATCCATGGTTTCCATATTTTTTCTTAAAAATATTTGTGAATATTAATGCATGTAGGCAATTTCAGAGGAGAGATACATGGCTGGTTAGTCTCAATATCAATAATATTAATAGCACTAGATAATTCTTTTGTAGTTCCTTGTCTTTGCAAAGGCAAAGATAAGAGATGGAATATTATGTGTGAAGAAGAACGAGAAGGCTAGTTTGGCCGGATTGTAGAGAAAGTGAAGGGGAACAACGTTTAGTATTCTTGGAAAGGTAAATGGGAACCATATTGTTAAGAGCTTAAATGCTAAGTGAAGTACTTTTTATTTAAACCTATAAGTTATAAGAATCCATTAGAGCTTATTAATAGAGAATGACATGGTCAACACTATATCTTAGTAACATCATTTTGGAAGGTGTATAGAGGGTAGCCTAGAAATGGGGAAGACTTGAAACAGGAAGGGAAAACTAGAGGCTGTTGCAATAGTAATGAAGGTAATGAAGGCTTGAATTAAGGTGGTGGCTATGTATTTCTCAGCCAAGAGAAAGGGATAAATGTGAGAGGTATTGTGAAGGTAGAATCAACAAGAGGTAACGAAGGCTTGAATTAGGGTGATGACTATGTATTTCTCCATCAAGAGAAAAGGGAAAAATGTGAGAGGTATTGTGAAAGCAGAATCAACAACACTTGGCAACTGATTTAGATATGGGAGTGTGTAGAGGAGAATAACCCAGGTTGCAAATCTGGGTGACTAGAAGGATTTGGTACTATTTAAAAGAAATTGAGAAGTTTCTGTTACTGGAAGAATTAGGAAGGAAGATTTGTTCAGTTTCAGGTGCAGACATATAAGAATCTGGACTTCATAGTAGGACTGGCTAGACATAGAGATTTGGGAGTTATTTACCTAGAGGTAATGAAGTTATAGATGTAGGTGAGGTCACCAAAGAAAAGAGCATAGAAAAGATGCTCTATATCCTAGCCAAACTCACTGTTCTACAGATCCATCCTGTACGTCCTCCTATCTCCATTGGTTTTTCACAACTTTCCTTACATGTGGAATAATTTTCTTACCTCTCTCTAGCCATTGAATTTCTATATTCTATTGATTTTCAAGAACTCTACCCCTTGAAGCCACCTGTCCCATAAACTCTTGTCCCTAACCAAAATATACTTTTCTTCCCTCTGAAATTTTATGACTTTTTGCCTCTTCTATGTGTACCATCCTGCAATAATAATTAGCCTATATTATCCTTATAGACGGCCCCTCAGGTCCATGTGTTTCCCTCCTCTGTTGCTTTAGGGAGTTAATGTTAAGTGAGAAGTTTGAAATTCCATCTCAAATGCTTCGAGCTTTCAATGGGGAAAATCCCTAACATTTAAGCAGAGGTTTGGTTCTCTGCCTTAATTTACACTTACATTTATCTCTTGCTAATTCCTGGCCTCTAAGTGGTGGAGGAAAAATGCAGGTTACAGGAAATTTTTGGGTAAAATATACAGCAGAGTATATTACAGTATGCTAATAAATAGGCAATGGGAGCAAAAGTTGGGGAAAGAATAGACTTTTCTTTGGCAGTCCTTCTTTCTCTTTCTTCTTTCCCCAATTGTCCCTGTGCTGCTAATTGTTTCTAGTTCAGCTCTTGCTGTCTGAAATCCTTCTGCTCCAGTGTCAGACCTGCAAAATCTCTCTGTTGCAGAACTGAGTTGATACTTCACTAATGACCTTCAAGACAGCATGACCAGGTTTTTTTCAGTTATTCCAAGCACTCTTCCTGGAAATGTCACTCTAGTTTACTGAAGACCTTTTTGCATTTAATCTAAGACCTGTAATTGATTGAGACTTTTTCTTATCAGGTTCAGGGGTCAGGACATATCATCTTATCATTTGCTTTAGATGGGGTAGAATGACATAACTGATTTACTCAACTCACTTGTGTCCTTATATATGCACTGATTATAGTCTTAAACATATTTATAGCCACATCTTCACTCTCTAAAAGATTTGTATATTCCTTAGAAAGGAGGGGCAACTTGTTAATAATTCAAAAGTATTTTGACAAATATTTATTATGGTTAAATCATTAACCTCTGATTTTTCCTCTTTAAAACTAATATTAAATGTCAGTAGGGGAAAAGATTTATTTGCACAAAAATATTTATAGCAGCTCTTCTTGTGGTGGCTAAGAATTGGAAATTGAGAGGAGGCCCATCAGTTGGGGAATGGCTAAACAAGTTGTGGTATATCCTTGTGATGGAATATTATTGTGGTATAAGAAATGAAAAACAGGATGACTTCAGAAAAAAATCTAGAAAGACTTGCATGAACTGATGCAAAGTGAAGTGCACAGCACCAGGAGAACAGTGTATGCAGCAATAGCAATATGATATGATGAAGAACTGTGAATGATTTAGCTATTCTTAGCAATACAATAATCCAAGACAATCCCAAAGGACTCATGATGAAGCATGCTATCTATCTCCAGAAAAAGAACTGATTTTATTTGAATGCAGACTGCAGCATACTTTCTTTCATTCTTTTGTTGTTGTTATTTGAGTCTTCTTGTACAAAATGTTTTGCACAGTTGTGCACATATAACCTATATAGGATTGCTTACCATGGTGGGGGAGACGGGAGAAGGGGGGGCAGAAGAGGAAGGCATTGATGGAATTTGGAACTCAAAATTAAAAAAAAAAACCCAAATGTTAAAAATTGTTTTAACGTGTAATTGGAGAAAAATTAAATATTATTTAAAAAAGTCAGTTATTATTATGTGTATTACCTAAGTTACCCCTATATAATGGAGGCCATCAGAAAAACAGTTTCAAGTTCAAGGCACTTTGTGTGCCAGCACCCACACAAAACATACAAGCTCCTCTCAGTGTGCTCACTTTCACCAGATAACCAATGGATAAATTAAAAAAGCAAAAGACATTTAATCAAACACTATTGCTAATAAACATGCAGAGAACCTATGCTTTCAGATCACCCAACTATGTATGGTATACATGGAGGGCAGTATATACTCACCCTGTCACATTTCCTACCTGTGTGACATGTGGCCAGGGTTAATGCTTGGAATGCACACACTCTTAGCCCATGTGCCCAGGACTACTCTTGTTCCTGCAGCAGTTGAGCTGCCAATGTTCACTGGTGATATCATAGCACAATTCCTTTCTGCCCTCTCCTAGGCATTATGTCTCTCCGCTGGGCATCGCAACTCCCCTGTCCATCATGTTGTGTTTGCTGAATGTCTCTAATATGCTCCTGGTTGCTGAGCTGCTTTCTGCTATAATCTGTTGGGTTTCTGTTCATCAGGATCATTTGCTTCTCTCTGCTAAGGTGCAGTGGCTAGAAAGCCTTTCACTTACAAGGGCAGAGTGATATTCATTTAATGCATTTGCTAAACACCTGCTGTGTGGTAGTGTGGCACAGTGAAAAGAATATTGCTTTTGTTATCAGGATTCTCCTGATAGGATGATGGGACCCAGACCCCTAAAGGAAAAAAACCATGTCTCTGGAAGAAACCCAATCCCTGAATTTTTATATACATTCCAGCAGCCCAGATCACTGGCACCTCCACCCAAAGCAACTGGCCTACCCCTTACTACTTACCACTCCTTAATCACACTTAAATCCTTTTACTGTCTCTTTTGCATACAAACATCAGCCTCATCCTTATTAGTTTACAGGTTTCCTAAGAAACCTGCTTGCTTTATTGGTGTTACAAAAAACTTTGCCAATTGACTAGAAGAGGATTTGAGTGTGTGAATTCATTCTAGGCAAATGCCAACCTGTATGCTGACATTTAGGGTTCCTGGCACCCCTAAACCTCATTATTCCCTCTCACATTTATTAGTTGCATGACCCTAGACAAATATCTTAACCTCTCTGAGTCTTAAGCTACTCTCTAAGGCTGTTTACTTATTGATCCATCGTGATTTGCTTTGCCAAATCATAGGTTATTGAAATCTGTGCAAGGCATTGTGAACTGAGGATCATGCAGAGAAGGTACTTAGACACAGACTCCACGCTCTCAAGAAGAATACAATACATTTAATGATGTTTCATCTCCATTTCATTTAAAATACATAATCTTGGGGCAGCTAGGTGGCGCAGTGGATAGAGCACCGGCCTTGAAGTCAGAGTACCTGAGTTCAGATCTGGCCTCAGACCAAACACTTGACACATTTACTAGCTGTGTGACCCTAGGCAAGTCACTTAACCCCAATTGCCTAAAATAATAAATAAATAAAATAAAATACATAATCTTTACGTGCAGTGAAATAACTTGTTTTAGGAACTTGACACATCTACTTGCAGATTTTAAATGGTACATGTGAGCCTGAAGCATTCACTTCCTATTTCTGTTTAGCCATTTTCCCCACTGCTGCTTCCCCACTCTAATACTCAATGAATTCTCTTGGAGCCAGTTTCTCTCAGGTCTTTTCCACATAATGTTTTTTTAAGCTAGAAAACATGAAGTATTGTAAACCATACCTAAACACACGTGGCCCTCCTTGTTAGACATTGTGTGAAGATGTGCTTTACTGAAGAGCTCTTGAAGAGATAGGCTACATCTAGATGAAGTAGTGTGTTGAATGGCTGCATCTTAATAAGTATCTTGCTGCTCTTCTTTCATCGAATTTCATGTGCTGGATTACCGATTTTCTTTTCCCCACCCCAATTACTTATCGTTAGTGCATGGCATTCATTTTTCAAGTGGTTTTTTTTTGTATTTTTTCATATATTTGTATCCACAGGGCACTATTGGGATAGTCACAAAAGAGAAAGAAATTGGCCTACTGTGTCCATCCTGGTGCCCTGTTGGTATATGGGGCACTTATGGCACTCTGCTCTCACAATGATCAAGATTGAAGCCATGTAAAAACTGGCAATGTTATTGGAGTGCTTCACTTTATAATAAAACTGCTCTCCCTTAATTTTGGCTAAAGTAGCTCAGCATTATTTGAGTAACCTTAAAAGTGTTTTAAAAAATGAACAAGAAGAAACCCCATGCCCTTTTGTTTATAAGACCACTGTTTCATACATGTAATTATGATAATAATTCAACTAAACAAGTTATATAGGCAGCACAAGCAAATCATCCAGTCAGGAAACCAGAGTCAAATCAATTTGCAGCCACAAGACAGGTGAGCAAGGGAATCATTAATAACAACACATTACCATACTGATCTATTATGCTGCCTTTGATGGGTCACATCTTTTTCCCCATACACAAAATATTTTAAGGCGCTGGGTGTTGTCATCAATAAACATCAGACTGAGTCAGTAGCCGACTCAGTTGACCACTTCTATTAATTTTTCATCTGCCATGAACTTGCTGTGATCATTCTGTCTTCCTTTGGCTTACCTGTCAGTCCAAGGTAAAGGCTTGTTCAATCCATTTGGAATAGCAGTCATGCTACCATCTGATGCTATACATCAAGTTGAAAGAACTAAATCAGTATATTGCAGGAGATCCTTGATCTAACTAAAGAAAGCTGGGGTTGTATCCAGGATACTGCTCTATAGTAACACACATAGACAGAGTTGCTTTGCTTCAGGGTTCTGTGGGGTATCATGTTAGCCGGTGACTTTTAGTAGAAGCCCATCATGTCTTTGGAGGAGTGAGATGTTTGCGGATAAAAGTACGAGGGTTGCCTTTGTAATTTTTTTTTTAATAGAAGTACGAGTTTTAAAGCAAACAATGATTTCCCAAATACAAAGAACACACACTCAGGAATACCAAGAAGTCAGATGCTATTCTATGAGATTCAACTTAGCCACTCCTCCTCAAGCCCTACTAATTGAACAAGCATGAAATATCTCATAAAATATGTTGATATTAACCTTAGACAAAATTTATGTAAGAACAGATAGCATTAAGAACAGAGAGTAGTAAGTGGTCCCATTTGGGGATATTCTTAAATTTTTCAGAATTAGTAAATTAGAGGGTTTTTTTTTCTGAAAGGGACCTTTAAGATCATCTAGTCTAATGCCTCCTTTCCCCTTACTAGTTTCCTTCTGACCATGTTAATACACCATTTTCCTTTTTTTTCTTTCTTTCAGCCAAAGACAAGGTTTATTAGAACATTGTCATATTGGGCAGACTCTTAAGGAGTCTGAACATGAGTAAGCAGTGGCTAGATTATAAGAATCCCAGCAGTGGCTATATTTTAAGAATCTGAGCTGGGGCTAGATTTTAAGAATCTAAGTAGTGGCTAGATTATAAGAATCTGAGTCTTAACACACCATTTTCAAAAGGCAAGAAATCTCCCAGGAGGTATGCAGAACATACCAAATGCAAGTATAACTTAAATGACTGGCTAGGCAATAGAACTATTTGTAGCTACAATTTCCAAGACAAGTGGAAATTTGGCAATTTTGCACTGTTCTCGATGGCCTCTTGTTTCAAAAAAAATTACTTTAGGCCAAATACTCAAAAAAGAGAGAAAAATTATACCTATTTATCAGATTGTGATTTGGTGGTATATGTGACTTTTTTGCAATGAAAAAGCAAATGTAACCTTGAAAGTAGCAAGCAAGTGATGATAACACAGCTCTCTGCTCCCTTTTCCAATTCCCTATATGTTCATCAAAAAGAAAATTCTTACATTAATACATATGGGGAAAAATAATATTGAAATATATAAACCTTCATTAAAAAGTAAAACATGTACATTAGATGATACTATTAAGTATAATTAATACCACAACACTGAAAAATACATTACAGAATGCAACACAATTATGGAATTATTCATAGTGATTTTCTTTGAAGCAGGATGGATGGTATGAGCAGAATCACATACATGGCAAAAACACTTCAAAGTTCTACCTTCAGGCTTGTTAAGCTCAATGAAATTCATCAGAGGCAAAGTCCCACTGATCTTTTTTTACCCCCCCCCTTAGTCTCCTGAGATTTATTCTAATGAACTTTCACTATATTATTTGAAGACATAGTTTTTTATTTCAGACTTAAGATAGAACTATGTCTCCATAAACTTAGGGTAAATCCAATGATTAAAATGGTCCCACTATATCTGATGTAAAGCATAAAAAAAATAAGGTTAATTATGACAACTGCACACAGAAGTTAGAAAACGATATTATTTCTTTCTTCTTTGGATAAAATTGAAGATGTTGCCAGATTTAAAGTTTCCATAATGTTCACAATCACAAAAGCACTGAATTCTAATCCTTTCCCACTTTTGTCAGGCTAAGTAATCTTTGGCAAATCACTCAGCTTCTACATTTCTTGGTTTCTTAATTGGTGAAACAGAAATAATAATGTTTAGTTAGTTCATAGGGATGTGTGCAAATTAACTAATTATTAATTGTAAAGTGAATTGAAAATGCAAAGGAGCTTAAGAAGAATGGTATCTGACTTCATATTCATTTATACAAATCACTGAATTCCAATGTTACCCATACAAAGAGGTTGGCAGTCATCTAGAAAGAGATCACATATATTCAAATTCCCACTATTTGAAGTACAATTATATCAATAATGGAAATTGTCTGTAGCCCAATGAAAATATAGAAATATATAATACAAATCTGAATAAAGTAGTTACAGAATTCATTACTCACACTAATTGGGACATAACTATATTTAGAGGAGAGGCAGCTTTCATTCTATCTACTACCATCTTTCAACAACCCTTTCATTCTCAATCACTTCCCCGTTCTCCAAAAACAAAAGTAAATAGACAAAAAGTTTCTAATTTCTGAATAGCAATACCAAGTGATCTATCTTGTGAGGTAATGGGTTCCATCTCACTGGGAAGTCTTCAAGCAAAGAATGTATGACCATTTGTGCATACTGTGGAGCAGATTCTTATACAAGTATATGCCCATGAAGTATCCAGACACTATAACATTTTTCCTTTTTGAATCTGTTTCCTTTTTCCTTTTTAACCATAAGGTACTTCATAAATATAACATGGTTATTAATTGTTAAGAGACACAGCAGAAGTGTTTTCCTATGATTACCTCAAATCTATAAATTCTCTGTTGAATAAAGATATGACAATGGAGCGCCTGAAGTACTATGGTCAGAGGTTCACAAAATTGTTCAGGAGGCAGCAACAAAAAACATTCCAAAGAAAAAAAAAAGAGCAAGAAAGCAAGATGATTTTCTGATGAGGCTTTATAATTAGCTAAGTAAAGAAGGAAAGCAAAAGGTAAAGGAGAAAGGAAAGATATATCAAGTTAATGCAGAATTCCAGAGGATAGCAAAGAGACATAAGAAGGTTTTCTAACATAAGCAATGCAAAGAAATAGAAGAAAACAATAGCATGGGAAAGACAAAAGCTTTCTTCAAAAAAATGAGAGCTATCAAGGGAATGTTTCATGCAAAAGTGGGCATGATAAAAGACAAAAATGGTAGGACTTAACACAAGCAGAAGAGATTAAGAAAATGTGGAAAAATATATAACAGAACTATGCAAAAAACAAAAGACCACAGCATCACAGATAAATATAACAGTGTGGTTATTGATCTAGAGCCAGATATCTTGGAGAATAAAAAGTCAAGTGGGCCTTAGGAACCATTGCTAACAATAAAGCTAGTGGAGGTGATGGAATTTCAGCCAAGCTACTTAAAATCTCGAAAGATGTTGCTGCTAAAGAGCTGTATTCCATATGCCCACAAATTTGGAGAACTCACCTGTGGTCACTGGATTGGAAAAGATCAGTTTATGTTCCAATCCTAAAGAAAGCAATGCCACAGAATGTTCAAATCACCAAACAATTGTGCTCATTTCACACACCAGCAAGATTATGCTTAAGATTCTGCAAGCTAGGCTTCAGCAACATGTGAACTGAGGATTACCAAAAGATCCGGCTGGTTTTTGAAGACGCAGAGGAACAAGAGACCAAATTGCCAACATTTGCTGGTTTATGGGAAAAGCAAACAGTTTCAGAAAAACATGTACTTCTGCTTCATTGACTACACTATAGCTTTTGATGGCATGGATCACAACAAAATTTGACAAATCCTCAAAGAGATGAGAGTACCAGATCATCTTACTTGTCTCCTGAGGAGCATGTATATGGGTCAAGAAGCAACAGAACCCCTCTTTGGTGAAGGTATCACCGCTGCAGCCACATGGAGTCAGCAGTTGCTGCCTCTCCTCCTCCTGACTCACCACTGTTCATTCTCAACCAAGGAATAAGTCAGTCAGGAAGCCGCTCCGCTGCCATGCCATCCAAAGACAGTAGCAAGACCTTTGTGGAGCCTGAAGTGGCCACTCACCTGCTCCAGATCATTCTCACCAGCCGCAAGGTGAAATCCCTCAAAAAAGTATATGCTGACCTAATTAGAGGAGCCAAAGACAAGAACCTGAAAGTGAAGGGACCTGTTCGAATGCCCTCTAAGACACTTTGAATCACAACTAGAAAAACTTCTTGAGGTAAAGGTTCAAAGACTTGGGATCGGTTCCATATGAGAATCCACAAACGCCTTATTGATTTGCACCATCCTGAACTTGTTAAACAGAGCACTTCTATCAGCATTGAACCAGGTGTAGAAGGTGAAGTCACCATTGCAGATGCCCAACCAATCATCTCTTTTAATAAATTGATTGCAACTATTTAAAAAAAAGCAACAGAACAAAACATGGAACAACTGATTGGTTTAAGTTTGGGAAAGGAGTATGATAAGGCTGTATATTGTCACCTCATTTATTTGACTTACATGCAGAGTAAATCATGTGAAATACCACACCAGCTGAATCAAAAGTCAGAATTAAGGTTGCCAGGAGAAATATCAACAGTCTCAGATACACAGATGATACCACTCTTTGGCAGAAAATGAAGAAGAATAAAAGCCTCTTGATGAGGGTGAAAGAGGACATTGTAAAAGCTGGCTTGAAGTCTAACATAAAAAAACCCAAAAAACTAAGAGTTTGGCAACTGGTCCCATCACTAACTGGCAAACAGAGGGAGAAGAAATGGAAGCAGTGTTAGATTTTATATTCTTGGGCTCAAAGATCACTGCAGACAGTGACTACAGCAATGGAATTAAAAGATACTCCTTGGAACAAAAGCTATGGCAAATCTGGATGGTATACTAAAAAGCAGAGATAGCAATGTATGGTTGTGAGAATTAGACTAGAAGGAAAGCTGAGAACTTCAGAATCAACACTTAAATTGTGATGCTAGAGAAAACCTTTGAGAGTCCCTTGCATAGCAAGGAGATCAAGTCAGCCAATACTTGAAATTAATTCAGACTATTCACTGGAAGGTCAAATACTGAAGCTGAAGCTTAAGTACTTTGGCCACAAAATAATAAGATGGGACTCTTTGGAAAAGACACTGATGCTAAGGAAGATTGAAGGCAAAAGGAGATGGGGCAGCATAGATGGCTAGATAGCATCATGGAAACAACAAACATGAACATGGACAAACTTTGGGAGAAAGTGGGGGATAGAAGGGCCTAGTAATCTATGGTCTATGGGGTCATGAGGAGTTGAACGTGGCTGAATGACTGAATGCTGAACAAGTAAGATATCATTAGGAAATATGAGGTACAATTTAGCTTGTAGATAATAGTGGATATGAAACTTTGGAGGCTTGAGTCTGCTGAAAAGCTTTGCACTAATTCATTATGGGATTTGAATCAAGTCATCAAGTTTGCTTAAAAACACATATTTCAGAAGTTTCTACCTTTCTGTCCTGTGTGCAGTTAACTGAAAAAGAAAAGAAAATCTTTAGAGAGCTGACTCCTTGTCATTCAGGAGATAACTTGCCTATGTTTAGAACTATGATTTTCAGGGAAGTGTTTTTGGGTTTCATTCTTCTTTCAGCCTTTTCCTGAGGTCCAGTCAGTTTTTCCCCCCAGTGAACAGCCTCCTAAAAAGCAGCTAAGGCAGAGGGATAGAGGTTGGGGAAAGTGTGGACAGGTAGCTATTATTCTGGGGGGGATGATTTCTTCAAATAGGATAAGCAGACGTAAGATGCAGAACACATGAGCTCTGTTTTATTATGGCATTGAAACTTGACTTGCTATGAAATATTGTTAGAAATAGTCTTTTATCACATGTATTTCTATACCATTCCTTTCTGCCCACCTTAAAATAAAAAAAAATACCCTGAGTTTGTTGCATTGAAAATTCACATCTTGTGTAACAGATCTATTTCACCAATATTGTTTCACATTAAAGAAAACATACACTTGCCACCTATAAGAATTGTTATCTTACTTTGCAATTTCTTTGTGATAAATGAATAAAGCTATCGTCTGAATATACATTACCTGGTTGACTATATGAGTTCAAATTTAAAGTGTATGTATTTAATTTTTAAAATGTTGTCAGAAAATGTCTTGAAATCACAACTCTAAAGACAATGATGACATTTCCTATTTCTTGGCAGGAGATGGATGAGAAGCAGAGAATAAGACATGCATTGGTCTCATACATTGGACAAATGGTCAATAGGTGGATTTGTTTTACATGATTATCCTTTTTATGATAAGGCACAGCATTTAATTTTGGGCAGGCATGGAGGATGGTGATAGTGATACTTGAAAAAAAAGAAAAGAAAGGAAAGTACAATAAGTCATTAAAAATAGAAGAGAGAAAATGAAGTTCAGAAGGTTACACAGACAAGCAGGGTAGTGATGACATTACTGTTAAAACGTAAATATATCTAAAAAAAGATAGGGGTAGAAGAGATGCTTGGCTTCTTATGTAGGCCTCTTGTTTCTGTTTAGTGTAAAGGCCTCTTCTGCTGTTTTGTTCACAGGCTGACTAGGTAGCACAGTGGATAGACTGCTGGCCTTGGAGTCAGGAAGACCTGAGTTCAAATCCTTCCTAAGACAATTTACTATTTGGGCAATTTGCATAACCTCTCTCAGTCTCAGTTTTCTCATCTGTAAAGTGAGACTAACTGAAACACCTACTTCCTGAGTTTATTGTGAAATAATATACGTAAATTTAAAATATGTAAATACATGTACAAAATGCTTTGTAAACATTTGCAAGCTCCAGAAATGTAAGCTATTTCTATATTTGTTGATGTTTACTTCATTGATAATAAAAAAGGAAATTTAAAACAGAAGACATCTTGCAAAAAGGCAAAATGTCAAGGGGAAGAGATATCTTAAAAACCATAAATGTGATTTTCATTAATAAAATTTTGAATAGTCTTGAATAGACATTTTATGTAATACATTCTATTTTTTCTATGACATAAGTAAAATCTATAACAAAATGACTACCATATCTTAGTTCTATCATTGTATCAGTTCTTTAGACAGTCACACATTACTCAAATAAATTACTATAGTTTTTTTGGGGGGTAACTCTTACTCTTTTCTACATCAATATGTTAAAATGGTTACATTTTATCAGTGAAGGAATCTAGCTATTAATGGCTTACTCAAGATCACATAAATATATTTATATACTGAAGACTCCCAAAATAAAACTAGGATTCTTGTTGCCTTTCACCTACTGTCTTCACTAGAGAATATTTTCTCCTTTTCTTACTTTTACTACACCTGCAGAAACACTGCTTCAGGTTCTACTGACCTTGATTATGCTTTAAAGTGAGTCAGTAATGTCTAAGACGTGAAGCTTTGTTCATGCTCCCACTGGGAACAGCTTAGCTGCCTCCTCCTCACCATCTCAGTCTGCTACTTCAAGCTCTATCTGAAGTCACACATAAATGAAAGCTCCAGTCAACATGATCTTTCAACACTTCCACTTCTAGTACTACAGATTTCAACTCTGGAATCCAGAAAGTTTAGCTCTTTATGTTCTTTAATAGTTTCACAGGCATAAATCTCTGGGTTTAAACTTGTCTCTCCAAGAAGACTTAAAGATCCATGTGTTCAAGGAACTGTTCACATAACGTCTTGTTGCAATAATAAGTGAGGCAGTGCAGCTGAACTTAGAGGTGAGTTAGGAAGCCAGCAGCTACTGTTTATTCTCATGAATGTACTATCTTATCTCGTATTCTGGGATCACATGAAGCAAACTCATGAATCTAAGAGATGCTGGGCTTTCTTGCTGACATTTGAAGATGAGTGAAATGGGCCTGCTGGTTTAGGACTCCTCAAAGGAGACAGAGCACATAGAGCAGTGGGTTCTTGGGGGTCTGAAGGTCCTAATTGACTTCCCATGGGTGTTTTTGTGTGTGCTCACTCATGCTATGTGTGCCTTCAGAAAATTATTTTGAGCTGGATCATACTCCCACATTAACCAAGATGCTGGGTACAGAGGGCAAACATGAGGGAAACATGACAGTGATAGATCTGTCACAAATTGAGTAAAAGCTGTCATAGAAGATACCTTCTGGGCCATTCACTTTCTTAAGGCCATTTAAAAGTCCTTACAGTCCACAGAGTACCTTGTAAAATAATCAGAACACAGAAGGGATGCAATTAATACCTGTATAATCCACTAGGGACTTTTCAACTATCAAAATATGATATTATCTCCAACTACATCCATGTATAGGTAGCAGAAATGTAATAGGTGAGGGATAATCATACTAACAGAAAAAGCTCTAAATTATTCGGATGTTCTTCATTCAAAGACTATGTGTTGTAAAGGTGGCCAATCATATCCCAATTAGAGATAAAAGCGAAGTATGACATAGTGGAAGAACCCTGGATGGAGTTGGGGGTCTGGATTCAAATACTGACATGTGTTTCTTTAGTAACATGCTTATCTGTAAAATGAGGGACTTGATCTGTACTATCTCTAAGATCCAAATTTAAATCTATGATCTATGAGTGCTGGCACAGTACAGATATCAATTCACTCATGACAAATGATGTCATTTAAAGAAGCGAATCATCACTTCTCTGTTATAGGGAAAGCTGGTTGCAAATACTTCAAATTTCAAGAAATCATTACAGATCAGTAGCTGTAAGACATTTAATTACAGAACGTACCTTGGTTTACAGCTTGGTCTGAGGTTCAATGGCTTGGGCAGCATCTTAGTCTGCACTTCTTATAGCCATGATCAATATCTTGCTACAAATAGGTTTGTTTTAGGTGGGAAGGCCCCTTCTTCAGGTTACAAATACACATTTCTTTCCTATGTTTTATTATGAATAAAAACCCAACTATTATTACTTGAAATGAATTTGTCTTTATGTCAAAAGTAATGGATAAAGTGAATCTCTTCCTTCATCCTATAAAATTTTTATATAGATTTGTTGTTTTAGTTGGTTCAATTCTATCTGACTCTTCATGACCCCATTTGGGGTTTTCTTGGCAAAGATATCGTGGTGGTTAGCCATTTCCTTCTCCAACTCATTTTACTAATCAGGAAACAGAAGGAAATAGTGTTAAGTGATTTATCTTGGGTCATACAACCAGTAAGTCTCCAAGGTCAAATCTGAACTCAGATCTTCCTGACTTCAGGCCTGGTGCTTTACCCACTGTACTATCTAGCTGCCCAATTATATAGATATTCTCCCCAAATACATGATTTTAGCTGTAAGCCAGGGGCTTTCCACTCTCCCATGTCAACCATTTAATTTCCCTAAGGTTGAAGTCAATTTTGTGATAGTTGAAATTTTCTTTGGTGTGACATAGACTTCAAGTGGCTCTAATGAAGTACGTAGTCCCAATCTGAGTGTCTGTTCAGGTGCCACTTTGTTCTTCCTTTTTAATCCTTGTGTTTTCTCCCTATGAATTTTCAGTTCTTGGAACTAAAGTAGCTAATTCAGTTAGGAAACATATATTAATGTGCATTATTCACATATATTAAATTATCATCTATGAAATAATATATAAAGTATATGAATATATATTAATGCGAGAGAAGGTTTTTGCTAAATATCTTTATTGTATGGGGTTAATTACAGGGCTCATGTGGCTTACTTACACTACATAATACTATTCTGTGAGTAACTTTTTAAAGAAATTTTTCATTGTACTAGTTACCACTTGTGCTTAATTTTTAAGTACAGACTAAATTATACTGATAAATTGATTATGGAGCTGAATGCTCCTATTACTACTTTAATTACACCCAGAATTTCATGGATTTAAATAATCCTCAAAATGCATACAAATATGAATTAAATATATGAATCATCATTCCTTGTTTTTTATCTACTGTACCAATTTTGCATATACAATTAAGTATTCATGTTCTTTTTTCCCATTTTTAAGCTAATATAATTTCTACTTCCTCATTTTCACAATTTTTTCTTTCTTATTTGCATTACAAAAGTTAAAGATCATCCAGGGATTTTGTCCTAAGGGAATTTATCCTAGAAACCTTAAATTAAATATCTTTCTATGTAAGTAATGGAGAGATGTCCATATGCTTATGTTAAGCCTGAAGGATCTTGGATTACCCCTTAGTTTGTAGTTATGCAGCTGTAATGCAGTTTAGATACATTCCATAGCTGCTAATAGCTCAACACACCGAGACCTTGAAAAATAACAACCAAGGTTATTTTGTAATATAATGCAATAAAATAAAGCAGACTGTCCCATATATGATGAAACAGCCTGAACTTATGATGCTGATTTTAAAACATATGCTTCTTTAAAGTCTTCAGAACATAAATGATTTAACTGTTTTACACACATACATGTGTGCTTACACATAGAATTCTCTCTCTCTCTCTCTCTCTCTCTCTCTCACACACACACACACACACACACACACACACATACACACACGCGCACACACATCCTATGCAGAATTTATTGCAAACCTTGCAAGCGGCAGCACGTAGGTAAAGACATAAATAACTAGCAATTAAGAATTCATTGAAGAGCATAGTTAGGGGAATTATGCTGAATCAGGAAAACGAAATGCAAATATATAATCTTTGCATGTCTGGGGCCACTGCACCTGTGCCCTTGCTAAACCACTCAATCAGCAAGCATGATTCAACAGTCAAACAGTTGAGCGATGCAGAAGGGTAGACTAGGAGTGATCCTGCTGAAACAGATGACTTATAAAAATAGCACACTGCATCAACAAGCATTTAAACCCATTTTCTGTCCTGCTATCATAACATCCAAAGGAGTTTTGGCATAACTATATTTAGTATTTGGTTAACACCATTTAAATTTCTTTGTTTATTCAAAGTCTTTCCCCTGTCTCATAGCTCAATGACAGCACCAATTTCTTTAAAAGGGGAGAAGTAAGGACATATGTGACACTGCCTGGCTTTAATTGAACAAACATTCACATATGTCAGTATCCATTTCTGCCAGTTGTATGTTTGCAGGCTAAAAACATACTCTAGCAATAAAGAGATATGTCTCCTCTGTCTGCATATTTGTAAAATACAGTTGAATCCATCTACAATATCTTGTAGTTAAAATGAAATCGCATTATGACAAAGTTGACTATTTTCTCATAAATTAAGCCAAGCAGTAATTTATCTGGGCAGAGCTAGTCCCATCACCGTTTCTTTTCTTTTTTAGAATTCCTGCCTTTCAGTTAGTGCTGCATTAGAATCATGGAGCTAGAAGAATAGAGAGGATTTTAATTGTTTAGTCCCTTGATCTCCTGCAGGATGGCAGTTAGCATATAGGTTTCCATCCCATTCTGAAAGAGCTTTATTGATTTAAATCATTACAAATCTCATGAAGTTCTTTTTAATTTTATCATCACCACGAAAGCTTTTATTAAGTTGTATCTTGCACCAATGAGAGGCAGCTTGGTATAGTAAACAGAGAGCACTGGCTTTAGAGTCAGAAGACCTGGATTCATGTCCCACAACCAGGGGACATAGATACTGGTTGTGTGGCCCTAGGAAAGTCACTTACGCTCTTAAGAGTTCCAGGATAAACTCTCTAAGACTATAAGTTGCTTATCTGTGTTGGTGGAGGGAATTTCCTCACTGGAAGTGCCCCCCACGTGAAGACAATAACAGGTTTGGACCAAAAATAAAAATGCACATACACCCCATAATATGTGCTAGAGGCAGAATGGTGTAGTTGGTAGAGAGGGGAATCAGGGGAATCAGAATCAGGAAGACTAGAGTTCAGAACTTACCACAGCTATATAGTAGGTTCTATACAAATGCTCATTCCCTTCTTCCCTTCCCCTCTGTCACACCTTGGCTGTGTGACCCTTGGCAAATTCCTCACCCTCTCTGTGACATAGGCAACTCTTGATTACAATAAGTTAAACCATGGAGGTATAAAGAGTCTCCTGGTTTGGAAGTTCTTTACCCCAATAAAATCACAGGCCTACTCCCTATTGCCTAACCCTATACGAAGCCAGAATACATTTATTTATATATTATGATGGTGACTATCACTATTAGCGCTACCTAGAATTAAGAGAAAGATTTTGCATTACAATCTAAATGTGAGGAGTGAGTTTTTTGCATTTTTCTACTTTGCTGAGGTTATGAAAGGTAGAACAGCAATGGTTGAATGATATTACTCACATCATGGATTCTTAACTTTTTTTATTTCTATCATAGTCCCCCTTAGCAGTCTGGTGAAGTCTACTGTCCCCTCAGAATGTTTTTAAGTACACAAAATAAAACATGTAAAATCACCAAGAAAAACTATAATACTGAAATATAGTTATCAAAATTATATTTTAAAAAGTTCACTGTACCAGGTTAAGAACCCCTGCTTTAGATTTTACTGGGGAAAGGATAACAAATACCTATCAAACTAAAATAAGCTTTATTATCTTTTAGAAATGAAAGCCACAGTTCAACAAGCTGGTCTTTCAAATAGTGTAACTTTATACTTTGTATTTTCCTCAGGAAATCCCTTTAAGGTTTTGTGATTTAAATATTTTTTTTTTCTCCCAGAAGTCTATTGCTGTCCCTTTGACACATTACTCTTGGTCTAGATGGTAAAGACAGCCTGGAAAATGGCTCTCTTGTCTAAAATAGAAAGGATGGTGGAGTAAGTTAAGGATAAAATTTTTATTTTTTTTTTAATTAGAGGACTACAGGAGACATGATGAACTATACAAATAGTTGAGGCCAGAAATCAACATGGTATCAGAGTTCTTAGAGGCTTTTGAAGAGTGGCAAGGTAGTTTTCACACTCACATTCTTTTCTTTGACTCAAAAAGTAGCAGACATAACTCTATTACTTCTGGCAATTTTTGAGCCATAATTCAGAGTTTCATTCTGGGTTAGACAGATGATTTACGTGGTAAGCTCTTAAAAGCTGGCAAATTTTTATACCAGAACTGTGATTTAAAAGTCTATTATGAAACAGAAAGCTTCTATAACATACGTGCAATTTGCAATGAAAATTACATAAGAATCCCTCTGTCGACATACATACTCTATCTGCTTATATATCTGCTTATAGTATCATATTATGTGTACATACATGTGTCTACAAATAGAAATGTTTTGCTGGGATAACAGATACATTTTTAGTATTCATAAATCTACTCAGTCATATCAAATTTTATTTTATAGTATATTTTCCCTTTCAATTCTTTAAGGAATAGGGATATATTATTTATTAAGCTTATGTAAAGTAAGAAATTAATTAAATTAAAATAATCTAAGTGTATGTATGTAAGTGTACATATGCATGTATATATCCTTCTATATGCATATATACAAATGCATACATGTATGCATATATGTATGCATAATGCATGTATATGTATATACACATTATATATGTATATATATAACCATTTTTAATTGTACCTTCTTGGAGGAGGGGAGGGGAGGAGTAGAAGGGGGGAAAAAAAGAAGAAAGTAAAAAGTACATAGCAGAGAGCAAAAAAAGACTAACAAGGAAGCAAAGAAAAGATGGACAGCTCTGAACATGAGTAGTATTTATTACATAGATTTTCTTGAAATGGGAATTTATTGCTGTATATTTTGAATCCTCTCTTAAATTCTGCTGGTGCACATGATAATACTTTTTTCTTTTCTTTTCTTATCTTGTCTTTACATTTTAATATTTAAGTTTATAATATATTTCTTTTTCTTTTCTTATTGTGTATCTAAGTTTTTGTATTTAAGCTTACAATTAATTTTTAAAAATTAGGTTTGCAAAGATAAAAATAAGGAGAAAGACATAGAAGCAACATAATCAATTCAACAAGCATTTATTAAACTTTAATATGTGCCAAGCACTGTGCTAAGAGAGCAAAAAAGGCAAAAGAGGAACTTACAGTCTAATGGGGGAGCCAACATGCAAACAACTATGTACAAAAAAGATAACAGGCTAAACAGAATAAATTGGAGGATATCTCAGAGGAATGGCACTAACATTATTGAAGGCTGTGACAGACTTCTG
Source organism: Phascolarctos cinereus (assembly GCF_003287225.1). Classification (NCBI taxonomy): domain Eukaryota; kingdom Metazoa; phylum Chordata; class Mammalia; order Diprotodontia; family Phascolarctidae; genus Phascolarctos; species Phascolarctos cinereus. The sequence continues at coordinate 72,162,612 of NW_027556180.1, forward strand.
CAGGAAGGTGAGATTTTAGCTGAGACTTGAAGGAAGCCAGGAGATGGAGATGAGTAAAGTAGCACATTCGAGACATGGGGGACAACCAGGATAAATGCACTAAGAGAAATGTAGTGTCTTGATTGAGGAGCATCAAAGAGGCCAATGTCACTAGACTGTGAAAGATGTGGAGGGGAGTAAAGTATATGAAGGCTGAAAAAGGAGAAAGAACCAGTTGTGAAGATCTTCAAAAGCAAAATAGATTTTATATTTGATCTTGCGGGTAATAATAAGTCACTGAGATTTATTGACTTGGTGTGCAACTTGGTCAAGTGTATGCTTTAGGAAAATCACTTTGATACTTAGATAGAAGAGGGACTGGAATGGGGAGAGACTTGAAGCAGTGACCAACCAGTAGGCTATTGTAATAGTCCAGGCTTAAATTGATGAGGGCTTGTACAAGGGTCAATGGGAGTGTCAGAGAAGATACGCCAATAGTAGAATCAAGAAGACTTACTGACAGATTAAAAATGGTAAAATAATTGGAAAAAGGATTTTAGATTGTGAATTCTTTTAATTAACCTTTTCAATCTAAAAAATTAACATTTTCTATCATGGACCCCTTTAGCAGTCTGGTGAAGTTTGTTGTCCTCTTCTCAGAATAATGTTTTTAAATGCACAAAATAAAATATATAAAATTACAAAGGAAATTAATAATATTGAAATATAGTCATCAAATATCGAAACATCTCTTCCTATATTTTCTTTCATTAAAAAAAGAAAAGAAACAAATTACCAAGTAGATTAGCTGACCTCTACGGAAAATGGAACTATCCTCCTTCCGTGTTGCTGAAGGGTTGAATTCTGTTTGCAAACCTTGAAAAAGTGACTTTTTCCTAGTTAGTGATGTCAACGGGCTCGTTCCCTAGTAAAGGGACATTACAGCCAACTACTCTTTCAGGGGAGCTAAATTAAACTGGCTCAGATGCTTTACTATTTATGCAAATAACTTCCCTGGAAAAGTTCGGAAAATTTCTTGAAAGGAAAAACAGACATACATTCTTTTTGGCGGTACTGTTAATTTACTAAATTTACTACCACGTATCAGAACAATGCTTGCAGTTTTGTTTGCTTGATTGAAGATTCCATCGTGGAAACTGCGACCAGCATTGGCAACCATGGCTGGCCCGCTTTATAATATCACATTTGGGTTCTTTGAAACACTTTCACATAAAGTATCTGTGGGTTTGTGGGTTGTTTTTTTTTTTTTAATATAACAGCTCTGCCAGGTACGTTTGGCAGGAATTATTATCCTTATTTTCAAGATGAGTTGATAGGATCAGAGAGATTAAGTGAATTGTTTTCTCAAGGTCATAAAGTCTAATAAGCTGTAGAGTCTGATATTGTGACTCCTGGTTCAGTTCATTTTCCAGTATATTGCAATGCTTTTATGAAGTAAAGTTCTTGAATATTAATACTGAATATCATTTTTCCCATAGACTTTCATTTTAAAATTTAAAATTTGTTCCTCTGAAAATATGTTGGCTCCAAGGCATGTTAAGATCATGCTTAAGAATAGAAAAACTTGAATATTCAACATACAACATTCAGGAGAAATATGAAATAAACATTATAAGTAAACCAGTTATAAGGGACACAATAAGATCAAATTGTCTACTTTTTATATATGAAATATTCTCAGTTCTATTATGACTGTCATTTTTATTTGGGTAGTCTGAAAGAGAGGCTTGGGCTGAGCTGAGTATGATTGGGTGAATATTTTAAAAAATGGTGTAGGGAGAGATAAAAAGAAGCAATTATGTCATACAACTGAGGCAAAAAAAGGAAAAAAAAAGATACAGAAGAACTTAGTAGTACGAAGGGCAGGTAGTAAAGAAACTCTACTTTCATTGGGAATGGGTTAAAGAAGGAACAACATATATATCTAGAAGGGTATAAAAATCTTCTAAATTCAGGAAGAAACAAGAAGGTGAGGGGATAGGTTGGGGGAGAGGATGAGGGATTCTTGGAGGGGTGATGTAAAGGAATAAGAGGGCAAGGCAAGGGGTAGAAGTAAACTAGAGGAGAGAAGAGGGATAGGAATAGGGTGAGAAGGATACTGAGGGAAAATAGGAAGGAGGAAAATACAAAACAAGCAATTATAGCTTAGAATGTGGATGGGATGAATTTACCTATAGGGTGGAAACTGATAGCAGATTAAAAATTTGAATTCAACAGTGTATTCTTTCAGGAAATGCTATAAAAATGAGAGAGACACAAAAACACTAAAAAAAGGCCAGGAGTAGAATTTATTACGTAAAAAAAGCAGGGGTAGTAATTATGATCTCGGACAAAGTTAAAGGTAAAATAGATTTAATCAAAAGAGAAAAATAGGGAAACTACAATATATGTCAGTCATACTACTCAATATTGTTTTAGACCATTTAAAATAAGTAGATGGTATAAAATACCTGAGAGTATACCTGCCAAAACAGACATAGGAACTATACAAACATAAACATAAAATACTTTTTATACAAATAAAGATCTAAATAACTGAAATAGTATTTACTGTTTATGTATAGGTAAAGTCAATGTAAAAATGACAAATTTACCTAACTGATCTATTTATGTAATGCCATTCCAATTTAACTACTAAAAATTATCTTACTGAGTTAAAATATAATAAAGTTTATTTGGAAGAACAAAGGGTCAGAAACTTCAAAGAGACCAGGGGTAGAAAGATGTAAAGGACACAGACTTAGTAGTACCAGACCTCAAACCATACTATAAGGTGAGACCATTGTTGAGACAATTTCTCAGTTAGAATGCAACTGGGTTGAAATATTGCTGTGGTGCAAGAAATGACAAGCTGGGGCAGCTAGGTAGTGTAGTGAATAGAGCTCTGGCCTTAGAGTCAGGAGGACCTGAGTTCAAATCCAGCCTCAGACACATAACACTTACTAGCTGTGTGACCTTGGGCAAGTCACATAACCCCATTGCTTAGCCAAAAAAAAACCCCAAACCCAGAAATGACGAGCTGGTTGAATTAGAAAAGCATGGAAAGATTTGGGCTTATGAAGGAGGATGCTGTCCAACTTCAGAGAAACAGATGATAGGTAGAGATAAGTATGGTACAGACTAACATATGTGTATGAGTGTATATGTATATGTGTGTATTATTATAAATATGTATATATAAGTGTATATATGTATGTAGACATGTGTCGGTATATATGTATATGTATATATATATGTGTGTGTACATATACATGTATATATCTGTGCTTAATTGTAGCCTTCTTTGGGAGGGAGGGAAAAATAAAGTAAGAAGTATATAGCAAAAAACAAAAGAAAACCTACAAGGAAGCAAAGAAAAGATAGACAGCTTTGAATACAATGAGTAGTATTTACTATACAGGCTTTCTTGAAATGGAAATTTATTGTTTATATTGAATCCTTTCTTATGTTCTGCTATGTAATGTCAGGTTTTTTTCTCTTTTTTTCTTTTGTATTTTTCTTATTTTGTATTTAAGTTCAAAATTTAAAAAAAAGAATAGAAAAATCTCTAAATCCAGAAATTAAAGGAAAAGCAATGATTTTAGATATGCATTATTAGTAATGCGCAAAAAAAATGGAAAATTACAAAATGGAAAGTCAAAGTTATTCTTTGTTTTGACATCATCATAACTTAAAAATCTAAAGGAAAAGCAGCAATGGCAATTTAAGTGAACGTAAGTGGATTAATAATTTACTTTTTTCTTTTAAAAATACATTTCACTTTCTGATATTGTACATGGAGAGCATGAAATTGATTGCTCAGATCTTATTCTATTTTTTTTCTCAACAATTTGTAGTGGCTTTCAAAAATAAAAAGCCTGATATTGGCTGAAAAGCAAAAAAATATATAGAAAAGAGTTAAAATGATTCATAATGTAATAGGAAATTAACAATGGAGGAATACATCTGTCAGAACCCATAGCAAACACGTGAAGTAATGGGGTAGTACATTTACTGAAATACCTGGCTGAGAAAACTTGACAATTCTGTATAGTAAGGCATTCATTCTCTGTTACTAAATTGCATCCAAATTCTCTAAGCCTTAACTTCTATATATGTTGATTTTTTTGCACAATATTCTACATCTAATAGATAATAATCTGCAATCAACAGACTTTTAGTAAATGCCTACTATGTGCCAGGGCCTTAGTGTTAGGCACACAAAGAAAGGTAAAAATGAGTCCTTTCTCTGAAGGACCATGCAGTGTAATGGGGAACATAACATGAAAAGAACTATGTGCAAACAAGCCATGTACAGGGTAAATTTTAAATAATCAACAGACAGAAATCACTAGAAGCACTAAGAAGGATTGGGAAAGGCCCCTTGTGGAAGGTGGGATTTTTGTTTAGATGTGAAGGAAGCCAGGAGGTAGAGATGAGGAGGGAGAGTATTCCAGGAATGGGAGACAATCAATGACATTGCAAGGAGTCAGAAGATGGACTACCTTGTTAAAGGAACATCACTGGATTGCACAGTATATAGTGGGAATGAGGGGGAAGTGCTATATGTGTAAGAAGACTGGAAGTAAGGGTGGATCAGGTTATGAAGGGATTTGAATGCCAAACAGAGAATTTTATATTTGATCATGGAGGTGATAGGGAACCAATGGAGTTTATTGAGTACAGGGGAAACATGGTCAGACCAGCACTTTAGGAAGATCATTTTGACTTAGGAATGGTAACTTTGACAGCTTAGGGGAGAAATGGAGAAAACACGGGCATGTTGACAGGCAGTAGGAACAGTTCTGTGGTAGGGAGAACAATCAGCAGGCTATTGCAATAGTCCAGGTGTCAGGTGATGAGGACAAGGTGATGGCTCTGTCAGAGGAGAGAAGGTAGTAAATATGAGAAATGTTATGAATGCGAAATTGACAGACTTTGGCAACAGATTAGATATGGGTCTGTGTAACATAGAGTGAAGATCTGAGGATGACAACTAGGTTTCTAGCCTGAGTACCTGGAAGGATGGTCATACCATCAACAGTAACAGAGAAGGTTAGAAGAGCAGAAAGTTTTGGTGGAAAGACAATGAGTTCAATTTTGGACATTTTGAGTTTAAGATGACTACATGACATGAAGTTCAAGATGTCTGAAAGGCAATTGGAGATTCAAGAATGGGGACCAGCAGAGAGGTTAGGGCAGGATAGGCAGATTTGAGAATCATCAACATACAGATGATAATTGAATCCATGCAAGCTAATGAGATCACCAAGGGAAATAGTAGAAGGAGAAGAAGAGAAGGTTCAGGACAGAGCATTGGGGGACACCCATGATTAGTGGGCATCAGCTGGCTGAAGACTCAGCAAAGCAGACTGAGGAATGGTCAGATAGGTAGGAGGAGAACCAGGAGTGAATGATGTCTCTAGAGAGAAGAGTATGAGAGAGAAAAGGGTTACTTAGAGTGTCAAAGGATGTAGAGAAGTCAAGAAGGATGAAGACTATGGACCAATATTTTACACTGTATATCAAGATAAGGTCAAAATGGGTACATGATTTAGTCATAAAGGGTGACATCATAATCAAATTAAGAGAACAAGAAATAGTTTACCTGTCAGATCTACGGAGAAGGGAAGAATTTATGACCAAACAAGAAATAGCTAGCATTATGAAATGCAAAACAGATAATTTTGATTATATTAAATTAGAAGTTTTTGCACAAACAAAACCAATGCAACCAAGATTTGAAGGAAAGCAGAAAGTTTTACAGCAAGTATCTCTGATAAAGGCCTCATTTCTCAAATACATAGAGAGCTGAGTCAAATTTATAAGAATACAAGTCATTCCTCAATTGAAAAATGGTCAGAGAATATGAACAGGCAGTTTTCAGATGAATAGATCAAAGCTATCTATAGTCACATGAAAAAAATGCTCTAAATCACTATTGATTAGAGAAATGGAAATTAAAACAATTCTGAGGTACCACTTTACACCTATCAGATTGTCTTATATGACAGAAAAAGAAAATGATAAATGTTGGAGAAGATATGGGAAAATTTGGACACTAATGTATTCTTGGTGGAATTGTGAACTGATCTAGTCATTCTGGAGAGCAGTTTGGAACTATACCCAAAAGGCTATAAAACTGTGCATACCCTTTGATCCAGCAATACCACTACTAGGTCTGTGTCCCAAAGATATTACAAAAAAGGGAAAAGTACCTACATGTACAAAAATATTTATGGCAGCTCTTTTTATGGCGGCAAAGAATTGGAAATTGAGAGAATGCCCATCAATTGGGGAATGGCTGGACAAGTTGTGGTATATTAATTCAATGGAATACTATCATGCTATATGAAATGTTGAGCAGATTTATTTCAGAAAAACCTGGAATGACTTGCATGAACTGATGCTGAGTGAAGTGAGAACTAAAAGAACATTGTACGCAGTAAAAGCAACATTGTACGATGATAAACTATAATTGACTTAGATCTTCTCAGCAACACAGTGATATGAGATAATTCCAAAGACTCATGATGGAAAATGCTTTCCATATACAGAGAAAGAACTGATGGAGTCTGAATGCAAATCAAAGCATACTGTTTTCACTGTATTTTTTTCATGTTTTTTTCTCCTTTTGTTTTGTTTCTTCTGTCACAACATGACTAATGTGGAAATATGTTTTACGTGATTGCACATGTATAACTTATATCAGATTGGTTGCCATCTTGGGGAGGAGGAAGGAAAAGAAAGTAGGGAAAAAATTGGAACTCAAAATCTTATAAATGTTGAAAATTATCTTTACATGCAAATAGAAAAAAATGAAATATATTTACATTTTTAAAAAAGGATGAAGACTGGGAAAAGGGCATTAGATTCAGCAATTAAGGCAACACTGTTAGCTTTGGAGAAAGCAGTTTCAGTTGAATGATGAAGTTGGAATCTAAATTGTTAGATTATTCAGAAGAGAGTGAAAGAAGAAGAGGTGGAGGCATCTATTGTAGATAGCCTTCTCCAGAAGTTTAGGCACAAAAGGGAAGAGAAATATGAGACAAAAGCTATAGAGGATGGACACACCAGTGAGGAGTTTTTGAGAATGGTGGAAACATGAGCATATGAGCAGTTGGTAAACATCCAGTAGACAGGGAGAGATTGACAATAAGTGAAAGAGTGGGGATTGTAGAGCAGGCAATCTGCTGGAAAAGCTGGGATAGATGGAATGAAATCACTTGTGCATGTTGCAAATTATCCTTGGCAAGGAGACGGGCCACCTCATAACATGAGAGAGCGGCAAAGGGGGAGACAGTGGCAGAAGGTATGAAAATGGTGTAAGAAGGAGAGGAAAGAAGAAGAGAGAGCTCACGTTTAATGGTCTCAATTTTTTTTTCCAGTAAAATATGGTACAAAGTTCTCGGCTAAGAGAATTGGGATAAAGGGAACTCTGGGTAGTCTGAGGCAGGTTGAAAAGATTTGGAAGAGCTGCTATGATAAGTGGGATAGTGAGTTAAGTAGGGAGGCATAAAAAGGATTGCCTTGACACACTGAGGGCCCAGTTGAGGTTATGTAACATTCATTTGTAGTGGCTAATCCATACAGTTTTCTGAAAATCCATAGTGATTTTCTCCAGCTTCATTTAGCAGTGCAAATATAGAAGCCACGGCAGCGGGTGGTAGAAGTGGAATTCAAAGAGGACCAGATATGAAGCTTGAAGATTTGGCTACTACTCCAAGCTTATAAGATTAGAGACCTTACTAGGTCAGTCACTAAATTTCTTTGGGCCCTAGTTTCCTCATTAGTAGGATAGCAATGATTATTCCTGTCCTGTCTACCTTACAGAGCAGTTGTATGAAACAAATGAGATTTTATATATATATATATATATGTATATATATATATATATATATGTACATACATATATATAATATATATTTGTATACTATATGCTTTATATATTTATATAGTATATGTATAAAGGCCTTTATAACCATAAAATGCTATATAAATATTAATTATATTTTTGCATAGATACACTGAGACTAAATTGCTCAAAAAAATGAGCAATAATTTTTCAATGATCAGTAGTGTTTAAAACTTTCATTTTTGCATTTTGAAAGGAAAATAAAGGGAAAATAGGAGACATCCATTTATCTCATTCTATTTGTTTTATTTTGCTATTTGTGTACTCTTGAGATTTGCCATAAATTCATGTACTTGAAGGCCACTATTATGTTATTTGTATAACGCTATCTTCACCTTTCACAGCTAAACTGCCTAAATTCCCTTTAGCTTTCTTCACAGAAACCTCTTCTTCATCTCTATTGTTTTTTAGCTGCTGTTCTTGGCAAATCTTCAAATTATCTGATTTCCACATTGTGAATTCTACAAAGATGTTACACACATCTCACAGATGGGATTAAACATTTTTATAGCCCATAATTTTTTCCAGTAAATATATTTGTTTGTTATAGAATATGTTTGTACACCAGATTTAATAGTAAAATGCTTGAACTATGTGCTATAAGAGTCTATCTTCAGCTTTAATTTATGAGCTTCTTGAGTTTAGGTAATGTGCCTTTTATATTAGTTTTATCTATTGAAATGAGAAGGTAGTTTATCTACTACTCATACATATCAGGTCTGGTGGATAGAATTGGATTTTTGTATGTATGTTTATTTTGGTCAAGACCTTTGATTTTGTCCTTGCAGAGAAGTCTCTCTAGTGGCAGAGACAATTACTTTGTTCAGTATTTAGCAGATATGTTTACAGAGCAACTGGTGTACTGAGAGTTTATATAACTTTCTAGTGAGCCACAGCTAGTCTGCGGCAAAGGGAGAACTTGAACCCAGGTCTTCCTGATTTGAGGACCACACCTCTATCTGTTACCATCTGTTAATGCCTTTCAGATATATGTGTGTGCGTATATACATATAACATTAATTAATCATGATTTCTACTTGCTTATCCCTACAAATCCCTGATCCTGGCATCGTTACCACAGAGAATGTTATTAATTTTATGCTATACATAGAAGTATAATAAAATCATACAAGTTTGTGGAACTTAGACTGCAAAACAAATGATAGCATAGACATACACCCACATGAGCCATATCTATGTGACTGTTAAGAAAATATATTGTTCTGGCAAGGAAAGTCACAGTGCATATGGTTGTATATAACAGAATCTTAATGACTGAGTTGGACGGTTAAACTCACCAAAATGTTTGTTTTAAATGTGCCTGCTTTGTCATAATAAGGTCAGGTTTCTGCCCAAAATGTTTGTTTTCAATTGTGTAGTCAGACCAAATGGTGTGCTGAATAAACATTACAACATCTTCCTAGTCAAGCCAAAGCAGAATAATGCAGTTTGTGACAATAGGAATCCTTAATTTACCTCATATTTATTTATCTTGGGTATCAGAGATGGAGAGATTTCAGAGACCAGCAATCTCATCACACACTGGAAGACAGTGGGGCTCAGAGAGAATGTGACATGGCTAGCTAATGACATAGCCATCACTGATGTCCATGGCTCCTGACTTGTGGCATAGGGCTCTTCTCTTAGGTGTCCCAGAAGGCATTTGGGTATATAGAGAACTCAGTCCTTGACGGTAACCTTCTTAACGATAAGGTTGATTTAGGTGAGTCCTTGAGAGCTCCTAAGATCAGCAAACAAAACTCTAAACTATTTCAAAACAGAATTGCAGGTGGTATGTCAACCCTGATTCTGTGATATCCCTTTGACAATTCAAGGAAATTCGTTGCCCATCTCTGAATCTCATCTATATCTTTCATGGCTAAAGAAATGACCTTATGTTAGGGATATGATTACTTGAAATAAAAACACGAAATCTAAATATAGCATAGATAAGATCCTCCATTTTGTAGGACTGAAGGCTAACAATTTTAGTGTAGTCAGAATAGGGACAGGGGTGTTGGGTTGGAAGAGGAAAAAGAAATAGACCATTGTGCCATGTGTCATCGTCAGTGGTCACCACAAATATGAAAAACTATGAATCCCAAATCTATTAACCTGGAGTGTTTCTTTCCCACATAGTCAGATAATAAAGCAACCATAATCTGTGGAACAATCTGATACAGCTGTAAGAATTTAGTGGTCTGTTTGGAATTCTTGGATCCACTGTAAGTCATATTATCCCATCAACTTCAAGTAATTATCATTAGTTGCAGAGCTCTGTGTAGAAAAATTGACAAGTAAAGGTGCCAGAGCAGTGAAAACTTTTTTAGGCAGAGGTTACACTTTCAAAAAGGTTCTGGTGTGTGGAGTAGAATGATTGGAGAAAAATCTGCCTGCAAGGAAAATAGGTGAGTAGGATAAGGCTGTGAAGAAGCTCTTATTACAAAGAATGGAAATATGTTCTGAAGGAAAGAAATGATCAGTGTGTAATGACAATAATCAGAGGCATATCAATCAGCAGGGAGATCATTATGATGAACAAGGAGAATTCAATGTTATTATTTATTGAATACCAATAGTGTACTTGGTCTTGTAGAAAACAGGTTTCAGGTTAGGAATGGAGTTTTCAAAAGGGTAATAATTTTGAAAAGTTTTATTCAAATTATTTTTAAAAATGGTCTAAAAATGCACGTTGACATGGAAAAGTCTACTTGGAGCAGTGATTTGTCCCAGTGGTGATTTTTAACTACTTCTATGAATTTCTACCTTGTTTATGCTCATATTTTGAGATTAGAGATGCATAAAAATATTTATTTTAGTTAGTGAATATTATTTATCATTACCCAGAGAGTAATTCTGAGGGTATAACACTTTGATCATTTCTCATCATATGCTTTTAGAATCTACTGTTTAGTGGACTATCAGTGCCTCCACTGGTGTCCTGACATTCTAGTCATTAGTTAGTTATACACTTTTAAATAAACTATAGAACCAATTGAATCCATTCAGGTGTATTGAGAAGTTAATTAAGAGTAGATTAAAACTTGGATTTTTATATAGATTTCAGAAAGATACTGTGAAATTTAAATAGTATGAAATTCTTGGCACATTTTCCTATCAAAACTAACTTTCAGGGGGCAGCTAGGTGGCGCAGTGGATAGAGCTCTGGCCCTGAAGTCAGGAGTACCTGAGTTCAAATCCGGCCTCAGACCAAACACTTGACACTTACTAGCTGTGTGACCCTGGGCAAGTCACTTAACTCCAATTGCCTTAAAAAAAAACAACCAAAGAAAAGAAAACAACTAACTTTCAGGCAAACCAGTGCTACTAAAATATTCACTTTATTTCCTGATTATGTTGAAGAAAGTTATATTTTTCTTTTTCTGGGATTCTTAAGGCATTTTCTACCACTTGCAGACACACTTTGCTGATTAAATGAAGGAGTAAGAGGAGAGCAGAAATTTATGTCTGTAGGCACTTGTGTTCTACAGATTTCATTGTCATTAAAACTATGCCCATGAAAACCACTTACAGATACCTATAAAGACTCTAGATTTTTAAATTCTGGTAACATTACTGGAGATCATGTTTATAACTGTGTCCCTCTGTCAGTTATATGTCTTTGGGGCAAAACACAATGCTGGTAAGTGCACCATACTGTTTTTGTGTAGATCTAAGATTCTGATCATTTTCCTTTGGACTCTCGCCTGCTGACAGTGTACTAGAACACTAGGCTGAGATCGTAAAACACAAAAATCATGGTGAAAGAATAAGAAAGAAAAAAATAAGCCATGCCGAACATTTGAATTAGTAGCAACACATTTCATATGGCTTTGAAGTTTGCTCCTATGTTTTATAAAGCTACATGCTTTTAGAGCTTTTATCATCAAATACCCGAGAATTATTTCCTCATAAGCATTTGGGCATGATTGGTAAAATTCTGGAGGTAGAGACTGAAATAAAAAGGAAAAAAATTCCTCAAATGTTAGACTTGTTCCATGTAAAGACCATTTTTCAAAGCTCTTGTCTATAATACATTACCTACTCCTAAACAAACAACTGAAAAAAGAAGATTGATACAGAAAAGGAAGAAGCCAATATTGAGTGGTCACTATAGAACACTGTACCATGGATAAGAGGTGAGAAATAATACTTGGCTGAAAGAGCCAGATTCATCAGTAATATCTGGGCCCTACTTTTCTCCTTTTTCAAACAAGGACCACATGATCTCCAGGGTCTCTTCTATTTCTTTCTTTCTTTTTTTTTGTGAGGCAATTGGGGTTCAGTGACTTGCTGGGGGTCATTCAGCTAGTGTCAAGTATCTGAGGCCACATTTGAACTTAGGTCCTCCTGACTCCAGGGCCGGTACTCTGTTCACTGCACCACCTAGCTGCCCCTCTCTTCTATTTCTAAATTCTATTAACTGGGTTCAAGTTCTGACTCCATTGCTTAGTATCCACTCCAGCTAATAGCCTGCATGCTACTTTTCCTTCCTTTCACAGCCAAACTCCTAGAAAAAGCTGTCTGCACCTGTTGATTTTATTTCTTCTCAACCCTTTGTAATCTGGCCTCCAGCGTCTTCACTCAATTGAAACTGCTCTCTCCCTGTAGTTACCAATGATCTATTGATGGCCTTTTCTCAGTTTTCATCCTTCTCATTCTCTCTGAATCATGTGATCCTGTTGATTACACTCTCTTGTCTTTGAGTCTTCATTACATGGCTTTCTTTCAGATCTTTTTCTATTTCATCTTAACTTTCTTCTTAGTTTCCTTTGTGTGTCTATCATCTATATCAACCCCCTAGCTGTGGGTGAATGCATGTCTCTATGCTGGGCCTTCTTATATTCCCTCTATATTGTTTTCTCACTTTGTGACCTCATCAAATCCCAGGTGTCTAATTATGATTATTATTTAGATTACTTCCCAAATCTCTATCTTGACCCATAATCTCTCTTCTGAGCTGTAGTCTTTCATTTCCCTCTATTTATTAGATATTTCAAACTGGATATCCCATAGACTTTTCAAATTCAACCTATCTGAAATAGAACTCTTTCCTTCCAAATCCATTCCTCTTCCTAGCACCTTTATTTCTTTCTGTCTAGAAAACTACTACTCTTCCAGGAAATTGGGTTTACCAACTTCATTTTATCCTTGACTCTTCACTCTACCTCAATTCACAAACCCAATGAGTTGCCAAAGCTTCCCATTTCTACCTCCACAGTTTCTTTCATATCTAAGTTAAGTAAACAACCATCTATCAAGAGCTTTTGATGAGCCTTGCACTGTGCTGAGCACTGAGAATACAAATGCAAGCAATTCCTGTCACCAAGGAGTTTACACTCAAATGGGAAACTCAGAAATGAAGAGTGGAACAAGAGCTGAAGATACTCAGTGGCATGGTAGAGAAAGTAAGGGAGTTCAGAGTAGCATCAACAGAGGAATGAAGAAATGGTTGATTTGGGCATGATCCTTAAAATGGACATTCTGGGAGAAACCAGCCAATCAGAGAGAGAGGCCACGGGGGCAGAGGGTACACATACAGAGGGACTGTATGAAGTCCAGGGCTAGAGTGAGCTGCCAGTGTGAAGATGTTTCTGGGGACATTGTAGAGAAAGTCCAGGAGAGTTCAATAGTGTCTCCTCTTTACTTTCGGCCCTCTGGACTGTCATAATAGCTTCCTAATTGTGCTCCTTGTTTCAAGCTTCTCCTCATTTGAAGCCATCCTACACAGAACTAGCAGTGATTTTCCTAAACTGTAAGTCTTACTATGTCAATACCCTATTCAAACTCCCCCTTATTATGTCAAAGATCAAATACAAACTCCTCTGCCTGGTTTTTAAAGATTTTGCTCCAAACCATCTTTCCAACTTTATTATTATACATTACCTCCACCTCCACTTCCACACTCTACAATCAAACCCAACTTGCTTTCCTGCTATTTTTATATATAATGCTTCCTTTCCCATCTCTGTACCTTTGCACTGACTATATCCCACACCTGGAATGCAGTTCTATCTCATATAGTCCCTCCTACCTCTTAAAATCTCTCTTGCATGAATCTTTGCTTGCATGATTAAAATATATTTTTAGACACCTACTATGTACCAGGAATTGTGTTACACATCGGTGATGAAAAATCAAAAGGAAGACATTCTTTCCTCTCAGAATTTAAATTCTACTATAGGTAAATAATATCTATAAGGGGATTGTGGCCAAGGAAAGGAGTCTTACTTTGGAGAATCATAGGACTCTCCAGAAAACTGCTATCCTCTTTCCAAAAGTAATTATAGTATTTATTTTATTACTGTTCCCAGGGCAAGAGGGGGAAGGTTGCTGGTAGGGCAGGATATGAAGGGATATGAAGTGGAATTAGTTAGATATAGTCCTTGAGGGGAATTTGCACTCACTGACCAAATAAGCTCAGCCCCTGAGTGAAGGTCCATGCTTATGGTATCTGATCCTGATAGGTCTGCTCAAATGCAGTGACCAGCAAGGAAGGATAGATGGTAAGATGTCCTAAGACGTCTGCCATGTATGCATGTGAATCATGGTCTGGGTAGGATCAGTGAGATATAATTTAGCTGATGTGTTTCCTGATCCACTTTCTCTCCAACCCCAACTCCCTACCCTCTGCTAGTGACCTTCCCCATCCAACTAAATGCCTTAATTCATTTTGCATAAATTTACTATATATTTATGTGTATGTTGTCTCCTCCAACAGAATGTTAGTTTCTTGGGAACAGGGGTCTTTCTATCCCCAAAGCTTAGCACACTGGCCTGGAACATAGTAGGCACTTAATAAACTCTTGTTGATTACTAGCTGCGTGATTTTACACGAGTCAAAACTTCAGCTGTATGAACCTCAGTTTCCTCATCTGCAAAATGGAGAGGTCATTTCAGTTCAATAAACATTTATCAAGTGCCTACTATACTTAAAAGCAATGGGCTAGGTACTGGAGATACAATGGTCAAAATAAAATAGTTCCTGCCCTCAGAGCTCATAGTCTACTGGAAGGATGCAAGGTACATACAAATAAGTAGATAGAATGTATATACGATGCAATGCAAAATCATTTCAAGGAAAGAGTGGTAATAACTTAGATCAGGAATAGTACCACATAGGAGGGGGCACTGGAGTTGTATTAAAAGAAAGTATGGATTCTATGAATCAGAGATTGACAAAGAAGTGAATAATGGACTATCTACTTCACAGGGATGTTGTTAAGGAAGTACTTTGTAATTCTTCAAGTGATACATTCATATATTATTACTATTATTACTGTTAACTATACATTTAAGATTTTTTTAGAAATAAATATATGTGAATAAATTCACTGTGTTGTGACTAAGTTTTTTTTTTTAACAATTATTATTTTGAGAAGGAGGATGCTTCTTGAGTTGATTTCAATAAGCATTAGAAAAATGGTAACTCCTAATGGCAGGACTCTCTTCCTTGAGTTTTGGTACTACTTTAAAATTATGTCTCTTTTAGTTCTATGACTGCAGTCGATTTGATTAAAACTCATTTATCCATATAAATATACTGAACTATTTCAAGCAGTTGAATCAGATTTTCATGGTCTAGAGAACATTCTACATCTCTGGGCACCTACATACCTGGCTCATAAATTTGGGTGACAGGCTCTGCATTCTATAGAGGATGTTACTGTGCATGTTTTCTATTAAATCCAAATATATCTATCCTTTGGAAGTTTGGATTTTTATGTCCTGATCTGGTACTTTTGATCAATAAATCATCCATAAGATAAACTTTCTTACATTTTTTAACTAAGGGGAAAGGGTTTGCCAAAAGTAGACAAGTACATCTTTCACATGTATGAAAAGATCGATAAATACTAAGTCATTGGTCCTATAGAATTAAAGAATTACAAAATTTAAAGGGGCCCCAGTGATATTTTATTTTGTAGTTAACCTAATGTTTGAAAAAGAACATTTTTTTTTCCTGTAAGAGACCTAACAAATAGTCACCCTTGCTTAGGTTGAAGAGCTAAAATGAGGGTTAGGGTTAGGGTTAGGGTCCACTGCTCCCTGAGTAAGCCCCCTGTACTTTTGGACATCTCTAATCATTAGGGTGGTTGTGGGCTTTTTTCTTACTTCAATTCTAAACTTGCCTTTTTGACACTTTTACCCACTGCTTTTAGTTCTTCCCTTGAGGCCTAGCAGAACTAGTCATTATAATGTCTCTTCTACAGGGCATCCCTTCGACCATATGCAAACAACTATCATGGATCCCCAAGCATTCTTTTCTCTAGGCTAAACATTGCTAACTCCTCCAACTAAACTTTCTATGGCATGAACTGAAGGGCCTTTGCAATCCTGGTGGTTCTTTTCTGAATACGTTCTGGATTATCAATCAATGCCCTTGACAAAATGTGATTCATAGAAATGAGTGTAACACTCCAGCGACCTCGAGTATTTTGTAAACAAAATAGATATGTTTTCAAGTCATGGAGGCTCTCAGTGAAGCTAAGTGTTTTAAATTCATTTTACAAGAATGGTAAATTATAAAATGCTATGTAATGCTGACCAGTTTATATGCTACATTTTCATTTCATTAAAATGGCAACCACAGGATGAAAGAATAGAGAAGAAAGGAATGTTTTTATCTAATATTGCATATTAAATTCCTAATAGATAGAATTTAGAAGTTAATTACTGGAGATAGATCATCTGGGAAAACTATTATAAACCATTCTAGTGTTAAAGCAGAATGAAAATTACACAGTAGGTCAGGAATCCTTATTATCAGGGATATAGCTTGTCTTTCTGTTTTTAGAAATATATTATCCATTTCCAAATAGCTTCAGTGGGACATAGTAGGACAGAAACAGCATTCCATAACTTTGAGAGGGATTTTATCTGAAATATGTGTGTATAAATGCACACATACTTGTGTACATACACACATGTGCATGCATGTATACATAATATTATACACATATATACACATCACATTTCAAAAGATCTTGCATTCTCCAAAAAAATGCCAACTTTTTTAAATCCAATAAAAAATCCCTTCCTCTTTGCTAAAAACAAATGGACTAGCAAAGAAAAACTCCAAGATTACTTATTATTCCTTGGTCAGGAGTAATAGATTGATATTTGGTGTTTTTATAGCACAAGGTTGGTATTCTTGATATAGAGATGAATTTTCCCATGCTCTTCATTGCTTGTTCTCCTAATCTACAAAAGCTCTTTACTTCTTCATGACCCTCCTCTACTTCCAAAGCTACCTCAAAATTCACACATCTCATTAAGTCTGTCTTAATTCCACCAGCATATGAAAATACTATTTCTTCTTCCCTTTTCTTCACAACAGTGTAAATATTAGCTCCATTTTAAAGATGAGGAAACTGAGATTCAGGAAACTGAGAATTTAAGTGACTTACTCATGATGACACAGCTAGTCAATATCTGGGGTGGAATTCAAACCCAGGTCTTGTTTTACCTGAAGTTTATTGCTCTTTCCACTGTTTCCACACTGTACAGCATGGTTCATGGTATTTAAATGGATTTGTTGTTGCATCAATTTAGGAGTTCCTTCTAACTATGCAGATTTCACTTCATCCCATAACTGCTCATTCCGTACAACCTTCATTCATGTTCTTCCAAAAGTTCACCAGAGGGGTCAACATAATAGAGGCTCATCTCACTTTCTCCTAACAAACTCTTGGGAAACCCTCTGGCTGTCCAGTAAGACACAGTAAGAAAGGTGAACGTCCCTCACTCTTGCTACATGACCACTGGATAGTCTTTCCTGTTATACAACAGCTTGCTGATATCTTTTACCTCTATTCTTCCTCAGGGTTCCTCACTAGTTATACCCTGCAGCTTCATCACTTTTACCACGTGCTTTTCCATTACTGTCTATGTCATACCTATTTTTCATTCTTCAGAGGCAGAAGAGATCCAACAGTACCATATGACACCAGTAAAATATTTGAATTGAAAAATATATATTGAAATGCTTTTGTTGAATAGGAATAAAAGTACAGAATTCTAATCAAAGAAGAGAGATTTACATTTCATGCAAAGAGGTGTTTTAGTGAAGAATAAAAGTACAGGTTATCCCTCAGAATTATGTTTTTGTAGGTCAAACACTTAAGGATGTGGACTTGTAGGAAAAGGAAGCCTATGAACTGAACTCAACATAATCAAAGTTATCTAGTATTTAATTTATGCACTATTCACATTAATATTACCTAATTAATAAAGGCTATAATGTTAATTTAACAAAAAGAAAAAATCTTCAGCAGTGGATTAATTTTTCTGATTAAAATGTAATTACAATCTTACAGACCATCTCAACTTGGCTCAGTTACTAGTGGAAATACATTAACACTGGATAGTATAATTCTTATGTCAAATTATAAGATATCCCTCTGATTATTTGTAATGCTCTAAAGTAATCCACAAGATGACACAGGTTATTCAAACATAATTCATAAGCATAGTAAATAGGAAGCATCATCCCAAGGGGTTAGAAGGATAGAAGAAGGAGTATACATGTTACTGGTTATTACAGAATGCTAAATGTTACAACATGGGGGAGGTGTGAGGAGAGTATAAGTCTTATTGATAGTGTGATTGTAGGGTTGTTACTTATACCTCTTGAACTTTATATAAGCCACAGGCTGGAAATGATTGTGATACACACAGATACATAATTCAATTCAATAATTATTTATCATGTTAAGAGTCCATATATTTGGTGCTAAAGATCTAAAGTTATATACAGCATGGTTCCTTTCTTCATGGAACATATAATCTAGTGGGAGGAGATATAACAAAGACTCAAATATCTTTAGAGAAGAATATAATGAGATAAAGTACAATGAAAAAGTCCTATGCCAATTTCAAGGAAGGAAAAATGATTTCTGAATGGGATCATGCAAGGATTTCATGGAAGAGATAGCATTTCAGATGAGCCTTGAAGTATGGTAGGATTTTAACAGGTAAAGATGGGGATGAACAAGAATATTTTAGAGGTAGGAATAATATGGGGAAAAAAGTATAGTGGCAGGGGAACAAGGAATATGTATAAGAGACAGCAAAAGTCCAGTTTGTCAGGGACACAGAGCACATAGTTAGGAATACAATGGTAAGAGTGGAGGAGCCAGGGTGACACTAGATTAAATATTATATTTTCAAAGATAAATATTATCTACATGAAGATAGAATCCTACTTATTCCAGTTGAGAGTTGTTATCTTTAAACAAGAAATATGTTCTTTCTCATATTAAAACTGTTGCTAAAACATGATGACTCATTTTAAACAAATTTCTTTATGTAAAATAAGTACTTTTTTCATAATTCTGGCAGGTTATTTTTTTAAAGTAAATGAGATACCAGCTATGAATCTATAATATAATGCATAGATAGCTACAAAGATGTAGAAATGGAAGAACAATGTCTTTGCTTTTAGTTTTTGAAGCAGAAGAAAAATGACTGTGCTCAAAACTTCGCTTTTGCATACACAGAACTACAAATGTTGTAGTCATTTGATCCATCTCTCTATTTGTCTCTGTCTCTGTTTTTCTCCCTGTTCTCTCTCTTACACACAAACACTTAGAAATATGCATATTCACTCTTACATCCCAGCTGGTTGTGTGTAAAGAAAATTAGATGAAATAAACCTATTACTAACAAGGGGATTATGAAACCACAAAACAAAATTATATTACAAATACTGCCATTGGATTTAGTAGATGACAAAAGTTGATTCAGCAATTTCTAGACTATTTCTGTATTTAAAGCAGATGAAAGAGATAAATATGTTTTGCAAATTTATTCCCCCCCCCTTCCAGGAGGATTATGCAAGTTAAACATTTAAACAAATCTCTTATTAACATTTTAAAGGAATCAAGGGCATCTTCAGAAATTTGGTAATGTGGAATGAATTCTGAAAAACATCTCATAGTTCTATTACTGGGTTTATGGTACTTACAGGAGCCTAAGTAAAATATAAACTAATTGCAACTTTTGCTTTTCAGCATTATATATCAAACTAATCTCTCTCTCTCTCTCTCTCTCTCTCTCTCTCTCTCTCTCTCTCTCTCTCTCTCTCTCATTTTATTCATATTTACTCATATTCAGTTTTTACTGGGTCCCCTGCTGAAGACTTGGTGGCATTGCTCCCTGCAATATATCCAATGAAATACAGTACAATGTGGCTGCTTTTTTTCTAGAAGTATATTCTGATATCAGGGGGAAAATCCAGGGCAACAATACAAAAACAGTATTACTCAAAACTAATAAAATGTTTCTGCTCTGCTGCCATCCATTTAATAACCCAAGCTGACCTTTTTTTTCCCCCATTGTTCCTGAAATTACCTACTGGTTGATGAAATGACATTATACCTGTCCCTTCACAAAATAAGCTCAGAGGAGAGAAGATCCTAAATGTTACTGACTGAAAATACTCACTATTCAGCCCAGAAGGAGCAGGGCTCGGCAAAGAAAAGGGAATAGTTGGCATATGGTTCAGAATCACATGGCAAGCTGATGCATGGAAGTAGCTTCATGCTATACTTAAGAAAGCAGCAAACCTTCCAACAGCTGGTCATTTCTGACTTCACAGTTATATACTTGGCCTCCACATGGCTTTCTCCTGAGCTTTGGAGACCCCAGGACAACCTGAAGATTAAAACCAGGTCAGAAGTGTCCCTATCTCTCCGCTCAACCATCACTCTAGTATTTGTCCTCAGCACCTCATGAAAGGCCTACTGTGATAGCCTACTGGTGGATGCCTCGTCTATCTCCACTCTAACCCAGCTTCCACTCAGCTGCAGAAGAAATTTTTCTAAAGCACAGTTTGACCTTGTTACCCTCCTCCACCTTCTCATCTAGGTCCTGTTCTATCTTTCTAGTCTTTTGCTTTATTTCCTTCCACGTACACTACCATGCAGCAGCACTGTCCTTCTTGTTGTTCCTAGTATGTGCCACTCCATCTCCCAACACAACCTTTGCCTGGGCTGTCCCTCATGACTAGGATTCCTTTCTTCCTCACTCCTGCCTCCTGGCTTATCTGGTTTCCTTTAAGACGCAGTGCAAGTTCCATATTCTGCAGGAGGCCTTTCCCAGTGGGCCTCTCCTCTCTACATGATAGTGTTTTCTGTCTGAGATGACCTTCTACTTGCTTTTCTTCTGCCTTTCTTTGTATCCCCCAGACTTGGCACAGTGTGCCTGGTGCATAGAAAATACTGAATAAATGCTAGCTGGACAGGGCCCAGAGCACAGCTAGTTTGCAAAGCTCAGATTTAGCCTTCAGAGGCCTAATGGGGGAACTTAACACTACTTTTCACACTTTCTGCTTAGGTGGTCTCCTAGTATAAGTCTTCTCAAGGTTTAAAGGAAAGATAGCACAAAATCTAGTCCTTTTGATTAAGCAAAAATATTTTTAAAGCAAAATTTTTAATTTTGAAATAAAAGATGTAAAATTTGGGTTTTCTTAATGTGCAATGTTTGATTCCTTGATCTCAGCTGTAGAAATGTATTTTTTCCCACTTTGTTTTGCTTTAATGTCCAGCTGAGCTAATGGCATGTTATAGACTAAAATAACCCTAATTAAAACATGAAACAATCAGGGGGAAAAAAAACAAAAATGTCTTACATACACTGTAAGATTTAAAATAAATGACTTTATTAAATCATCAAAGTTATTTCAATTCCATTACTCATTACTCCTCATGAGTAGTTTGAATAAACCCATCATTAATACCTAGGAGAGCAGTGGACAGAGACTTATACAGGCCCACAAGCTGGATTCTTTTGTTCACCTGGCATGCTGGAGGGCACTAATTAATTGCTAAGGAGGAAAAACACCCTGCCTCTTCTACTGGGTTCTCCCCAGCCAAGTGTAACATCTGAAATGGCTAATAGATAAGTAGCAGACGAGAAAAATGCTTCATCTATAACCAGTTTTGTTCTTCTTCTTCCCTGTCTAGCACTCTTCTGATGACATTATTAATGTTTTATGTTGTTTCTTTTTTAATGTGCATGGCTCAGATATGCATGGGAGATATGGTAAATGTGTATAGACACACACACATGCACACACATAAAAATATATGTTCAAAGAGTAAAAATAAAACTGAAATAGTCCTCTCTCTCTTAAGAAGGGAAAGGGAAGACTCCTCAGTCAACTAACAATGATTTCTTAATTGCTCAATCTGATGGCCTTTTCTTGGTCATCCTTCTTGACTTCTCAGAATTTTTGACACAAATCCTAGATTCTTTATCCTCCCTCAGGTTTAGTAACATCACTCCCTCTTGATTCTCCTTTGATATCTCCTTCTCCATCTCCTTTGCTGGATTATCAACCATGTACAAATCCCATAACTGCAGGTGTTCCCTAAGGCTTTGTCCTGATCCATCTTTTCTTCTTTCTCTCCAGGAGTTCTTAACCTTTCTTTTATGTCATTGCTCCCTTTGGAAAGTCTAGTACAGCCTATAGACTTCTTAGACTAATGTTTTTAAATGCACAAAATGAAGTGCAGAAGCCATTATACATAACGTGGTGACTGAAATATCAAAAACTAAAAATAAGTTCACAGACCTCAGGTTTTTAAGAACCACTATGTTTACACCTCCTTTCAGGGATTTATTCAGTTCTACTGGGGCCTAAAAGATAATCTCAGAGATAATCCAACACTCTTTTATTACAGATGAGGAAATTAAAGCCCACAGAAAAAGTAGTAAGTAGCAAAGCTAGGATTTGAACCCTAGGAACTCTGACTTTAAGTGCAGGGCTTAATTTTTCACCACAATGTCCTTCTTCCTGAGTGCCTTCTGTATATCTCTACTTGTATGTCCTTTAAGCATTTGAAATCCAATGGGTCCCAAATAGGACTCTTTATCTTCTCCCACAGACTCAGCCCTCTGTTAAACTTTCTTATTAAGACATCACATCATTTTCATCATCCAGGTTCACAGTCTCAGAGTCCTTGATTACTTATTTTCCCTTACCTCTTTATAGAATAAATTTACAAGTCTTGTTGATCTCAACTCAACAAAAGTAGCCCTTTCCCATACCCTAACTTGAATATACCCAAAGGTGTTGCCCTTGACTTTCTTCTCTTTACCTACATCCCCTCTTTCAGTGCTCTTATCAGCTGTTGTGGATTCAGTTACCATTTCTATGCAGATGACTCCCAGTTTGTGATGTCTGGTCATCAATCGTTTATTAGACAAAATCTCCCATCTTATAAATCTTTCACTAGCATAGGCCAAACCAATATAAAAAAATGACAATTCTATTTTAATTGATTTATTCAGTAGCATACCAACCAACTATCAAAGAAGTATATTACAGACCTTGAAAAAATAATTAAAAATATTCATCTAGAAGAATAAATGTCAATAATATCAAAGGAACCAATAAAAAAAAGTGAAGGAAGGTAACCTAGCAGTATCAGATTTCAAAGTATATTATCAAGCAGAAATCATCAAAATAATCTGGTGCTGGATAAGAAATAGAGTGGTTAATCAGTGGAATAGATTAGGCTTGTAATATTCAGAAGCAAATGACCTCAGTAGTCTAATGTTTGATAAACCCAAAGATCTAAACTTTTGCGGCAAGAATTCACTATGTAACAAAAACTGCTGGGAAAACTAGAAAAGTAGTCTGGCAGAAACTCTGCTTAGCACAACTTATACCATATACAGACATAAGGTTAAAATGGGTACATGATTTAGACCTAAAGGGTGATATTGTAAGCAAATTAGGAGAATATGGGAAAAAAAAATAGACTTGTCAGACCAATAGATAAGGGAGAAGTTTATGGCCAAACAGGAGACAGAGAAAATCATGGGAGATAAAATGAATAATTTTAATGACATTAAATTAAAATTTTTTTGTTTTACAAATAAAACCAGTGAAGTCAATATTAGAAGGAAAGCAGGAAACTGGGAGAAAAATTTTACAGTAAGTTTCTCTGATAAACATTTCATTGCTCAAATATGTAGGGAACTGAACCACATATATGTATGCATATATGTGTATGTGTATGTATATATATATATATATATATATATATATATATATATGAGCTATTCCTCGGTTATAAATGGTTAAGGGATATTAGACAGTTTCCAGAGGAAGAAATTAAAGCTATCAATAGTCATATAAAAAAATACTCTAAATTGCTAATAGAGAAATGTAAAGTTAAACAACTGTGAAGTGCCACTGTTATACCAAGAAATTAGGGAGTTGACCACCCAGGCTAATTTTAAATTGTGGACTTTATTATATTAGCGCGTGGCTGCCAGGGATATTCACATCCAAATCAAGCAGCCCTCATCAGGGGTCGAGCCAGGGTTTATATAGGGAGTATACAGGACAGGGAGGGGGATGCATCTTTGAAGTCTGGCAAGAGGAAGAGTTTTTTATTATTTTTTTGTTGGCTGGTCAAGGACACCCCTCTCCCTCTATCTAGATATGATAATGCTCTGCAAACTTTCTCACAATGGAGGCTTCCAGAGATATGATCTGAGGGCTGTGGCCTGAGCAGCCAGATAAGGGTCTTGCTAAGGAATTTGGAGGTTTCCAGAGATATGATCTGAGGGCTGGAGCCTGAACAGCCAGATAAGGGTCTTGCTAAGGAATTTGGAGTTTTCCATGGCCTAAAGGGTTCTACTACCCAAATGGTAAAATAATGTTCTGCATTACATTCCCCACTTCTTTTGTGTACTACGTCAAACCCTTGACGTGGTGGGGGCTGCCTCATTATAGGGTGCAAAGAAGGCAGATGCCAGGGTCTGATAATGGGGATCTCTAACCAACAGTAACTTAACTAAATTAATACAGGATCTAACAAAGTCAAGGAGCCAATTAACTAGACAAGGGTCAAGAATTAGGGCTATAGTAAGGAGGAGCAAAGGCCCAGCTAGGGCAGAAATAAGAATGGGTAACCATGGGGAAGTCCAAAACAGGCTCTGGTACCAATTTTTGTTCCCTTCTCATTCCCTCTGCCTGTCTGCAATATTTTTCCGTACTAGGGAAAGCTGCTCCTGAACTACACCTGAGTTATTGGTATAGAAACAGCAGGCCTCCCCTAGGGCGGCACAAAGGCCGCCTTGCCTGAGAAACAATAAGCCAAACCCTCGGTTCTGCAGAACCATCTCTGCCAAGGAGTTGACCTGTCTCTCCAGTTGGGATATAGAGTGCTCCAGATGACTGAGGTCTACATGACCTGAGCACTAAGTTCCTGGTAACTGGCCTCTCCTCGGACTAGGGCAGCGGTACCCACAGCAGTTGATCCCACTAACCCCAACCCACTGAGGATAGGGATGAGGAGGGGAAGGCTTGCTTCAGTAGGACACACTGCCCTCATGATGAAGTACTCCCAACCCTCCAGGCCCTGAAGAAGGGAGACCCTGGGGATAATGGAGACTAATATACATAGAGGCTCAGATTCTTTTAGGAACACCACAGTGGAGACACACTGTGTGATCCCATCCAGACAGTCCCGAACAAGTGCCGGATGGCGCTGAATAAAGAGGAGGAGGATTGGGGAACAACCACAGTACTATTACAGACAGGAGAGTAAGGAGAAGTTTTCAGGGATGTGGTGGATGAGGTAAGACAGGTACCTTTTCCTTGGACATCCCCAGGGTCAACTTAGGTTGTTCCCACCGACAATTTTCCGAGTCTGGGCTATGGGAAACAGAACCATTAACTGCCACTCCCACATAGTATGGGGGTTGTGCATCCATACACAGCCAGCAGCTAGGTCCTAGGTCAGGCCGGGTGGAGTTGACAACGCTATGGATGGCTCGGAGCAGTCTCATAATCGAGGGGTGAGGAGGATCTGCCTGAGGGGTCCTACTAGGAGCCAGAGGAAAAGGGAAGGAGAACCAAGGAAAAGGGGGGATGGGCAAGTAGGTGGGGGCATGTGAAACAGGGAGGGGTAGGGAGAATAGGGAAAAGGGGGGTCAAGGGAGATTGAATAGACAATGGGAATAGATAATGGAGGGAACAGGAAGGCAGAAGTTTGAAAGGCATCTGCACAAAATCAAGGTGGGGCTAGGACTTTCAAAAGGAGATAAAGGAAGGCCTTTCTGGGGCCTATAGACAAGAGGGAGCCAGATCTGAATAAGATTAAAAGGTAAGGCTAAGGCTTTCAAAGGGAGATGAGGGTCTGGGGCCTGTGAGTCAGATTCCCTTTGAGGCAAAGAGCGAAGATCTTGGTTTGGGCCCCGCCCCCATCATTCCCCCCTCAAACAAATAGGAACCAAATTCTTTTGGTGAAAGGGGCGAAGGTCTCTGCTTCTGAAACTGCTTCCTGCTGGCAAGGGGCGTAGAGCTGTCCCTGCCTCTCTGGGTCCCGTTCGAGGGGTCAAACTTCAAAACCTGGCTGATGCCAGGTTCAGTGGACTAGAGACCTTGGGTTGGTATACAGTCATCTGGAAGTTGATGGCTCCGACCCTAGAAGAAAGGAATCTGGCAAGAATATTTAGTAAACATGGACCAAACAAACACAAGAGAAGTATGATCAGTAGTGGCCTCTGTGTTTTCTTTCTGGAGTCCCTGCAGGAACTTGGTTAAGGAAGAATTAGTGCCATCGCCCTGAGTTCCTACTCCCCCCTTTTAGTTTTTGGCAAAGGAATCATCCAAGGAAGAGGACTGCCGTAAGAGCGGACCCATACTGCCAACCCCCACTAAATAGTAAACAAGAGCAAACAACAATATGCATACCTTACATTAATCCACAGGCCCCAATACATACATAGATATATGAAAGAATCCATTTTAACACAGTGCATATAGGATCTTAAATGTTTCAGTCATGCCATGTTTCTCTGATGACATGGACAAGATAAACCACAAGCCATTTCCCTTTTAACATTATTAATTGTAACACAACTTTAAACAAGTATGATATTACCCAAATAACAAAATAACATTCTCACAAACCCCTGACCTAATTGTAAAGAACTTAACTCATATAGGAACACACACAGAACACAAGTCCCAGTTCTATAGTACCCTAAGATGTCACATTGCCTAAGGAACATTTCCAAAATGAGCCCTAAAATGCTTGCATGCATTTCTACTCTTGTTCATAAAACCTCACTAAATTGGTACAAAAGTTCTTAAATAACACAAATTCCAGAGTAGTATTAAGGAAACTGAATTCCTAAGTATTCCAGAATCCCTCATAAGTCTTTAGTTAAAGGCACATAGAGATAGTTCAGTTTTCCCAGTCACACAGGACTAGGTTCAAACAATACAACAAAGTTTACTCATAATTCGCAAAATTGCATAATTACATTAAGTCAGGTACAGATTAAACCAATCAGAGAGCTCACAATAGACTAGTTTGGAAAAGAGAGATTTACATGTAATCAGGGTAACAAAGAAAACCTTAGACAGGAATCATACAAATCAATACAATCAGTATTACCTATATTAACTGACATTAAGTTCCTTGCTCATGTACAATCGGTTTAATTCATAGGCAGTTCAAAAAGGGAGCTCTGCTTCTCTGGCTTAGTGTAAAAATCCAAAACTGTGATCTTCCTACCTAAACATGCTTAAAGCTTGGATTGCTATGATAGATACATCTTGGAAGCCAATCATATCAGTCTAATCCTATTGCTTTTCTCAAAATTTGCTATCCTATTTAATTAGACATCTATCACATTACACCTTTGTCCTATTATTGTGTGTAAACATTTCCTCCTTAGGGGGATGTTATCCCTATATTATTATTATGTGGCCATGAATGTACTTGCATCCTATTACGGTAACACAGGATGTTCCAGAGGGACAGGGTCATATATCATATCAGAAGGAAAGAACTTCCTTAGCTCCATTTGATTCCAGGCATGAGTCATATCTGATAGGTAATCACGTAGTCACTGGATGTTAAAAGCAGGGCCTGGGATTAATCAGGTGGGGATTTCCCTTGTCAAAAGGAAATAGCACAATTGGGAAATAGAGTCAGAAGATCCTATCTAGGCTGTGTCCAAGGTTGTCCTCAAAAGTCTTCCCAGGAACAGACTTCCACCCTTATCAGTTATCAGCCTGCAGCACATGCCATTCTACTATTGGCTTTATGACAACTCAGACAAGTACCCTGGTAATCAAAGCTCAAAACAATAGTAAATGTCTGTCCCATAAAATCACAAATCCTAGATAATAAGAATTTAATCTCACATTGGTAATAGTAAGAGACTGATCACAGAAAAATACTACTGCTCTCATAATTCCTTTAAACAATGGGAACATCTTGAGGTGAGTATAATCAATTGAACCCCAATAAGGGCCAAAAAACCTGAACTAATTCTTTTTTTTTTCAAGTGAACCAAAAACACCCATTTCCAGGACCAGATAGAACTGACCAACATTCTTTCTGTGTGTTATCACTGAGCCCAAGATGTCTGGGACCAAACACTCTCCAGAACAATGGGACTTTTCTTATCTCGGTATCTTATGGACATAGACTATGCTATGTCATGTTAATGGTAAAAGAAACACAGATATCTTGGTCTATAATTTCAACTGACACTTTGACACCCTCCCGCTCTATTGAATTTACAACCCATTCAATTAAGAAAATTTCCTTCCCATGCCACATGTCAAACATATGGAAGCTGCATTTTTTTTTTCAGGGCAGATGACCTTGCCCCCCCCCCCATAGTTTCCAGGGATCCTGGCAAGTTTACAAAATAAGGGGAATTGCCATGTGCCCCTCCTTTTCACACACAAGTAATCAATTAACAATCTTAGGTTTTGATATTAAAACAATAACCCCAAACAACTTAGTTAACAATCTCACAAATTTTATAAATTATAACAAAACAATTTCAACTGAAAATTCCCTTTCAATAGAGACAAAATTTGAAAATTTTATACTTCCTTGAATTACAATATTTAAAAGGAAATGTTACAAAACAGGATCATATAAAATGCCCCAACAGCCAAATTGACTCCTTTTTTTTTTGAAGACACAATTAATTTAACATTCTAGATTATAAAAGAAATTGCCCTTCCAGCAACATAACTAATACAATTGACCCAATAAAAAAATCTTTCTTCTTTCTAGACCCTTTCACCAGGTCCAACAGTCTCCTGGGGCCACTCCCATCCCTATAGACTGGCTTCTTTACCTTGACCCATCCCCTTTTACTCCCCATGGCTGTGTGCTGGAAGATACTTCCAGGCTGTAGCTGCTGCCCCTCCCCTTCCTTCCTATAGCCAGGGAAGGTGAATTTGCGGGCAGGGGAGAGGGGGTAAAACACTCTCTTCCTAATCTGATCTGGGCTGAAAGGGGTTAATAGAGAAACCCAGCGCTGTTTGGGATCCCCACACAGAGATACCCTCTTGACTCAAGGGGAGGAAGTGGGGGAAAGGAGTGACAAGATTGTAAGGAGGTGTTTAAAAACTCCTTAATGATCAATCTCAAAAACTTCCAGAATCTGCTAAGATGTTTTAGCTGTCCTATCTTTTTCACTTCTACGTCCACCCCTTAAAAACTTAGAGTGGGGCATTGAACTTTCAAACCTACATTCTTGAGACCAGTGCCCTTTCTTATGCTACCTGAAGCAGGAACCATTGACTCTGTTTCTCTGAAAGCACCCATTTAAGGCCAATTCAAGGACACACTTTACATAGGAATGAAACTTAGAAAATTCACAGTGGATTAAGACATAATTGTTATCAGTATTAAATTATTGCAACAAATTAGCTTGCAAATGGAAATTTAGTAGGCCTTCTAAAAATCACAAAAAGATTTTGCAAAACATTACTTTGTAAAAAGTATTTCCCTTTCTAAAAAAGCTTACAGTTTATCCTGATGTTAGAAGGAATAATCACTAAACTTTCATGAAGAACATTTGTTAGAAATTTTTAAGGTGATAGATATCTTTCCTTTCTACCTTAAAGTAAAAATAAACCTTTAAAAATGGAATTATTAAAACTAAGTTGATGTAAAATGTCCTCAAGTAACATAAATAACTTCCCAAAGTACCATAACAAACTAAATTCCTAGTTGTTACAGAATTCCTAGACATCAAATTTCCTTAGTCAAAAACAGAGAAAAAAATTCAGTTTTTATAATGCGTGAAGAACATTACCACAATAACAAATATTATCAAACTTTTAAAAATTTACTCAATTTTTATCTCAAGAATTCTCATTTACTCAGGAATTTCACAACACAGAAAACGTTTACACAGATTTGATAAGAATTATAGGTGAAACTTCCTCTTAAAAGCACATAAAATTTGGAAGTTTATTCTAACCCATTCATTCTCCCCTATTTATTTATTTAGTTTTTGGAGGGGTAGACAAAAATATATTCCCAAATGCAATACCCTTGTTAAGCTTAGAAATGTACTGGACCAGTATTCTGATTGCTTTTTCTTTCCCATAATGACCAGTCTTTAAAAGAACCCACCCGGGGATCTAGCCTGAAAGGTGGGTGGACATAATTCCCTCCATCTCTCCTCAAACTGCCCTCACTGTGCACTCAAAACAATCCACTGTCTGAGTTTCCTTCAATGTACCTAAGTGCAAAACAGTGTAACAAATGCTGAAATTGAAAACCTCACATATTTACCAATTTGGATGAGTTGGGGCTCGTGGGAAAATATCAACTAAACCCAGCAAGCCGTAGTCCTCAGCACATAAACCATTTGTCTATGTTCTGGTACACAAGAACTTTTCTCTTTGTCTCCACACTCAAACTTGGCCAGAGTTAGAATGCAGAGAGAGAGAAACTATTACTCATGCAAAAGTCCCAAAACCTTCTCACTTTCAAAACCTCCAGTCACACCATGCAACTAAATCATATTCCCTTCAAATTTTCTACACACACTCCTCTCTCCTACATGCTTAAACTTCCTTGCCTTTCTTTCTAATGATTTAAAATCCCCTTAAAACCTGTACATATCTCATTCCTTTCTAATTCTGACCTGACACTTCAAAAATCCTTCCCAACTTGCCCTCTACCAACCATATAACCTAAATAATAAAGTATTCTTCTCTCTTTCCCTCTCCCATCCACGCACTGCTTTGAAGCTGCTGTTACCTGGGGAGGGAGAGGGGGAGAATGAAGGCAACTTTTCAGAGTCCTGCTGCAGCCTTTGGCTGTCTGGCTGCAAACAACCCAAAAGGGAGGGAAATGATGTACTGGCCGTATCCCCCCATTATTGCAGAACACAGACACAGACAAACAATAAGAGCCTGAACACTAACACATCCTCCCAATGAAGTCAAAGGAACTGCCCTGGAGAAAACTGTCTGCAATCCAGTCTGACACCTGTCTTTCAGTATGAAACAGAGGTGGCTTCAGGCAGATGATTGCAAAACAGAATCTCTTAAAAACACAATCTCTACACATATAAACTAATAGACCAACACTGAGACAGAAACCAGGAACGAGACACGGGCCCAACAGAACTAAGACAGAAACCAGGAACCAGAAACCGGGTACCAGGAACCAGATACAGGCATAGTCCCGACGTCTCGGGGTGCCTGGGGGATTGAGGCACTAATTAGGTGCTCTGCCACGTCTGGCACTCGTTCCCCACCAGAAAACAGGTTTGCAAACATTTACCTCCAGAGGGTTACCAGGTCCACGAGGGCCGAAATGAGGTACAGTCGGAGTCGGGGAGGGAGGCTTCTCCTAGTCCTGAGTCCTGGGGCCCTGGAACATCATCAGGGGCCGGCTCCCCTAGAAGTCAGAACAGAACAATTCCCCCCTCCCGAGGCCGATGTCCTCTCCAGGTGGGTCTCTGCAGCGACACGGTACGCTGCTATCTCGCTGGGGCCTCCAAAATGTTATACCGAGAAATAGCGAGTTGACACCCAGCTAATTTTAAATTGTGGACTTTATTATATTAGCGCGGCTGCCAGGGATATTCACATCCAAATCAAGCAGCCCCATCAGGGGTGAGCAGGGTTTATATAGGGAGTATACAGGACAGGGAGGGGATGGATCTTTGAAGTCTGGCAAGAGGAAGAGTTTTTTTGGCTGGTCAAGGACACCCTCTCCCTCTATCTAGATATGATAATGCTCTGCAAACTTTCTCACAATGGAGGCTTCCAGAGATGTGATCTGAGGGCTGTGGCCTGAGCAGCCAGATAAGGGTCTTGCTAAGGAATTTGGAGGTTTCCAGAGATATGATCTGAGGGCTGGAGCCTGAACAGCCAGATAAGGGTCTTGCTAAGGAATTTGGAGTTTTCCATGGCCTAAAGGGTTCTACTACCTACATGGTAAAATAATGTTCTGCATTACACCACTTTATGCCTATTAGATTGGTTGACGTGACAGAAATGGAAAATGACAAATTCTGAAGGGAATGTTGAAAAACAGGTACACTAATACACTGTTGGTGAAGCTGTTAACTGATCTAACTGTTCTGGAGAACAATTTGGAACTATGCCCAAAGGGCTATAAAACTGTTCATACCATTTGATCCAGCAATTAAGTTTGTATTCCAAAGACATTAAAGAAAAAGAAAATGACCCATCTGTACAAAAATATTTGTAGCAGTTCTTTTTGTAGTGTAAAGAGGGGATGCATCAATTGGTGAATGGCTGAACAAGTTGTGGCATGTGATTGTGATGGCATACCATCGTGCTACAAGAAATAACAAATGGAATGGCTTCAGAAAAACTTGGGAAGACTTAAAGGAACTGATGCATAGTGAAGTGAGCAGAGCCAAGAGAAAATTGCATATAGTAACAGCAATATTGTAATGATGATCCACTGAGAAAGACTTGGCTACTCTGATAAATACAATGATTCACAATAATTCCAAAGGACTCATGATGAAAAAATGCTATCAACCACAGAAAAAGAACTAATGAACTCTGCGTGCAGATTAAAGCACATTTTTTTCACTTCAGTTTTCTTGCTTTCTTTTTTCAATATAGTTAAAACGGAAATATATTTTGTATTCCTTCACATTTATAATGGGTACCATATTGCTTACATTCTCAATGGGTAGGATAACAGTTGTAGGGAGGGAGAGAATGTAGAACCCACATTTAATATATATAAATATGTGTGTGTGTGTGTGCGTGCACATGTGTATACATATATATATATATATATATAAATTACTTACTATCATATCCTTCCATGCCCACCATATATCTTCTCCCCTTCTTAGCTATAATCCTTTAAAAAGCCACCTACACCTGGAGTCTCTATTATTTTCTAAATCTTCTGCAATCCACTTTATGATTTCATCTTTCATCTAAACCTGCTCTCTTCAAAGTTATCATTGACCTCTTAATTTCCAAATTGAATGGCCTTTTCTTACCACTTATCCTTCTTGATCTTTCTACAGCTTCTGACGTTGTTGTCTAGATGGTAAACAACCTCCTTCATTATTCTCTTTTCTGGGTTTTAGTAACTGCTGTTTTGGTTCTCCTATTGGTCTAAATTACTCTTGTTGGTTGGCTTGGCTGGATCTCAATCCAAGTCACACCCACTACCTATAAGCATTCCCCAAGGCTTTGCCCTGGGCTCTCTTCTTTCAGCTCTCCACATTCTTTCATTTGGTAATTCCATCAGCACCATTGGGTTCAATTATCATCCCTCTGCAAATGAGTCACAGATCTATTTATTCAGTTGTAGTCAATATCCTGACGTTCAGAACTAAATCAACTAAATCAACTAAATTGACATTTAGACCTGGATGTCCCATTAGCATATCCAACTTAATACAGTAAAAACAGAACTCATCATCTTTCCTCCCAAATCTACCCCTCTTCTACACTGCAATATTGCCATGCTTCCAAGTCCTTCAGATTCCCAGCTTCATTTTCTTGTTGAACTCCTTTTACTTGATCACCCCATATATCTAAGCAGTTACTCAATCTTGCAACTTCTTTCTCTGTAATGTCTCCAGTACATAACCCCTTCTCTCAAATCACAGATACCACCCTAGTTCAGGCCCTCATCAAATCTCACCTAGACTTGAAATAGCCTTCTAAATGGACTCCCTGGTTCTCCAATCCATTTTCCACACAATTGTTGAAGTAATTTTCCTAAAGTATAGGTCTGACCAAGTTATTCCACCTCCTGATTCAATAAAATCCTGTGGCTCCTATTATAAGCAGGATCAAATATAAAGTTCTCTGTTGGCAATTAAGGCCCTTCATCATCTGGTCCCTTCCTATATTGTCTTTTAATACATTATTTCCCTCCCTGAACTAAGCTATACTGTTCTGCTTGATGTCCATTACATTGCCTGTCCCCCAAACCTAGAATCCTCTCCTTTCTAGCCAACAAATCTTAGAATCCTTGGCTTCCTTTAACACTCAGCTCTTGAAGAATGCCTTTCCATTTTGCACCACTTGCAAATACCTTCCCCTCGAAAGCTATTGTCTATCAACTCTTATCTTATATGTGAGGGCAGGTAGGTAGCACAGAGCACTGGACCTAGAGTCAGAACACTCCTCTTCTTGAATTCAAATCTGTCCTCAGACACTGACCCTGGGCAAATCACTTAACCTTGTTTGCCTCAGTTTCCTCATCTATAAAATGAACTGAAAAAGAAATGGCAAACCACTCAAGTATCTTTGGCAAGAAAACCCCAAATAGGGTCACAAAGAGATGGCACAGGACAACAACAATAACAAAAATTTATGTACAAATTATCTCCCCCATTAGAATGTATCTCCTTTAGGGCAGGGACTTTGTTTTTCATTTATTGCCAGGGTTTAACACAGTGTCTGTCATACAGTAAGCAAGCTAAATGTATATTATTGATTAATTCTTTTCACCTGGAAATAGGGATGGACAGAGTAGGGAATACTTGGAAGATGCACCATCATGCCCGTTCATTCTGTGACACTCTCATCTATGTCTTGCCACAAATTTGCCACAGTGAGTTCATCCAACATGCTGGGATCCTTCCTTGGGTTCTCTTGACACACATTCTGATGCCTCGTTATGGCGCTGAGGTGACTGAAAATACTTCATATATTTGTCTATAGTGTTATAGTATTCGCTATATAAAAATGCACACCATATATAAAAATTCAATATTCATTTTGGGATTATTTTGACCAGCATTACTATGATAATATCCCTGGTAGGAGGGAAGCTATACCAGCACAGTGAAGACTCATCAATTATATCATAGATTTTTTTTACATACTAAGAAAGAAAAACTGAAAAAAAATACCTTAAGATTGTCTCCATGTTCATCAGTTCTTTTCCTGACTATGCTTTCAGTATTCACTATGAAACTCTAAAATTGAGTGTTTCAGTGTTTCATTAAATTGACAGTTATCAAAAGAGAAAATTGAAGAGTAAGCCTAAGATGATAATGAACATTGTCATTGGCTTATTGAAAAAAAATGATGAAAATTATTCACATGAATTCTGAATTACTAAATAAAAGAAGGTAAAAGGAAATGATTACATTCTTTCAGGGACACACTTTGGATAGTAAATCCAAATACCACTTTTATTATATGAAGGAGGGAAATAATTTCTATCAATTCTATACATTGACTCAGAGAACACAACTGTTCTACATCACGACACAGGAAATGTATATCTCTGTAGCTCCTTATTTCAGTTTCTAATATCAGCTGCATGGTATACAGATTATTAAAAACCAATGTAGAGAAAACACTTGCTGTTAGTGCAGGTTATCTTGTTTTAATTGCAGACAACAAAGATGTCGGTTTCTATTCTTCTTAAATATCTTTCAGATCATTTTCTAAAAGGCATCTGCTGCAGTGTGTGATGTAATATAGCATAATGTGCAACATAGTATGAATATGTGTATGTGTTGTGTGTGCACACATATGCGGGCACCATATATATGTGTCTTGAGGGAAGATGGGACAGACAGGAAGGAGAATATGTATCTTCTATTTCCATGAATTAATACATGGTAAGCATTTTCAACACACTTTTCTTTATTGAAAATGAAGGGAGGTAGGAAAAATGTCTATTAAATACTTACTAAGAGTTACCTTATTTGATTCTCAAACAAAAATGTCCCTGCCCTCAGGGAGCTTAAAACAACTTTGAGAGGTAGGTGCTATTGTCATTTCCATTTTACAGTTGAGGAAATTAAGGCAGTGACAGACAGTATCTAGAGGACACATCACATAGTGGATAATATGCTGGAATAAGGAAGATATAGGTTAGAACTCTACAACTCTTACTTACTATTTGTGAGACCACGGGAAAGTCACTTAACTTTTCTGATCCTCAGTTTCTTCAATTGTAAAATGAAAGTAATAATACCTTTAGTATGTACCACACAGGATTGTAATGAAGCCTGTGAAATATTTAGCAGGTGTATGACCTTGAGTCAGTCACTTAACTTTTGAGCTTCAGTCTCCTAAACTATATGAGAAAAGCAAGAATGTTTTCCTCATAGAGCTGTTGTAAGGCTCAAATAAGATCATACATATAAAACATCTTGAAAAATTTTAAGTACTATATAAAGCAAGCAATTATTAAAGAAATTGCAGGTTTAATTGTGAATGGGGTTAATAAAATTTTTGTATGTCTAGCAATATTTAAAGAAAAAAACAATTTGCAAGGCTATTCTAATCCATAATACTGATACATTAAATTAGAGGATAATGAAATTATGCTAGCTACATAATAATATCTGCCAATTCTTTAACTACTTTTAGATGTAGGGCATGAAGTTTTGCTAATTGCAATACATTCAGTTTTTGAGGTCATTTTCAACAATTTTCTTCCTTAGTCTAATTTGTTGCAGCTTAGACAGTACCTGAATAAAATGTATAACTGAAAGATCAGGGGTTTTGGTGTATATCCAAATGTAAGGAGCAACTGCTATGTATTTAAATGGTTTTCTATTGATATCAACTAGCCTCTTAAATCATTTTCCCTTCTTTATTCTTGAAAGTCTGAAAAAGGCTTTCATTTAATCATTCAAAGCACTTTGTTTTCCATCTGCTAGAAATATGTAGATTTTTCTACTCTTATGCTATAGTTAGTACTTGTTTTGGCCAGAGTTGAAGGCATTTTTTCATTTAAAAATATGTGTGTATGTGTGTGTGTATGTGTGTATGTGTGTATGTGTGTATGTATGTATATATGATTTATATTATATTAACTTATATGATTATCATTAATTAATCAGTAAATAATAATTAAATTAATAACAAAATTTGAAATACAAATATCATATAAGAATACCTTGAGAAGTCCACAAAACAACAAATTAAAATTTTGAATTTAGACAAAACATTCCTCACATGAAAACAAACAGACCTTTGAAGAAAGGAAAGGAATAAAGCAAGAGAAAGAAAGATGATTGAAGACTGGTTCTCATTTTGTTCCATGTTAAGGAATGACTATATTTTAACCTTCCATAAAAGATGAAAAACATTACATCTGTATGTCTTTAGAAGAAAACATTATCTAAGAATGCAGGAAAATTCAAATAGGTTTCACTATTATCCACTTTTCTTTTAATAAACTAAACCTTTTCAGAGGTGAATTACCATAAAAGAAAATTCAATTTCCATTATTTAACTTATTATGAAATAATATAAAAAGGAGCTATTGCCTCAATATTTTTTCACTGAAGTTTGATAGAATATAATAATGCAGGAGCCAGCATCTTAAAATAAGTATTGGATTCTATTGCATTGGTGCTGAGATTGAGGGACAAGGCCAGAGCTATTTTCCAATCACTGTCAGAGAAGGAAAAGTTTCATCAGGCACTGCATCAATAACCTCATAAACAAAGGTAATTTCTAAATTCCTGCTATCCATGTGAGGGATTCATGTGGGATTGTTTTGCATATTTCTCAGTCATAAATTATAATTATATCATGAGAACAATTATTTTAGCAATTGATTGACAAACTGATTGACAAAACTGAACTGTTGATTGCTGAATCCCAGGCATGGCTCCCATTTTATTTCAATGCTTAAGATGTTTACATTAGTAAATATTTAATCACGTAAGTCCAGACTTCACCTAATGATGACATTAGCAGGCTAATCTAATATTGTCATCAAGGTGCCCAATGGATAATTAACAAGCATTTATTAAGCACTTACTCTGTTCAAGGAATCACATATGCTAAGTGTCACAGGAGATACAAAGAAAAATATATCAGAGTCCTTGACCTTGAAGAGCTAACAGTCTACAGGACAGGGAAGTTGGTTATACAAATAATTAAAGGATTCAATATGATGTAATTGTGTAAGAGTCATCGTAGTTTGGAGGAGGAGGCAATAATGTTCATCTCTGGCAAAAGTGAAGGTTAGGATCTTTCTCCTAACTTTGTATCATTTCCCCAATAATATTTTGTTCCTTAGTTGCTCATTTTAGTTAATGCACACATTAGCAGGTTCATAGAAATATCAGCTGGTACACAATGTAATGCACTGGTACATTGAAAACTCAAAGATTACTCCAATCACATTGAGATTCACTGCTATACAGTAAATGCAATAGAAAGGCTGCTGCATATTAAATCTTAAGTCTCATTGCTAATGCACTGAATTCTAGGAAATCATTTAAGCTTTGATATTTTTTTTTCCATCTGCTGCAATACATTTATGTATTTTTTTTTCCCTTCCTGGTAAAAGGTAAGAGCAAAATCTGGCATGGGGCTGAATCAGTCTAATTTTTAATTTAAGTGGTTCAAAATTCCCACATGAATGGTATTTTCATGAGGAAGAACATTTTTAAAAATATGTCATGGAATTTGAGAGATAATAAATTGTAGAAGTGAGTTTCTATAGAAACTCTTAGTAGCTTACCCAGGAACATTTTTGGTGCCATTTCAAATTTTACCTACTGTCTAAGAGATTCCTCTGTGATTCTCTACCATTGCATGGTAATGTCTTTTCACATATGATGCCCCAATGAGCACTCTGTCCTTAATTCTATGTACTAACTGGAGTGCATTAACATTTTTTCCAGCAAGAACATCTAAATTGTTCTGTTACCATCACAAGACTTCCTGTAGTTTACATAAGAAAAACAAATTAGAATACGGGTGGCAGAGTAGACAGAAGGCCCAGCTGGAAGTCAGGAAGATTTGGGTTCAAATCCTCACATATCCTTGCTGGATTACTCTCAGCAAGTTACCAAACCTCTCAGTGTGTAATCAACTCTATAAAACTATAAGTTACATATGGTTTGCTGATTTGCTTTGATTCGATGAAGTATCTACCCCACAATTTCCTACAGGTGCAGATCAAAACCCAGATACCCTGAATAATTAAATGAAAGCCTTAATGAGACTTTCAAATAAGGAGGGAGGAAATGAAACTAATTCATATGAACAGAAAACTCTTTAGGTATATAGCAACTGCTCCTTAAATTTGGATGCTAACACAACTCCAGATCTTTCAAAGTTATATATTTCATTCAGTTGCTATCTAAAATGCAACAAACTAGCCTCAGTGAAGACAATGTGGCTGTTTTCTGATCTGGTCTACTCCTGCCTTTATCAAATTACTTGAAACTGTATGGAAGCAATACCTTAGTGGATCTAATCACCCTTAATCCTAGCTAGGGCCCATTCTCCCTTGACCACGTGGTCCAGGTCCCTGGCATTCTATTACCTCACAGTCCCAGCAGACTACTTGGCCACTCCTAGATCTCTCTCACAGTCTTGCTATATGTAAGGTCCATCTTGTCTCCACTAAGTTCTCAGTTTCTTGTAATCTAGCTAATGTTCAGATTCCTTAAGAGTCTGGCCAATATGGCAGATGTTCTAATAAACCTTGTCTTTGGCTGAAAGAAGGCCTGGGTTAAATTCTTTTGGACAGGACCCATGTGTTGTGATTTTGGGGTCCCACTACCCCTAAATCCCTAAACCTCAACATTTTGGTGGAAACTGCCTAACCCCAAGTTCTTCTCCAGCCAAGACTGGAAGGTATGTAAGCCTCCCCCTACTTCTTTCTTGCCTTGCAATTGGGTTTGCTCTCCAAGCACCAAGGAAGGCTTGGAGGTGCTTTTCTGGCAGACAGTTACAAGCCGTCTCACACTCAGGCCTGACACTCTCAGGCTCTCAGTCCACTGGTTTGGTTCGAGGCCATAAACCTAGGTACACCTTCCACAGCATAGAGGACATGGATGTACACCCTATCCAGAAGCATAGGCCCAATTCTGTCAATTCTCTCTGTGCTAGGGGATTGGGAAAACTGCAGGTGCTTTTTGGTTCCCTGAAGCTTACTTACTCCCTTCCCCCTACACCACTGAATCCTCCTTCATGGAGGTTACTGGGAAAAATTAGAAGAGCTAAAAATATCTTAGCAGATTCTGGAGGTTTGTGATTGGCATTTTGGAAAAACCTCCTTACAACCCTGGTCATTTCCTCCTCCCAATCCCTTCCCTTGAGTCAAGAGGGTATCTGTTAATCGTCATAGAAGAAGAGAATTTCACCCCCCCACCTCTGAGTTCACCCACTACAGCATGGACCCCACTGGCAATGGCCTTGGGCCCTGGGATAACCTTTGCCTGGAAGCATCACCCAGGTTCAGCATATCCTGCTCAAAGTAAAGAAGCTAGCCTCCTTACCTGGGTAAGCATACTTTTTTAAAGTTGTAGTTTTAACTGTTAATGATGAGATATTGATTGTCTGTATAAAGTAATTTGGAAATGCATTTAACAAAACTGAAGTCACCTGATTGGTAATGAGTTTGTTTCAAGTTTCAAATTGGTAAACCTTTTTTATCAGATATGTCAAGCAACTTTTCATAATTTGGTTACAGATAAAACAATTTGGCTATTATTGCCTATGCCCAATCTATCTTCATTTCTCTCAGATGGTGGATTATTGATTATAAATGGATTATGATCCATCAGACAGCTCAAAATAAAATCCTATGAGCTTTTACCTCAAACAGAAAGTTTCACTAATAACAGCTTAGGAAAAACTTTTCCAGGATTTACATCTCAAATTTAAATATGTGCTGGTGTAAAAAGCCAATTGTTAGAGATTATTTCTATAAACTTGCAAATTCTCAGCAAGACAAAACCCAAACAAGCTTTTTGGCAAGTTTACACATTAAAACAATAACCAACAATAGCCAAATTTAATTTGAACAATTGCTAATTGCTTTTTTTTACTTGTCCAGTTTAAACCAGTTTAATCCTGATTTCACCAGCCCTTTGATTTTCTATTTCCTCTGCCTCTATCCCTGAATACTTACCACTAGTAAAAACTTTCTTCAGTCTCATTGACCACATGGAATAGAAAATTTACGATTTTATCTTTCTCTTTCTGCCACCCTTTTCCATTCTTTTCTGGTCTCTGCTCTTCCTTCAAATGTTTGGTGTCCTCCTGGTCTTTCCAGTCTTTCTCATATTAAGTTCTGAGACCAGATTACACAAAGACATAAACAAAATAAGACTAAAGGATCTGAGATTTAGTGATAGATTTTCAGTTGATAAGTTAATATGTGTGCCAACACAGAGGGGAGAGATGTATGTCAAGAAGTCTAGGGAAGCCTAATAATAAAAAAAGGATCAGATTGATTGTATCACCTATTGAACTACCTTCACCTAATGCAGTCCCTGAGTGCTGGGCATGCTTACTTGCCTAAACAATTAGAATTTTTAAGGATACTCTTGTATAGTTGGTATCAGGTTGAATTACGATGTGAATGAGTACATTATAAAATATAGGCAAAAGATGGAAAAAGTTAACCAATTCGAGTTAAAATTGCCTCACAATCTCTCTGAGTTAGGTTGAAGGAAATTAAGTCCAGATCATGAATCTGAATAGTCTGATACATTAATCCACTAGGCCTATTCTGCTAATTAGAATGCATACTTGCAGCATACTGTGTGACAGACTTGGTGAAAGATTATTTCCTTGCCAGGGCATATTCAATATTCAATTATTTTCTTGTTAATAATTTATCCTGCGTAACAGAGAAAACACTGTAAATAACCATGTGTCTCAAGAAACAGCTTTTATATTTACAAATAGATACTGCAAAGAATCTCGGTAAGTGGCATGTTGAGAAGAAGGCCATTCCAAGTTAACTGCTTAAACAATGGAATTTTACAGACTTCCAGGTAAATACAGCTGTAAACCACTTGCAATTAGCCCACAACTGTGATTATATCCTGAGTCTTGTCTTTAAGATGGAGGTTGAGGAGAAGGGGAGTAGAAGAAAGATGCTCTATTTATATAAAAATGAAGACTAGTCATATGAGGTAACCAAAGCTATTGATAACACAAAGCCCTACTTGTTACATTGGGTTTATAAAACATATAACAATATTATTATAAAACAGTAGCACCACCAATAGGAGAGAGGAGAAGGATATTAGGGCCATAGGAGTGGCTCTATCACTGCTATTAAAAATGAAAAGGAAACAGGAGGATAATGGACATAGTGTTACTAATTATTGAAGAAATAGATCAGCAAGAAGAAAAGCAAGGAACAGCAGCCCAGTGAGAAATAGCAAAATGGTGTCGGGCAAGACTTAGAGCATGACAAACTTAGGAATGTATTATCCTAGGAGGTGTAATCTTGCATTGACATCACTAATAAGGCGGCAAAGGAGAGGATGGAGGCAAAGGAAAATGTGTACATTCTTTAAAAGAATGTGCAAAAAGCCAGCAAACTACTTAAATGCGTATTTGTTGTGAGGATGAGATTTACATATAGTTTCACCCATATATGAAGCATCATAATTGCTGATCAACAGGAATATTAAAGTGGATGAAAGAATTTGAACCCTCAATCATATTTAACTCCATCAATTCTGCATATTTTTTAAAAAATCAGTCACTTGACAACAGGTAAGATCCCATTATGTAGAGATGACTTCTGTTTGACTTGCTAAGGGTGGTACTGATATTTCATGTGGAAACACTGAGGCCTCCTGGAGACAAGGAAGGTTTATGATTATTTTTGTTTGTGATATTTCTCTAACCTGATGAGCTGAAAACAAACTTTGGAAGTGTGCTATATTATTCTATTGGCCTTTCTTCCCTCTTTCATGTTTTTTTGCCTCAGTCTGATAGTAATAAATCATAAAATTATAGAAACCTGGAAATGTAAGGAACCTCAGGAGAGCATCTAATCCATTTCTTTTCTAGGCCAGTTTGAGTTTAAAACATCCAATAAAGACAGGTCTTAGTATGATCCCTGAAGGTTTCCAAGGGTAAAGAGATTATATTCTAAGTCAGCCTGCAGAGTTTAGAGGCAAAGGGGCCAAACTAGGGACAAAGAATGGAGGAAAGTTGAAAGGGTGGAGGGGGAGCTATTTTTTTTCTGAACATGTTCTCAACTCATAATATGTGCTTGCAACGAATTCCCTGATCACCTCTACCAGTTGAAATTCTCAAGGCTTGGTTCACATGGGCTTGATACCCTTCCAAAATAATTTTCCTGATCCCTTTAGTCAGAAGA
This sequence comes from Phascolarctos cinereus, assembly GCF_003287225.1. Lineage (NCBI taxonomy): Eukaryota > Metazoa > Chordata > Mammalia > Diprotodontia > Phascolarctidae > Phascolarctos > Phascolarctos cinereus. The sequence goes on from NW_027556180.1 coordinate 72,205,887, forward strand.
GGAGAGGAAGTCACCATTGATATGAATAACCAGATAACCAGTTCTAAAAGAATTCTTGGCTACCTGGGACTTGGGAAAGCAGATCCTTTCTTCAAACATTTTTAATATAAAAAAAAACAGAGTTAAAGAATTTTGTGAATCTACTATGTTTTTATGTCGTCCCCTGAAAATTAAACATAATAGTTTGGTGGCACAAGATCAAATTTTGAACCCTCAAATTAGCCAATTTAAGCCAAAACTTCAGAAAGAGCCCTGTTATTTGTTATTAATAGTGGAATTGAAATTTTTCTCTGTCTCTGTCTGTCTGTCTGTCTGTCTGTCTGTCTGTCTCTCTCTCTCTCTCTCTCTCTGTATCTCAATAGTCTCTGCTAAGTATCTTCTTTTTCTGTCTTCAGAGACTCAGATGCAGTACCCAACACCCAGAATTGGCCTGGCTGGAGATCTAATTATTCTGAAATTAACAAAAGGTAATGCCTTTCTGAAATTTTTACTTGAGGGCAGAGACTTTGAGCTTATATTCTTGGGTTAAAGTGGTTGTTTAGAGGGGAAGCCTAAGCATAAATACTCACTTTTGTCACTCCACTGTTCTGGACACAGGAACCAGATCTTGCGTGACACAAAGTTTGGAAGATAAGCTAGTTTGGGGACAGTACATTTGACCCAAAGTGCTTAGTACCCTAACTTGAATTTACAAGGTAGCTTTGTAAATTAGCTTTTATTTTTTCAGCTTCCTGTTCCCTACTAAAAAGCTCTAAGACTCTTGTATAGCTGGTGGCTTCCAGAAGTCAGAGGAGATGATTCTTCAAGACAAGGTGCTGTCCTTTCCCATCTAGGCTATCTAAGGAAGAAGAATGATTTCCACCTGTAATTGCTTCTTCTCATTGTTTCTGTTTCCATTTATTAGATGATATTGATAACTGTGACCAAACAAGACCCCTCACTTTACCCTAAGGATCAAGGAATCTCCTGAGGGATTTAATCACCCTTTTCCTTTTTCATAGAGAAAGTGGGATTGGAGGTAGGAAAATGAAATTCTCATTTCCTTGGTAGAGGATAGGTGAAGGATATAATGTCCTTTATTTCTTTAATAGTTTTAAAATTCAGGCACAGATCTGATGGCTACGGCAATATAGCAAACAAATAGCAACTATTAATGTTTTGTAACTAGTGTCTTTTGTTTATTATAAAAATCTGAAATATTTTCTAAGTTAAAATTTTGGAACAAATTTCTGTGATTAGAAAATGTCTTAAAGCAGGTAGTAGTTGGATTATTTTTTTTTAATTTTTAAATTAATCAAAAGATGATTTGGTTCTCTTGGTAATATTTTGCACATCCATTTTCCAGGAAACCTTTGGTATCTGTCTCTGCTTCTCTGTCATGATCTCACTCTGACTCTGTCTTTCTTGCATCTATCTCTTTATTCACACCACTCTGTAATATATAAAGCGAAACTCCTCTCTCCCTTGTACCTTCCCTGAATTCTTCAGGATGGATCATGTATTATTTATTTGGTCTGAAACTGCAAGCTTTCTGAAGCACTTATGCTGAGTTATATAAAGTTTGTATTTGACATTGAATTACATTTAAGACAACTCAAAATAAATCATGATTTTATAGTATTTGTAGATGAAACCATCAATCTTGGTTTTAATGTAACCTATTGGTTCATATGTAATAATAAATACCATTATGGGACATCTATTAGAAATGTTTTCAGTTTTAAAATTTGTGACACTGCACAGTGAAAATTTTGGTCTATTTAGCATAATTACTACTGGAAAAGTGCAAATCAGAAGTGGTTACATGGGCAGCAGCCAGATACAGGTGGAAAGTGTACCAGTCTCAGGAGCACAAGACTGACTCCTTTTCTAGTCTCCGTCACTAACTCTTTGGCTTTAGAATGGCTATTTCTCTTTGGGATTCAGCTTCCTTCCCTGTTAAATAAGAGGGTTGGGCTAGATGACTGCTAAGGTCTCTACAAACTCTAAAATTCTATCTGTTAAATATAAAGCTTATAGAAATGGACATTTGTTCATAAAATTAATTACATTAAAATAAAATTAATTTATTTATATAAAAATTAATATTATATAATTGTGTAACAATTAGCACATTACATGATTGCTATTATAATTATGTATAATTATAATTCATCATATATAAATTAATTTTTATATGTATATAATTAATTATACATTTTTTTAAAAGACAGTTTAGGGAGACTCAGGAAATAGTAGTACAGCCAGTCCTCAACTTACAGCATTTTGGCTACAAGTGAAGAGCTACTTTCCACCTCTATTTTCCTCTTGAGACATTCTCTTTTTTCAATGTTCATTTTTAAATGGAAAGATCACATTTTATTGACATGTTTTGCTTTAACAATCCAAACATTTAAAAGTTAGCTTGTAACAAAGTAAAACAATTAAGTAGAACTAATAATACATGATCTTATCTGAAAGTGCCTTCAACCTTCCACAACTGTAACATCTCCTACCCCTCTCTATATTTTTTTAATGAACAGAAATCTATTTTCTTTCAAGACACTGTGTGCCCACAGTAACTTCCTGACAGTGTGTACACAGTATCTTCAGAAATACGTTTCAAAGAGAGGCTGACATTATAAAATTTTATAGCATGCTCAGGTGGGAGTTGGGACAGTTGGAAGACCAAGAAAATGGTTCTTATAGAAACATGATGTTAATTGGTGTCAAAACTTCAATTTCAGTTTTAGATTAATGACTAGTATATCAACAAACCATCCATATTTTTTTGGTTTTTTTTTTCATTTCTGAGGTAAATTTCTGAGGTAGAGTGTAGATGGCATCACAGAATGCCCAGGACCTGTAAAAGGAAAAATATCCAAGAAAATGGGACTTTTGTGTTATTAATTCTCAAGTTAATGATTATCAATTGTTTCTGAAAATATATTTTGTATTATTCAAAAAGAAGGGGAAAATACCAGCATTATTCATTAAGTGCAAGGGAATATATGTTGCTCAGTAGATGAATGAAAACTGAGTGAGAAAAATGAATGTCCATTCCCTGCAGACAGATTCCCTGCTGTGGGATCAGTGACTTGTATAGATATATATGAACTGTCTTAGCCCCTGGTTTGCTTTGAAATAGATATTTTCAAAATGTTTACAGGTAATTTTCTGAATAAATTCTAAGTAAACTAAATGGATGACACAGTATTTACTTTGTGAGGCTTATATTTTCTTAACAATAAAAGATGAAAATTTTATTTTTTGTTTTAGGGATGGTTCCTCAGAAAGAGGAAGGAATGAAATATAGTGTAAAAGTAGCTGATGTGAAAGCAAAAGATATCAATAAAATTGTTTTTAAAACCAATAAGAGATAAAAATAAAATGCTATATTTTAAAAGCAAAGATACTTATTAGGGACCTGACTTGCACAGAAAGGGCTATTGATTGTTTCTTCTTGAGATTAAAAATTACTGATTATAATTTGGTAGAAAAGGCTGATCAAGATTTTACTCTAGAGTGGCAGTTATGTCTTAAATAAGTCCCTTTCCATATGACCTAAAAAAAGAAAAGAGGGAGCTCAACAAATATTTCTTGGTTGATCAACCAACTGAATTCAACAACCAGCTGACCTATTAGCCATTAGAGCTGAATTCAGATATCAGGACATTTCAGAGCCATTTCTCTACAACGATACAGTTCATTTTTGTTGTTGTTGAGCCATTTCAGTTTTGTCTGACTTTCTGTGACCCTGTGTGGCATTTTCTTGGCAAAGATACTGGAGTGGCTTGCCATTTCCTTCTCCAACTCATTTTACAGATGAGGAAACTGAGACAAATGGAGTTAAGCTATTTGCCCAGGGTCACACAACTAGTGTCTGAGGCCAGATTTGAACTTAAGTCTTCCTGACTCCAGACCCAGAGCTCTATCCACTGTGCCACCTAACTGCCCCAACATAGTTCTTTAGGTTAGAGAACAGTCTTATTACTTAAAGGAATATATAATTTTGATGTGTTTTTTTTCTTTAGTAAGTCAATTATCTGTGTAAATCTGTGTAAACAAAGTAAATGGAAATTGTTTTAACATTTAAACTGTTAGTTCACTGTTCATGCATCTTTGATTATATTAAAAGAAAAAACAGATAGCAAGAAAGGGACATTAAAAAATCCTCTAGCCTAATTTCTATCTTTTACAGATAAAGAAATTGAGACTTGGAGAGGCTAAGTGACTTCTTACAGCTAGAGAGAATAATACGGTATAAAATGTCAGCCAACTATTACTAAACATATTGCTGGAATGAATGAATAAAAGTATACAAGAAAGCATAAATTCTCCTTCTGACTCTTATTTGGTTTTGATTGTCAACTGCCTATTAGAAAAATGCTAGGGCTAGTTTTGCATTCTACAGCAAAATATTAGAAGTCTATCAATTCTTGAAATGGAAACCCTCCCTTTGAATTGCTTTTTGAAGTGTGGGAGGCAGAAAGACAGCAAAAGAAACACATTCAAGATACATAGTCATACACTGTTGAGCAGTTTCAGTCTTTTAAGTAAGAGAGTTAAAAGGGAAAGACAAAGTATATGTAACACTCCTGACCTAAACATCTTGCTTTTTTCTATTTTGAGTGTGTCTTTTTCCCCCTAAAGAATAAAGTGCAGGCTGGCTTGGATATGTCTCTATTTTTCTTTGTCTTGAGTAAGAAAGGTACTTTCAAGTGGAAAATCAAGAGAGAAACCAAAGAGACAAATGCCAAACTTGAGAAAAAGAAAGAGAAAGACACCCTCAAGTAATAGACATTCCTGAGAAAGAAACCAGAAGAGAAGCTGTGATGAAACAACCATTCTGTAAAACTTTTAAAAATAATTCTGTTATGTAAAACAAAAACAAAAACCCATAAATGTTTCAAAAGGTTCAGAAAGAGAAAAAAATATATAGACAGCTTGAAAAGAAACACACACACATACACACACACATAAAACCATAGATGACAAAAGATTAGATTTTGAGAGGAAAAACAATGTAAATAACCCTATTTATGTTAAAACAAGGGTGGAATGACTAAAGCAGAATACTTTCCCAGAAAAGTGATAGTCGGATGGTGTTTCCTGTTAAGAGAAAATGGCCCCAAGAATGATGTGACATACAGATGATATTTTCCTATTATATTTTGAGTAGAATTCTAAAGCTTAAACTTAGCCAAGAACAGCCTAGCTGACAGGCATCTATGAGAACCTAGGATTATTCAGTCATTAAAGACTTTCCTACCTAAGGTAGGCAGGGCCCTGCCAAGAAGTAGCATCCAGTCCTCCAGCACCTAATTTCAGAAAGATTAGTTGACTCTCCTGTAATAACTAGGAATAGGTTCAGATCTAGGGTTGCTCAGCATTGATCACTGGATTTGAATACCCACAAACTCTCCCAGAGCACAATTTGGGCTACAGTCTCTTTCCTTGGAGGGTTCTCCCCGACAGTTTCTGCTAATTGCCTGTAATCACTAGCATCATCTCTTTATTAAAGGGTAGGAATTTGACAGAGGTATGAGAGGAACTAAAAGTAAAACAAAGGTTTGGTGAATCACATGATAATTTTTATTTATTTAAGTTTAACTGTGCCCCTACTTTAGCAAGACAATCCATTTATTCCTTCCTAATTGATTTCCAATCACATTCCCCATGGAAGTTACTCCAAACTTTGCCTTCCCTCCTCAAGTTTCCCATGCTTTCCCTTCCTCTGGCTCTGTCAGTTAAGAACCTTGCCTCTTACTTTATTGGGGGACAAAAAGGCCTTTCACTATAAGCACTCTCTTCTCCACTTCTAACCATATCAAAAGGCTATCTATACTCATTGCCTCTGCTTGTCGCCTTTAAGTGATTACTTAGCCCTTTGCAGTCTGGTTTCTAACTCAACTGGAATTACTCTCTCTAATGATACCAATGATCTTTTAACTGTCATATCTGATGGTCTTTTCTCAGTCCTCATCTTTCTTGTCCTTTTTGCTGCATTTGGCATTTGGCAACTTTTTCTCTACTCCATGCTTTCTCTTCTATTGTTTTTCATGGAGCTACCATTTATTAATTTTGCCATTTGTTTGAACATGCCTTTTCAATTTTCTTTGCTGACTCATCCTTCATGTCACGTCCCTCAACTGAGGGTAGAATTCAAATCTCTATACTAGGCTGTGTGTGTGTGTGTGTGTGTGTGTGTGTGTGTGTGTGTGTGTGTGTTTTCCCCTCTCTACACTTTCTTTGTTGGCATCTTCATCAGCTACCCTTTATTTCATTATCATCTCTATGAAGATAACAAGCTATATATCTATCCCCACTATCTCTCCTGAGTTTCAGTCTCACATCACCAACTATCTATTTCAAGCTGGTTGTCCCAAAAGGAAGAGATGAAGGGAGAGAGGAAATAAGCATTTGTATGTTGCCCACTATGTGCCAGGCACTCTGCTAGATGCTTTACCAATATTATCTCATTTGATCTTCACAGTGATTTGAGAGGTAGGTGTAACAGTGACTCTTGAGAGGGATTATTATCCCCATTTTACAGATGAGGAAAATGTTAAAAAGAGGTAAACTCACTTGTCCAGGATCACACAGCTAGTAAGTGCCTGAGGCCAGATTTGAACTACAGGCTTAGGGCTCTATCCATTTGACCATCTTCATGCTTTGAAAGTGTTATCTCAAGTTAAATAGATTCAACATAACGGTCATTATTTCTTTCCTCTAACCCTGTCTTTCCAAACTTCCCCATTTCTTTTGAAGCCATTATTTTTCTTGTTTCCAATGTCTGTAACCTCAGGATTATACTTGACTCTTCACTTTTCCTCACCCTCAGATACCTAATAAGTTGCCAGATTTTGCTCTTCCTAGCTATACAACATCTCTCACATTCAACCTCTTATTACCATTCATACAATACCCCCTTAGTTCAGCCCTTCATCACTTCTTGCCTAGACTAATTCAATGGTCTACTCATTTGTTGTCTTATCCCTGTTCACCACTCTATTCTATGTTCCAAGTAGCTGCTCAAGGGATTTTCCTCAAGCACGTATCTGACCATGTCACTCCCATACTCAACAGATTCCTATTGCATTTAATACAAACTCTTCTTTTGGCATTTAAAATCTTGTACAGCTTAGTCCTAACCTCCTCCCAGCCTTATAATACATTATTCATGTTCTTACTCTTGATAGTTGAGTCAAACTAACCTTCTTTCTGTTAAGTCATGCCCAGAAGATGATCTCCCATTTTTGATCTTTTCATGGGCTGTCCCTCATGCCTAGGTTCGACTCCCTCCTCATTTCCAACTTACCAAAATTACTCTCTTTCAAACACTACTTTCTACAAGAAGCCTTTTCTGATCCTCCTCTCTCCCCAGGCCTTCCAATGCTAAGGTTGTCTCTCCCAACAACCCTGTACTTAAGTACCTTGTATTAGTTTTTCATTAATTATGTATCCATTTTTCTGCATATACTTACATATATACCTGTTATTTTCCCTAATAGCATAGAATCTTCTTGACAGGAAGGATTGTTTTATTCACTGTATTTATATCCCTAGCTTCTTGTGTCTGACATGTAGTAGGTACTTAATAAATGTTGCTTGATTGAATAAAAAGTAGAAGTTTAAATTAAATTATATAGTCTCATGTCCTTAGACATCTATGTTGCTTTAAATGTTTTTTTTCCAAATGGAATGTTCTCTTAAAGTCAATATTCATGTTGAATCTATGTTTCTCAGTTACTTTAATAAAGAGATGTTTTATAGAAGAAAATTTAGAAGTGAATTTCAGTCATCCTTATCTGGAGAAAGGTCTTATACTCCCTAATGTACCACTACAACCTGGTGCAAATCATCAGAATTACCAGGATAGTCTTAGGAAGCTATAATTGGTCATCCGGGAACATAACTTACAAATTGACCTATTTCACTAACAACAAATGTCATACAAATAAAGAAGAAATATATTACAATATCATGAGAAAATAGAAAGAAAAAATAAAGTACCCATTGATTTCTAGAAAGTTGAAAATGTTACTAAGATCTTGAGCACATATCAGTTCCCATGAGTTCAACCATAATCTCTTAGATGACTCCTACATCTACATGTACAGTCTTCATCTTTCTCCTAACCTCCTGTTCTACCTGACAACCTTCCAGCTAGAGACCTCCCACTGGATGTCCTGTTGATATCTCAAACAACAAATTTAAAAGAGAACTCATTACTTTGTCCTTTAAATCATCCTTCATCTATGAATTCCTTTTTTCCTATGTACATCACCACTTTATTTCCATTCAGCAAGGTTCATAACCTTAAAGTCATCTTTGCCTCTTCCCTTTCCTCGTCTGGCCATACAATTACTTCCCAAGTTGTTCTTTTTTGTTTTTCTGATTCAACTTCCACTGCATCTTTCACATCCATTCCCTTCTCATATAACCATCACCCTATTTCAAGTACTCATCACCTTTTACCTGGAACACTGCAATAGCTTCTTAGTTGGTTTTATTCTCTCCCGCCTCTCATCTCTCCAATCCATCTGCAACACTGATATTTCTAAAGCACAGGTCTGACCATGCTATTCCTTTTCTCAAGAAGAAAGTGGCTTCCTTACAACAACAACAAAAAAACACAAACAAACCCTCATTTCTTTGCCATTTAAAGAACTTTAGAACCCTGACTCCAACCTATTTTTTTAGACTTATGATTTCATATTACTCCCTCTTAGACACTCTACAATGCAGCCTCACTGTCTTGATTGATGTCTTCCTGCATTCCATCTCCTCCATCTTTGTCTTTCACAAGCCTCTCCCCCATATCTGGAACGCCCTCTCACTTCATTTTTGCCTCTTGGAATTCTTAATTCTATTCAAGTGCCACCTTCTATAGGGATGCTTCATTGATCCTCCCAATTGCTAAAATTCCCCTTAAATTTATATATATATATGTTGTATACACTTGTATTTGCTTGTCTCTGTACATGTTGTCTGTCTTCAATAGAAAGAAAGCCCCCTTCAAAGGAGCACCTAGCACACTGTCTGTCACATAGTAGGCTTTTAATGAATACTTGTTGAATTAGATTGACTTTTAAAGGACTGACTATGGCTAATGGAGGTAATTTTGGATTTATTTGGATTTAGATTTGTAAAACATCACCTTGGGTAATGCAACATATAACAAATAGAAAGTTCAAAATGACAGTTTGTATTAATCTAGAATTCTAGAGAATTACTACTCCCACATCCAGGTGTTCTGCTTTATCAGGTTCTTGTATTTGCTATTGATTCTGACCAATCATTGGGAAAACCCTGGATAAGGTGTTAGGAGACCTGGGTTTGACTCACAGTGTTGTCATTTACTAGCTGTATGATCATCAATTAAGCACCAAGCTTTTCTGAAAACCCATTTCCTTAATTTGAAAAATGGAAGTAATAATATCTACTTCATCTGCCATTTAGGTTTATTGTGAGAATTAAATGAGATGTTTGGAAAATACTTTGAAAATCAACACGATATTTTTATTAGACTGAAATATACCAATTTCTTGAAAGCTGCACTGAAAATAAAATCCTGTTTTCTTCTATTTCGACTTCCAGATCATTACACTTTCCATCTGTGGCTCTGCCTGGTTTTAAGTCCACAGAACAAGATACCCCTGGTGTCTCCACTAGTCCCTCTCTACCCCTCCTCCATGCTTTTTGTTTCTTTTTTATGCGTTGTCTTCCCCTTTTAAATTAAAACTCCTTGAGGGCAGGGACTACATTCTTATTTGTATCCCCAGCACTTAGCACTGTGCATGACCCTTAGTAGGCACTCAATAAATGTTTATCAAATTGAATTGCATTTCCTGCTCATTGTGACTTTATTTTGCTTTCTCCTTCCTCCATCTTTATTATTTCTTTTTCATTTCTCCTATTTTCTTTCCTTTCTCCTTTGCTCTTTTTCTACTTCATTTCACTGTTCCATTTTCCTCATATCTAACCTATGTTTTTCTTCTCCCTTTCCTTATTTCCTTTTATTTCCTACTTTACTATTGTAACCAAGTACATACATATTTTCCTACCATGCTTCCCAACTTTCTTGCTTTCACCATTGACATGGCAGGATTACTGCCAATTTACAAAACAGATTCTTATGTGTTTATAATCAAAGAGGAAGACCATGTCTAGACAAAATTATCAAGTGGATGAAATTTGTATTTGGTGTCTACAGTTTCAAAGGCAAAGAATTTAAAGATACCATGAAGTAGAGAAAGTTTTAAAAGAATGGTCAGTTTTGCGGATAATCAATCCTTGTAACAAATAAATATAATCAAATAAAACAAATCACTATATTAGAAATGTGTGAAAATGTATGTTTTATTCTCCACTTCCAGACCATTACTACTGCCAAGAGGTGGGAATCATGCTTCAGACTCAGTCTTCTGAAGTCATTAGTGGTCACTACATTGATCACAATTCTGAAGTCTTTCGAAGTAGTTTTCCTTTCCGTTATTGTAGCTACTGTAAAAATTGCTCTCATGGCTCTGTTTATTTTGCTCCATATCAGTTCTCACAGATCTTCTCAAGTTCCTCTGAGTTTTTCATATTTATCATTTCTTATAGCACAATAATATTCCATTACATTCATATAATATAATTTCTTCAGTTATTTGTCATTTGATGAGCACCCACTTTGTTTCCAGTTCTTTGTTATGACTAAAAATGCTCTGATAAATACATATCTTTGTACATATAGATCCTTTCTTTCCAGATAATTGATTCTCAAATGGTTGGCAAAAAGTTGTTTCTTATGTTAAGATATGTTTTTGTTTTTGTTTTTGCTTTTGTTTTTTGGGCAGGGTGACATTGTTGGACATTCACCATAAATAAAACTTTCTCATTGTCTTAGTGAAGAAAATAGGGACGTTTGAAGCTTCTGAATAGCTTTTGTCTCTTTTGTCTCTCTCATTTCTTGGCCCTGAAGAATATTTCCAAACACATTTTTGTTGTCCACACTTCAATTTTTAAGTTCTCTAGTACTGAAGTAAATGTTGACTCTGTTTGGTAGATCTTGTCAAGTTCTTCATAGATGTTTGTCTATTTCTTCACCCTTCCAGTGACCCTAATTCATATACTATGAATATCTTTGTTCTGGTCTCTTTATTTATGCTAATCATGAGTATTGTAAAATCAGAAGATGAAGTATCCCAAAAAGTGTTTACTTATTGCCTTTGGATTACCATTTCCCCATCTGTAAAATGGAGATAATAAAGGCACCTACCTCACAAGTTGTTATGAAGATGAAATGAGATAATATTTGTAAAGCACTCTGCAAACCTTAGAGAACTCTATAAAAGTTAACTATTAAATGTTAGCTTTGGGTACATGATAAAACTAGCTCCTTTAATTGCTTCTGGGAGAAGGACTGGTACATTATCCTTATTTAGAGGCAACTTCTTTATGTCTTCTGGTTTCATTAATAGTACAAACAAAACAATATAGGTATGGTCAAATTCTTCTCTATGTATATGCATTGGGTGTTGTCCAAAGATTGTCAATGATTACCTTAATGTTTGCAGATTACTGAAAAAATGTGACTCTCAGCATTCTCTTTCTCCTTTCTATAATTATGCTATTTTATTTATGGTACAAAAGTGGGCCTTGTAGGACTGGAGGACATTTTATGTTTTCATTTGTTTCATTGGTTGTCATGGCTAAAAAATTCATTGCCTAAAGGCCAATCTTCTGATGCTGATCCAGGTTGTATTTAGCAAGGCAGGTAGTTAGGTAATATGCATGGACTGATCTACATTCAAAGGCTTTCCAGCTTAGCAGAACATGACAGTTTGTACATGACTGGCATAGCCTTTGAAAATCTCTGATGGAACATCAGAGTATGATGTCTGCACAGTGATTATTGTTAAATATTATTCATTATCAGGGCTTCACACATATTTTTAAGGGATGCTAGTTCTGTTTGGCACCATCATACTCTAGGAATGGGGAAGAACCTAACAATCATAATGTGGGGGGCATTTGCAACATATGTTTAATTTAAATTTTTTACAGTGTTTTTGTGTGTTTATGAGACTAGGTCATAATAGTATATCTGACATACGGTTTTGTGTGTTCAGCTAAATACTTAATACATTTCTGTTTTTTACAACAGTAAAATTAAGTGTATGATAATGAACCTCAGAAAGAATATTATGAAAAATTTCTTAAAAAATACATATTTGAATATACAATTTAGTTCAGTTCCATGTGCATTTTATCATATTTTCATGAAATAATAATACCAGGATTACTAACTCACGAGAATGAATATACTATGTAAAAGTCAATAAATGATAAGTCGATGGATAATGAATGTGTACATACAAAATATGAGAATCATTGCAAATTTACAAAGGCACTTAACTCAAATAATAAATTACCTCAAATTAACTATTCTGTAAAAGGGAAAAAAAAAGATTTTGCCCCCCTTTATGTATTTGCATGAATATGGAAATATTTTCACCTATTTGAATTTATTATATAGATATATACTTTGCTTTTTGTTGATATTTATATATACTTATTTTATGTACAGGGTATGTTTTCTATTCTTAACTTAGAAAACCCTAAATATTGCATGAGGGGGAGTGAAAGCAGTGATTTGCTTGAGCTCTCCCTCAAACCCCTCCAAATACTCATTAAAAATGGCTTTAAACAAATTCTGAAGCAGCAGAACCCACAAAAAGACAGAGTGAAACAAATTTCCAGCCCAAGACAACCTGGATGATTGATCACAAAGGTGTATCGCACCAGGCTGCAAGCGCAGCCCAGCGCGTGGGCATGCATGCCACAGCAAACTTGGAGCAGGCCTCAGAGGACTGAATCGCGGGCAGCAGTAGAGGTTTCCAGACTCCTCAATTCATGAATGCCAAACACAACTTAGAAGGTCAGTGGGAAAAGTCTGTTTCTGTTGGTGGTCAGAGAGGAAGGTGGGGTTTCAGCTCCATTCACCAAGAACTTGGCCCTGGGGGGGGGCAGTTGCTTCCCAAGCTTCCAGCCCACAGACTGAGGGGGAATCCAGTGGCTGATCAGTGAGGGATTGCAGGCATCACTTTGCCAGTGCTGAGGGAGGAATCTCTTGCTTTCCCTGTGTTTGGATCTCGGTCACAGTTCTAGACAGCGGTGCTGGGGTGAGGAGGAGCACTGGTTCTGTGGAGCTTGTAGTGGCTGTGCAGAGAAACCCCTCCTCACAGTTACAGGACAGAAAGGAGTACTTGTGGTCACAGGCCAGGAAAGGAGTAAACACCTCTCCCCTTATCATACCACCTTGGAAGAACTGAAAATTTACAGGTCCCTACAAGTATCTCTGAAAACAGCTACACAAACCCCTGAAGCTTGGGACAGTACACTCTCCACATTGGAAGCAGACTCTTAACCTTAACAAAGAGTTTAAAACTCAAGTAATTGGCTGGGATCATGAGCAAGCAGTGCAAAAAGAGTCAGACCATAGAATCTTACTTTGGTGAAAACAAAGATCAAAATATACAACCAGAAGAAGACAACAAAATCAAAGCTCCTACATCCAAAGCCTCCAAGAAAAATATGAATCAGTCCCAGGCCTTGGAAGAGCTCAAAAGGGATTTTGAGAAGCAAGTAAGGGAAGTAGAGGAAAAACTGGGAAGAGAAATGAGAGTGATGCAAGAAAATCATGAAAAACAAGTCAACAGCTTGCTAAAGGAGACCCAAAAAAATACTGAAGAAAATAACACCTTAAAAAATAGCCTAACCCAAACGGCAAAAGAGGTCCAAAAAGCCAATGAGGAGAAAAATGCCCTAAAAAGAAAAATTGGCCAAATGGAAAAGGAAGTCCAAAAGATTACTGAAGAAAATACTTCCTTAAAAATTAGAATAGAGCAATTGGAAGACAGTGACTTTATGAGAAATCAAGACACTGTAAAACAAATCCAAAAGAATGAAAAATTAGAAAACAATGTGAAATATCTCATTGGAAAAACAACTGACCTGGAAAATAGATCCAGGAGAGAGAATTTAAAAATTATTGGACTATCTGAAAGCCATGATCAAAAAAAGAGCCTAGACATCATCTTTCAAGAAATTATCAAGGAAAACTGCCCTGATATATTAGAACCAGAGGGCAAAATAGAAATTGAAAGAATCCACAGATCTCCTCCTGAAAGAGATCCCCAAAGGAAAACTCCTAGGAATATTGTAGCCAAATTCCAGAGTTCCCAGGTCAAGGAGAAAATCTTACAAGCTGCCAGAAGGAAACAATTCAATTATTGTGGAAACACAATCAGGATAACACAAGATTTAGCAGCTTCTACATTAAAGGACGCAGGGCATGGAATATAATATTCCTGGAGGGCAAAGGAGATAGGATTACAACCAAGAATCACCTACCCAGCAAAACTGAGTATAATCCTTCAGGGGAAAAAATGGTCATTCAGTGAAATAGAGGACTTTCAAGCATTCCTGATGAAAAGACCAGAGCTAAACAGAAAATTTGACTTTCAAATACAGGACTCCAGTGGAACATGAAGAGGTAAACAGGAAAGAGAAATCATAAGAGACTTATTAAGATTGAACTGTTTACATTCCTGCATGGAAAGATGATATTTGTAACTCATGAGAACTTTGTCAGTATTAGGGTAGTTGAAGGAAAAAATTATATGTATTATATATAGATAGATAGATGGAGGGCACAGGGTGAGTTGAAGATTAAGGGGTCATATCTGGAGAATAAAATTAAGGGATGAGAGAGGATATACTCGGAGAAGAAAGGGAGAGGTAGATGGGTAAATTATCTCCAAAAAAAACAGAAAAGAAAAGTCTCTCACAGTGGAGGGGAAACAGGGGAAGGTGAGAGGGAATGAGGGAATCTTATTCTCATATCATTTGGCTTAAGGAGAGAATAACATACACATTCAATTGGGTATGGAAATCTGTCTTACCCTACAGGAAAATAGGGGGACAAGGGGACAGGAGAGCAAGGGGATGAGAGAGGAAGGCAGATTGGGAAAGAAGCAAATCAGAAGCAAATACTTCTCAGAAGGGACAGGGTCAAAAGAAAGAATAGAATAAATGGGAAGGCAGGATAGGATTAAGGGAAATAGAGTTAGTTTTTCACAACATGTCTACTATGGAAGTGTTTTGCATAACTGCACATGTATAACCTATATTGAGTTGCTTGCCTTTTCAATGAGGGTGGGTGGGGGAGGGAGGAAGGGAGAAAATTTGGAACTCAAAGTTTTAAAAACACATGTTTAAAAAAAAAGAATAAAATAAATTAATTTTAACAGATGCAAAAAAAATAAATATTGCATGAGGCATTTGAAATCTATTATGATTTTAAATTTTAATTCTTTTAGTCAAATACTAGTGGTTGGATTTTAATTTTTTTTTACTAGAATGAAGATACTGAACTGGTCTAAAATTAGTTAACCATGCCTAAAACTATTGAATTGGGGCAAAATGGCATATTAAAACTAATCTTTGGGCCCAACCAAAGTCAGAGCCCTTGTCTCTGAATTTGGTTATCTTAGTTGAGCTGGCAGCTTAGCTTCTAATCGTAGAGTTCTCTTAAGAGGTCTGAGAATATAATACCAAACTAGACTATTTCAGAATGGAAACTGTACCAACCAGTTATTTATAATTGTAATTGTTGGTTTAGCTATGGTTGGAATTGCACATTGTGTAAATGACAAAAAAAGAGAGAATTTAAAGGATACAATGAGTAAAAAAAGATAGCCTCATTTGTATTAATATTTTATATCACTGAAGTAAGAAGCACTATTAATTATATTGGCTAAGTGCCTAAGAATTAAAGTGAAAAGATAATATGATTCATGTCCAAAAACATAGGACAATGGGCTGCATTTCTGTCTTTTTTTCCTTGCTTATCTTTTTGTTTCTTTTAAAGAGGCCAAGCCTGAAGCACCCTGCAAGATGTAATTTTAAGAGAAAGGAAAAGATGTTTCTGTCTGTTAGTACAAAAATTCTATATCACAAGGTTAAGAATGTATTCAGAGTGCACACATATATCAAGAAGTCTACATTCTTTGTTGCTTAAAAGAAATAGCTTTCTTAGTTTAACTAGAAGTCGTGGGACATAGAATGATTTTGTTCATTCATTCATGCAATGTATGGTTATTGGAAACTTACTGTGTGTAAGTCATTGTGCTAGATGCACTATGATCTTCTGAGAAGAATAATGTATGATTCTTGGCCTGAAGAAGATAATAAACTAATAGAAAGTAATATGCAAAAAAAGTTATATGTCATAAACGTGGAAATGAAAACATTTACAAGTTGTATTTGGAAATGACAAGTTTTAAACGGCCAATATGAATAGGGTCTGATATATCTGACATAAGGTGATTTAAAGCAATGCATAAGCGAAACTTACCTATACATACTCATATTGGTAAAAAAAAAGAAAAAACAAAAAACAAAACAAAACAAAACAAAGCAAAACAGAAAAACCCAGTACTTTAATTTTCCCACTTTCCTTTTTCCCCCCAGCTCTTTCTTGAGTCAATTAAAATGCAAACAGGATGTTTGATAAGAGGCAGCAAGACAAGTGAGGCATAGGACAGCAATAAAATATGGCTGTTTAATGTATGCATAGTTACAGGAATAATTGGATTTCTGAAAGCTCAACATTGCATGTTTTACTCTTTACCTCCCATTAATCAATTGACAGCTTGCTCTTTTGATATCTAAAGTGTTAACCTCTTTGAGTTTTTAATAACTGAAACTTTGTAGCATTGCTTATTAAAATGCGGTGCTATGTTAATCTTCTCTCTAGTTGCGATGAATCAATGTTCCTTACCAAAGATAATGGATTTCAATCTATATCAAAGTTCATATTTGTCAGTGTTAAAATGATTGTAAAAATTACTGTATTATTTAACTTTAACTTAATCATTTTCTTATAAACCTCAAAGGCTGCACAGAATTCTTAGAATCTGTTTATCCGTTAGCACTTCATCAATTTGGTGGCTTAAATGCGTTTGAGTGATTTTTGTCATTTTTACAATTTTGAATAGTTGAGAATCCAATTACAGTTTTTTTAATGGAAATTATAAAATGCTACTTTAAAAAAACACAGCTAAAACTTGGGATTATTCGAAGTGCATTCTGAGGAAAAACTAACCTCTACTGAAAGAAGGACCAGGATTCTTTTTCTTCTGTTCTTTGACTTTTTAATCTCTAACCCTAATCTCTCAGGGACAAATTACATAAAGCTTAGATTGTGGCCTTTGTCTAGGTCTCTCTGAAAAGATGGGGAGGGGTAAGGTAATAGAAAAAAAGATACTTAATGTATAATGAAAATCAAGTATGGGACAAGTATTTATTTCCTACACACAAAATAAATGCTTAAAGATACAAAATATTAACAGCACACATAGACAGAAAAACTCCAAACAGGATTCAATGATAATTTATAACTACTATTACAATTTCTAGGGAGGCTGATACTTCAACTATATCAGAAGAATACAGCTGTTTGTGGGGATACTAATAGACACTGCACATTTTCCCTCTGCTCTGCGCTGTCCAAATAACTCCTGGTCTATGCCTTCTTGTGAAACAAGCCAGGTCTGAGACCATCCTTTTGTTATTAAGCAGCTTCTCTAAGATCATTGGAGCAGCTGCCACAGACTCCTCCTCTGCTTAAAAGTCAGTTCCAAACAAAAGACTCAGAATTTCTGGGCCTCTTGAACTCAAAAGTTCACCTGCCAGCCTAAGATCAGGACATAACAAACAAAAACAGAAGCCCCAAACTCAGACTTAGGTTCAGAGCATGTACTGTATCTGTCACATGTTCATCACCATGTCAGGATGAGGAATAGGGTGAGCTGACCTTCCCCCACCCCTTATCGGGTCTGAGTTGCTTTGTCTCCAAATAAACCTGACACATTCTGAAGTCTGAAGGGAAGAGAACATTGAGAGTGGGATTGTTTCATTTTAAATAATCCATATTTTCTATAGTACTGAGTCATTAGCTCTTTTCAGCCAGCGCTATTATACCAAGTCCCTTTAGGACTAAGTCAGGCACTAAGGAAGCAAGAAGGTCAGTTTTATGTATACTCTGTGCAACCTTATTACATGCATAAGCAGTTTAATTGGCATAGACAAAAGTTAATAAAAATAGAGGCATCAATCAACTAGAACAGAGACTGCATTTTCATTTAAAACCTGGACCAAGCCACTCCCAAAATAAAAAAAAAAACGACACTTTTCTGGGCTAGAATCCCCTACCCCTTCCTTCCCTGATTAGTTTTAAAAGTATTATAGTTTTAGTTTGATTAGTTTTAAAAGTACTATAGAAATTTCAGTGATTCTCATGGTTGTAGCCACATGGGGAGGCAGGAAAATGCTAGAAATGTCACTCTCCATGATCTGTATTTCAATTAAAATTTGCATTATACGTGCAAACTTAGCAGGAAAATGGGGTGCTGATAAAATGCTCCAGAAATAAACACTCATGTGGCACTGCCCAAACATCATAAAACTAATGCTAATAGCAGACAGGAAATAGGCAAGGGAGAAGTCACCATCACATTTCTCCAAGTCACCCTAACCTTAGATGAGTGAGCCTATGGGAATGTCACAGTTCCCCTAACACCTTCATACCACCTAAGTTTATACTGAGTAGACATTGTAAATTGACCCATCCTCTGTATCTCCACCTTGAGAATGTAATAAACACTTTCCACTATCCTACACCTCTATCATTTCACACCTGGATGATTCCAACAACTGCTTAGTGGGCTTTCCTACTTTTCAAATCACTGCAACTCTTCTTTCCATCTTACATCCTAACTGAAGTGGCATAAAGACACTTTATTTAGTTTCCTTATCAAGTACAAAGTCTCTATGACTCCCTGAGCTGGCCATTTCTAATCTAATCTTATAACTTACATAATGATTAAATGAGATAATGCATGTAAAGTGCATTGTAAAACTTAAGTCCTTCATCATCATCATCATCATCATCATCATCATCATCATCATCATCATCATCATCTTACATTCCAGTCAAGCTGCTTTCCTTATCACCTTTCATGCAACTTACTAAATCCTGATGCATTGTCTCAATATGCATATCATTTTTCTCAGCTACAACACTTTCCTCGCTTTCTCTTCACCAATATGTATCTATTATCTTTTTCTTCTTCATGTTCAAATTCATATTCTTTCTTATGCAGGACACTAGGACCAGATTATCAAAGGGTTCAAGTTGGGAGAAACCTTAGACAGACTGGTTTAGATAGAGCCATGATGAGGTTGAAACATGGACAAAATAAATTGTCAGGAGGGGGAAAGATTCAGGAAGAACTTGTCATGCCTACAGGAAGGACTAAAGCTACAGGTGTGATACACAAAGTTTGGGGTCACAAGGAGAGATGCTCCGTCACATAAGAAGGTGGGTCACGTGCTAAGAGACAGGCAGAAACAAGAATGTATTCCCAGATCAAATTCTTATTCAATCTGTTCTATCCTCTTACCAGTCTTGACCACCTTAGAATGAGTCCACCCTGGATCTGTTCTCCTGATTAATGAGTACTTGGCTGGGCTCCCCATATATTGAAAAGCCCCAGCCATGCTTATTTCATTCACCTAGGAAATTAGGTGGTGAAGTGGATAGAGCGCTGGATTTGGTGTTAGAAAGACCTGAGTTCAAATCCTGTCTCTGACACTAATTGTGTGATCCTGGCTATTGCTTAACTTCTTTTGTCTCAGTTTCCTCATGTATAAAATGGGGGAAACAGTGCACTATTATATGTGAAGTTAAAATGAAATAATATCTGTAAAGTACTTTGCAAACCTTAAAGTGCTCTATGATACTGCTGAGATTGTGATTTTTCTTCCTCTCTCAGCTCATTTTCCAGTCTGTTTGACTTCCTCATGAGCCTTGTTCATACAGAGGTATCCTTGCCCTCCCTTTCTAGCTTAATTTTTGCCTTGTTCTCTACTGTTTGTAACCCAGGGCTTAGCATAGTACTTAGCATACAGTAAGCTCTCAATAAATGTATCTATCTATCTATCATCTAAGGAACAAGAAAGGGTTAGCTGGCTAGACAGACTGGTCTATTAGCCTGAGGTACACAATAGGAATAGCTTAGAAGAGTGAAACTAGATTTTTTAGAAAGGATTTAAATCAAATTAGGCTATTTTATCTACCAGGTCTACGTGATCAATTCCATCCCAGAATCAGATTCCTTTTGCTCTTAAAGTCAAGGTACTTTAAGTTTAGGGGCAGCTAAGTGGGTGCTGGACTTGGAGTCAGGAAGACCTGAGTTCAAATCAGGCCTCAGACACTTATTAGCTGCGTGACCCCGGGCAAGCCAGTTAACCTCTCTTTGCCTTAATCCAGTGGAGAAGGAAAGGGCAAATTGCTCCAGTATCTCTGCAACAAAAAATCCATGGACAGTATGGTCCATGGGGACATGAAGAGTAAGACACAACTGAAAGACTGAACAACAGCACTGCAGATTTAAAGTAGGCCCAACTTCCTCTCGTCCAAAGCTAATACAAGTATCTATAATGCCTCTGTGTGCAGGTCTGTGGGCGAAGTCATGAGCTTTGAACAGAAGTGGGTATCCTCTGGAGGATTCAGGTTCCTCTACTGATCAATGTGAGTTTTAGTTATGGAATACCCAAGAATCTGTCATTGGAGTCTTGCTCTTTTGGGATTCTTTATGTATTGTCTTCCCCCTTAGAATGTAAGGTCCTTGAGGGCAGGGACCATCTTGTTTCTTTGCATTTGATCCAAAGTGCTTAGCGTAGTGCCTGACATATTGTAACATCTTAATGTATGTTCTGTCTCTCTTCACAAAGTAGAATTTCAGTAAAAAGTTGGGAAGTTTAGGCTCTCTAGGTCTATTGGCTGCTCCAAGCTCTAGCAACCGAATAAGTAGTATCTCTGTCACTTTTGCAGTGGAGACAATGGGAAAAATGATCTTTTTTCCCTCCTAAAGGAATGTGCTTGGTTGCTGCCAGCTTGTAGAAATTAAGAAAAAAATGATGCACATTAACAGAGTGCTTTCTGATAACATATTTGTGATCCTGAGTCATAATATATAGCACAGAGGATAAATTATGCTGGGGAGAAGGGTAAGTCAACAGGTATGTGTGTAGTGGAAATCCAGAGGCCAATCTATGCTCCGCATCCTGTACAACCTACATAGTAGAGGTGACTGGGGAAGGGGAAATATTGGCAGCCCACTCAGGTCAGGGCATTTGTGCCAGTATGCCAATGAGGAAAGCCAGCACTGAGACAGTTACCACTCTGTCAGGATGAATGAAGTTCCAGGTTCAGGAAAGAGATGAGGGAGCTCACCTATCTCTCAAAGTGCTTCCTCCCTATTTCAGGTCTTCACAATGGCTTCTGTTACCCTGTGCCCACTAGCATCATCAACATGGGAATGAAGTACAAGTCCCTGGTTATTAATGCCCTAGGGCAAAGTCTTAGTGGCCTTGTGCTAGTTATAGCTCTGGTTGTAAGCACTATTATCCTCATTTTCTGATGAGGAAACTGAGGCAAAGGGACTCACCAATGGTCATGGTCACACAGTGTGGTCAGTGTCAGTGTTGGGATCTGAACTCAAGCTTATTGAGTCCAGTTTCAACATATACTAACCAGCCAATTCTGAGATAACGTACATCATTCCCCCAGTCCCTGAGCTCCAACAAAGAGGTGGACATTTGCTGATATTTTGAGAATTAGTTCCTGTGATGGTGTGAGCAGCCCTGGGATATGGATATGTTGTTCCAGATTTCTGGAAGAAAAATCCCCTCTGGTCAAAGAGAAGCCCATGATGTTTGAATTTGAGCCATGCGTCCCTTACTTATAAAGTGTCTGCTGGCCCAAATTCCTTCAGGCAAAGATAGTGAAACAGTGGACTATTGCCCCTAGAGTTATGAACATCACTGGTAATTGGTTTTCTGAGGTTTTCTGTGTTTCCACTTTAAGGACAGGGAAAACAGCTACAACTAGGAGCTTTGCCACAAGTTGAGAAGTTTAACGAGTCCTGACCCCACCAGGAACACTGTCCTGGGGTCCATTTACTTTGCCTGCTTGGCCCCACCCTAAAGCAAGGGTAACTTCATCCTGGGGTGTTTAGTCCCAATTCAGGAGTTTAGAAATCTTATGGTATCCTGGTCACACTTCCTCACCACAAGCCCTGTATCTGAGCCCCAGTCAAATCTGTCTCTGCTGCTATGTGCCACAGGCACAAACATTTCTAGTTTGTAGCTCCTCTTATATCTTCAAAAGCTGGGTTGACCTGGAGAATCTGGGTTAAGTAATGGCCACTCTGCATAATGCAACCACAAAAACTACCAAAGATCTAACCTGTCTCAGCCAAATTTTTTAAAAAATGCATATTTTTTTATTAGAAGAAAAAAAACTTAAATTTTCTTTTTCCATGTAGACAAGCGAAAAATGGCAGGAAAGGAAAAATAAAATATTTGTTTCAAATAAAAGTCTGAAAAATGCTTCATCTGTAGAGACATGGCCTACATTTGCTTTAGAGATCACAGTACTTCTCAGGTATTCTTAAAATCCCTGAATGTTTATATCACTATAAGAATTTCAATGAGATATGTCATATATATATATGCATATATTATATATATATGTGTATATATATGCATATATTATATATATATGTGTATATATATATATATTGTGTGTATATATATATATATACACACACACACACATATATATATATATATGAATACAGGTGGGGGTGTTTTTGTTTTTCTTGTGATTGAAAGCAAAATTCATTGTAAAATAAGTTTACCAATAGTTTAAAAATACAAGGAGTACCTGGAACATATTTTGAATGAATTTGCATTTTTAAACCATCTTCAGACTTATGACTAAATGAAATGCATGCACAAGTTTTAAAGTTTAAATGCATTATTACAAAACTTATTGGATATTCAAGTTTCTGTTTTCACTCCTTTGAAAGAGTCAACACCTTGAACAATTCACATCATTTGGAAAATTATTCGATGGTGTCTCTCTGTTATGAGACTGCACTGCTCTGTTAGAAATAGAACTTTGGTAAAATATACACCAAACTCAACCTGATGGAAATACAGAGAGAAACACAAAATGGAAAAATAAAAAGGGCTAAAAAACCCCAACAGCAAACCATAGGCTTTTTTTCAGTCATTGGCCATGAGCAGCTCAGTTACAGACTCTGCCTAAGAAATGCCTTATCCAAATAGGCTTTATGATTTCATGGTGAATGATTGGGAAATAAGATTACCTATGATCACAATAAGTTTCATACTTATATTTATGGTAAAAATAGCAAAAGATTTTGTGATTATCTTTAATTGATCATGTTGTATCTCTATATAGAGAGATATTTTGTGGTTTTCATATTAGAATGTGGGCTCCTGGATAGCATGGACCTTTTTTTTTCTTTCTTTGTATCTTTTGTGCTTCTGAATGGGCATTGCCTCAGTCAAACAGATCTGGGAAAGACCTTAGCTTAAAAAGGCCAAGGTCTCTTTGTCATGATCTATGTCTGGCCACTGGTCCCAGATGGCTCTGGAGGAGAAAGTGAGGCTGGTGACTTTGCACAGCCCTTCCTCACTTAAATCCAATTCACTTGCAAGTCATGGCATCACCTTCCTGATGTCATGGTCCTCTTCAGGATCGAAGGACAAACAACAGCATCCCCAGTGCTTAACACAGTGTCTGGCAAACACAGGTGCTTAACAAATGTTTGCTGACTTGCTTTGACTTTTGGTTGCTCCAGGTTTGGCTTATTTTTTGTTAATATAGGTCTGCATGTCCTTCGTAAAGACATCATTGGGTTATAATTTGAACTGAGAGAAATGTAAACATAGTTAACACAAATACCATCTCGCTAAACTATACATGGTCTTATGTACAACTGTCATGTGGTCTTGAGCATGCACATATCAGAGAACAGTTTAGGGAGAAAAATAGCACGGAGTCTCAGAATTAAACTTTTTAAATAAATATTCTTTTTGGACATCAAAACAAAAATATTAAGTTTGTTAAAAACATTTTTGTAGTAGAATTAAAAATCTATCATTTTCCTGTTGGGGTAAATTATCTGTCTTTATATTTACTTTGTTTTGCTTTTTCCTCCACTGGTAAGGTGAAGACCTGGACTTATGAGTTCCCAGATATAGGAAACTTCCAATGTGGACACTTTTAACATGTGCGGATTAGCAAGTCATTTGTAACATATTATCTTAGCGAGTTGCATGACATATTGTGATATTAAATGATTAGCTCATTGGCATATAGCTAGAATACTATATGTCAGAAGTCAAACCAGAACCCTGGTCTTCTGACCCTCTTCTATTGTGCCATATCATCTCTCCCTTACTATTCATTCTTTCCATATTGAATATTTCATCTGAAACTCAAGTTGGTATTTAAATTTAAATGAATGAAAGCTTTATGGAGTTGAATAATCCATTGATTTCTGAACAAGGATAAGGGTCTTGTAGAATAATATTAATGAAAAAATATGAATATAAACTCAATAATGATTTCCCCATTTATTACAGCTATATAAATTATATGTCCCAGATTGTTTATTGATTGGTAAAGCATGATTAAATTATATTTAATTTCTAATCTGTAGTGAGAGGGACTCCAAATAATTTGAAATTCCATTTTTTATCCATGATATTTTTCCTAACATTTTCTTGTGCTCTGAAAATTCAGTTGAATGAAGTCAGGTTAATTGCTCTAAGTCTCTTTGAATAATGTTCCAAAGCTTTATATTGACAGTTATACCAGTCTTCTGTTAACAATCTATCCTAGGGCCATTTAAGCCTCTAAGTGTTATTAATTTTTGCTGCTGGATTTACACATTATAATATAAAGCTAGTATCAAATGATCTTGCTCCAAATCAGACTTCTCATCACTTATCCAGAAATGAATACATGTTCCAGGGGCATTTTTCAATCTAACGTACACCAAGAAAAGTGTAGGCTTCATTGTTTTAATGGATTATGCTGTTATATGATTCATTGAATTATACTATCCTTCTTCTACCCCCACACTTTTTTTTTTTAGTTCAGGACTAAGGTAATGTTCTCATTTTGACACTGTTAAAATGTTGGCACTGAATAAATCACAGAGGAATTTACTTATTCGAATGCGATAAGTCTCATAGTCATTCAACCCTGGTTACTTAATATGCATGCTTGCTATAGAGAAGATATGTCTTAGTATCTGGCCTGACTGTATCTTGTTCCCTAGATTCATCAATACTAGTTCAATTAAACTTCCATCTTTTTTTTTTTAATGTGTAGTGACTTTAGGCAGCTCCATTAAATGTTCTGTGCCTCAGTTTCCAAAAGTGGCATTTAAGGCCCAACAAAATATAACTCAACCTACTTTCATATCTGTATTTTACATTACTCCCCATTCATTCAATCTTAATTCATCCAATCTAGATGACTAACTATGCCATAAATTCAACAAACTAAAACTCTTTGCTCTCTGGTCATCTTCTCCATAGCCTTGCCAACCATGTTGCTTCCCTGGAGAAACTTTTGTCCTGGGGCCCAGCTTACCCTATTAGGGAGTACCTCTTGAGGACCACTATTTTGGGAAAGCTCAAGCCTACTGTCTGTTCATGGCCTTCAACCATTTAGCAGCCACCTTCTCTCTCGAAATTACCTTTCATTTACTTATAGAGTTGCAAGAAACCTTAGAGGCCCATTAGTCCAATAGCCCTCATTAGGCTAATGAGGAAGCTAAGGTGTAAGAAGGTTAACTAATCTCATATTCACAGAGGTGCTAATAGACAGAGACAGGACTTAGACCTTGGTCCTCTGACTCAGACCCAGCACTATTTCCAGGGCCCCATATTTTATCTGCTTACAATGTCAGGTGCATTTGTTGGAGGCAATCCAAATGATGTGGCAAAATTCATGAGTTTGGAAATTTCCAAATTGTATTCTTTTTGGAGAAGAAAAGTTCTAGGCAGACTCCAGTAGTATAAAGAGACCTATGTAGATTATCTGGCATTTGTGTTGATTTGTGAAAGAGAAAAATATATATACACACACACACACACACACACACACACACATATATATATATATATAAATTGTCGAAATGAAACTTCAGGCAAAAATTAATTTTCTTTTTAGCCTATTGTTAGAAATGTAGTCTAGAAGAGGAAAAGGTATTCACTTAGTTCCCAAAAACTTTTTTCCCTTTTGCTGTGACTATCACCTATACAAAGAAAAATGAATGTAAGTAAACTTGAGGACTATTAAGAGAAATCAGCGTCTTAAGGTGTGACCAGACCCCACCTTAATAAAGGGGGCAGCTAGGTGGGGTAGGCCATGCAGAGTGCCAGGCCTGACTTTCTGAAGACCAGAGTTCAAATCCATCCTCAGGCATTTACTATGTGACCCTGGGCAATTCACTTCACTCTTTTTGCTTCAGTTTCCCCATCTATAAAATGAGCTAAAGAAGGAAGTGGCAAACCACTCCAGTATCTTTGCCAAGAAAAGCCCAAATGAGCTCAAAAAAGAGTCAGACATGATTGAAACAACTGAACAACAACATCAATGATAACACCTTAATAAAAAGTAAGGTTTAGATCATAAAACTTATATTATCAACAAAGAAAAGGAATTTTCAGCCAAGAAATGATAAAGATAAGCAAAAAGGATCCCCAAGGCACATGTATTTCCTATTTACTCGTGTTGATATTTTACTCAGTGTCCTATCCCTTCCCTTTTATTCATTTATTCATTCCTCTACCAACATACCAGCTTTTTTATGCCTAATCCTTGTTTGAAAGCAAGAGAGTTCTTCATTCCCATGATGTAGCTCCTTCTCTTTCATTTCTCCCTTATTCCCTGTTTCCAGATTTATTACTCAAAGCAAGATTTTTACAGATTATTTTAAACTAAAAAAAGTTAAGATAGTTATACTGCTGCCAGAATGATTTCTTGAAAATATATAAAGTCATGTCATTTTTCTGCTCAGAAATCTTCAGTGATTCCATGTTGTTGACTTCATGAAATTTAAAGTGCTTTGCTTAGCATTCAAGGCCCTACACAACCTGTTACTATGTTACCTATCCAGCCTTATCTCATATTGCTTCCCAATGCTCTGTACTTCAGCTAAATTAGTCTAATATCTGCTCCTCAAACAAGTTCTGTGCTCACTCACTCCCATGCTTTTGCTCACTGTTCTTTTTGCTTGGAAAGTCCCTTTAATTTCTTCTGAGGCTTTAAAGCCCAACTCAAATGCAGCCTCCTCCATGAAGCTGTCTCTGATCTCTTATATTGAAAGTGATGTTCTTCCTTCAGACTTTACCCAACACTTTGTTTTTCCACCCACTAATGTACTTCTCCTGTAATGTTATGTATTAGAATTATCTGTGTGTGATCTCCCTACCAAATAAGAAGTTCGATGAGGATTTATATATACTTTGTGTAAAATCTCCCAGTGTCATCTAAACTTTGTACTTCTCCTAGTGCCCAGCACAGGAGACACAACCAATGTTTGTTGAATGAATGGATGAACTAATAGATGGACTCAGGTTCTGACAAAAGTTTGAATGACTAATATCATATCCTTTTCTGAGAGCAGGATTGATTTTAAAAGTGAGGAGGGGGAAAAGATCCGTAAGGCCACTTCTAGTTCCACTCTGAGTTCCAAAGAAGGCAGGAGTGAGGTCTCATACAAACTCTGTATCTCCCCCAGCACCCTGAACAGTAAGCATTTACTGAAATTTTACTGAATTAAAGTTAAATTAATATTAATTACCTGGAAGAAATAAGATACATCATGCAGTAGAGAAGAAGAATTCAGAAAGAAAAAGCTAAGGACATTTAAGACTGTTTCTTCGCAATTTTGTTCTCAATCAGTTCAGATGAAAGCATCTTCCTTTACACATGTGAAGAACTTAAGATGCTCTATTTGTTGTATTTTAAACTCCTTATAATTTCCCGTATGTAACAGTTTTAAGCTACTGTCAATAACAAATGTCCCTGAAAGCTTAAGTGGAAACTGAAGGACTTCATAAATAGTTTCCATTGTTTGGAAAATAAGTTGTAATGAAGTCCTGATCTCCTCAAATAGATGGGGGGAAGGCTTTGCAGTTGAAATGCATTGAGACAAACATTTTAGAATAATATATAAAAGAGAAGTAGACAGTTTATGAGTGAGGTACACAAGTTTCATTGGGATTTTGCTTGTTCATATTACATAACATTATATATTATATATAATATGAATATATACATTTATATATAAATAGAATCATGTATATGCCTATCTGTGTACATATATGTATGTTCACATATAAATATACATGTATATATCTGTATATGCATACATTCATAAACATACCTATAGACTTACTTCTTCGTTCTGTTTAGGTAGGTGTTTGGTAAATAGAGGAGTTATAGCTATGTGAGATGTTAATAATGTAATTGACCTAATGGACCTTTGAGTGTGAAATATTTACCATCTCTTGAGAAAAGTTCCATCTAGCAGTGTGAGTCTTCAGCAACACAGTTTACCGGGAATCTGAAAAACCAACAGTTGAAAGGAATGTTCATCTATCTCAACCATCTATCTCAACCTGCTGTTGTCAGGTTGTTTACAGTAGTGCTCTGGGAAGACATAATGTAGTCACAAAAATGGTAATGAGGGACACAACTGAATATTAAATTAAATCTAACAAATTAAATTAAAGTTGGATAGGTAGTGGTGGAGAGAAAATGACCTTGGTTAAGAAGACGGAAGTTGAGATCAAGGTTTTAATTTCTTGACCATGGCTTGGCCTCTAGGCCAAGAATGTAGTATAACTAATGAAAGCAAATAAAAATGCATCTACCTAGAGTCTTTGGAACCTGATCATGAATGATTTAAATTGAACACAAAAGTTTAATAGCTTAAAACTACACTAAGCCTTTGGAGTCACCCTGTATGTTGAGTAAATCAGATATTCCAGAGAATGTGATGTGTAACACTGAAAGACTGTTAGCACAGAGCAAAAGACATTCTGTGAAAATAATACCCCCAAAGAGAACCAGTCATAAAAAAAAAGAAACAAAACAAAACACAGTCTGGCTTGTCTTGTTTATAAACAAATGATATGGATATTTGAAAAGGAAAATTCGAGATCCTAATTGTTGTTTAGTAATTTTCTAGTTAAGTCTGACTTTCTGTGACCCCATTTGGGTTTTTCTTGGAGTGGTTTGCCATTTCCTTTTCCAGCTCATTTTACAGAAGAGTAATGGAGGCAAACAAGGTAAAGTGACTTGCCCAGGGTCACATATAAGTGCCCGAGGCCAGATTTGAACCCACTAAGATGAGTCTTCCTGACTCTAGGTATGGGGCTCTATCTACTGTATCACCTAGCTGCCCTAGAGTTCTCGATGCAAAGGCTCAAATTCTATTTCATAGGTATCACTGGGACTTGGTATGATAGAACTCATGACTAGAAACATAACCCCCGTGAGACTAAGCAATGCCATGTTAGGGACCATGCCTTGTCTAGATTTTATTTCCCTGAGCATTTATCCTAGTGCTTCATATAAAACTTATTTTCATTCACAAACTAAAGACTTCTTGAACTGAACTTAATACTGGAATTTATGAAAGGAAATATGATTAACAAATAGAAGCTGTCTCATCACTGGACTTAGATGGGAGGTTTGATATAGTCTCTCCCAGTCTCCTTCTGTCTTGCTAAGTCTCTCTGAATCTCTCTCTCATTCTCTAATTTTGCAGATGTTTCAGTTCATTTCATGGAGAACACATCAACAACACCCTGGAAAAGCATGTTTACTAATCTGTTTTGTTTTCACAGAAGTATTTGCCCACCATGATTTACCCTCTATTTCCTTTTCTTTTTATGCAGATACTTTATACATATTTGTATCTGTATAAGTATTACAACATCTTCTTCCTCTTATGAATCACGTTCCCTTAATATTCTTCCTAGTTATCTTTTGTTTCTGCCTTTTCATGTCATATGAGTTGCTGCTAGAAACTTAAAGCTAAGTTTCTCATACAAAGTACTTATCTGATTGGACTAATTTCCCACTTTGATGAATAATGATTGCATACTTGTCATTGAGCTAAAATTTACCCAAAGTGATCAATGTACAGTTAATTCTGTATGCTTCATATATACACTCCTGTTTTCAAGAGAAAAGCTAAGTGTGAGTTAGGGGTACACATGTCCAACAGGAGTCTCTTAGAAAATGTATAAATAAAGTGATTTTATGACTGATTAGGGTCACTGCAAGTAGGCACAATTTCTGGGCTCTGTCTAGCCCCTGAAATCAAATAGATAACCACAAGTTTTCCAGTTAATGTAGCTGCTGCATTGCTACCTCTTGAATCAATTGCTTTGGGCAATGCTGGGCTTTTTACCCTGTACTGCCTGATAGCTGCTGACAATCATTTTCCCTATATGTTTATCTGTCCTACTTGTAGCAAGAGTTCCTATTTTGTTATAGAATCACAGGATATGAGACAGGAAAAAGGGTTTTCATCTTTAAAACCTTTCATAGCCTGGCCTCAGCTTATTCTTTTAAACCCTTATAAAGCTCTCCTTCCTGTACTTCATGACTTAGGTAAACGGGAATTCTCTCTCTCTTCTTAATATGATATTTGCATCACCCACCTCCTGCCCTTTGTATAGGTTATATCCCATACTTGGAATCTCAAGCATGATCTTTCTTTCCCATGAAGCCTTTCCTGATTCTCCATCACTGTTTCCTCTCAAAAATATTTTTTTAACACTTTATTGTTTTTATACTATTAGAATGCAAGCTTCTTGTGAGCAGGAATTATTTCATTCTTTGTACTTGTATCTACAGAATAGATGGTACAGTAGATAGAGCACTGGGCCTGGAGTCAGGAAGATCTGAGTCCAAATTCAGCCTCAGACACTTATTAGTTGTATAACCCTGGGCAAATCACTTAAACCTGTTTGCCTCAGTTTCCTCATCTGTAAAAATGACCTGAAGAAGGATATGACAAACCACTCCAAATGCTTTGCTTAGAAAAACCCAAATGGGCCATGAAGAGTCGGCCATAGCCACAACGACTGAAAAACAAAGAACTTGTATTTCTGGCACCTAGAATAGTACGTGGAGAACAGTAGGTATTTTTAAAAATGCTTATTGATTGAGTAGAGTGATTGATTTAAATATATTTCCTCCTTTCATCTGACTTTTTAAATAAAGCTTTTCTTCGTTCTTCCAACTTTCTAGTCCCTTCTCATCTCTAATTATCACATTTTATTACCTTATAATTATTTATTTTTATTTTCTTTATACTAATTCTGTATATATTTAAATATGTTAATATTGTCTCCCTTAGGGTCACAGCATCACAATCTAATTTTTTAAAATTAGAAATAATCAATAGAAGTGACATTGGTGAACAACTACAATATTTTCTTCCAAAAGTTAACCTATATAAATTGTTACAGTGACGAGAACAACCAAAAGAGTTCAGAAAACACCTCAGTTAGCAAACATTTGACTCCTTTGCCAAATGTAGAAAGATGGTTGCCAAAGGTAATGTTGTATTAATGTGTAAACTCTTCTGTTAAATATTACAAAGAAAGTTAATAGACAATTATGATTAATATCATCTCATAAAACAGAGATAATGAGTGTGGATAAAACTAGTCCAAAGAATCTCAGTTTAAGATATTCAACTAAACAAAGTCAGCTCAAGGGCTGAAAGAAAATTACAAACAGAAGAAAAATGGAAAATACCTGTGAAAACAACATTTTTCCCCCACCAAAGGTAGTAGAGCCATCATGGTTATATCTTATCATTACAGCCTCTTAAGTATGTATAGAGGAGCACTAAAGTGAATTAAAGACAGTGAAGGCAACCAGGTTGGCCCAAGTATACATAGAGAAGACCTGTGTTGGAGTCAATTCCACTGTAAGAGCACTGAGGGATCAGTAGATGTGCTAAATGAAGGAGGGTCAGATAGACATCAAAGGCATGGGAAAAATATCAAATTTAAAGGTGACTGAAAGAATTTCGTTAACTTCTGACCTATATGTCTTTTCTTACATCTATACAAAATCTTTGAGGACCATATATAAAAAGAATTGAGGAGATCCTCAATGAGAGGATTGATAGACAACAAAGAAGCATTTGTGATAGTCCAAATACGCTACACCTACCTACTATCTTACAACTGACTCAAAGATGCAGAGAATATAAAGTTCCATTATACTTCCTGTTGACTAAAAAATAAAAAAACCCCACCAAGTTAGAACAAAATGCCACCTTAAGAACTCTCACAAAAAATTACCTACCCTTCATATGTAAAGATCATTTGGAATTCCTTGGAAGATTCAACAACATAAATAAATCCGATCAATAATTCCAACGATAAACATCAGGCAAGGCAAAAAATAAAGTGCTCATCAGAATTCACTCAAAAATTAGTCACCATTGTGATGGGGGAGACTCAGAGTAGACTGAAATATTTCAGCACGATATAAAACAAAAATGTTCTAATGGCAAGAGTTCATCCAACAATGAAACAGGCTTCCTTGTGTTTTCCCATATTAAAAGCATTAAAGGAGAGGCAACCCTTTAGGGATATACAAGAGATAATTCCTTCATTGAATAAAAAGTTGGCCTTGATAATCACCACGGTCTCTTTTGACTCAGTTTACATCTCTACAAATTGAGGACACAAGTAGATGATCTTTAAGGTCTCTGCCAATTCTAATAATTAATCTGATTCCAGGAATTATCAAAAGAATTATCTGTGGCCATGGGGAACCATCATTTTAAAGGGATAGGAGCTTCCAACAGTTCCCTCTTCCTACTATTGATTTCCAAAGACGCATTATGGTATTAGAGCAATGACTCCATTTAGAGGCATTTTTTTTTTCACAAACAGTAGGTTTTGCTTACCAAGAAATAACTTCTGCTAACCAGAAGAAAAATTACAGAGCAGCTAGGAGCTAGAGGAATCAAAAGCCATACCCCACAGCATAAAATATGGAAGTGTCTCTTTGGAAAAGTAAAAATAATGAAAGATATAAAAGAGTGCACACTACAACTAAGTACAATAAACAAGACAAAGTGGAGTGGATGATAAAATGGCAGACGGAGCAGCTTTCATAAAACAGTCGTTTGCATAAACAGAGTTAAATGTAACAAAAATAAACCGTGAAAACAAACTGCTATTGTCATTTTGGTTTTTGTTCCCATGGATAGTGGGGCTAATCGTTAATAGAAGAAACAAATCTCTATTGCTATTTTAAAAATAGGATAGGAAGAATGAGTGCTTCCACAGAATTGCCCAGCTACACGGTGGCAGATTTAACATCAGCACATGAATTATTTCACGTTGGCGGCTATTTTCTTAAACCATTATGAAAAAAGCAGCATTATAGAAAGTAGTACAATGGAGAAGAAAATGACTACTTTGCTCTAAATCAATCATTTATGTTTCTTCCTTAACATTTTATGAATTTATCACTACCATTAACATCATCCCCAGTAAGGGAGCGTTGCTCAGTTTCCAGAATCCCTGCAGTTTGGGCTCAAACTCCCACAACTCCAACCCAGAATGGAACTGAAGGCTTCATACCCTGCAGTAACCTCTTCACCTCAGCCCTCTCATGTATGTCCTCACTGAACCTCATTCCAGAGACACGCTGTAACAAACAATAACAGTGTATTTGAGTAATGGGTGGCATTTAGAGAGATTTGAAAAGAAAAGAAAAAGATGTTGCTGTATCATGACAAGGAATGAAGGAGGGGCACTAAAAATTTGGCTAACTCTGAAGGATGCCCTTTGGGGGAGCGCTTCTGACTGTCCAGCTTGTCTATGTTCATGCAGGAATGAAAATGGAAAGGGGAAAAGAAGAATCAAGAACAGAAATGCCAGAGTGATGTATATCAGAGGAAATAATGACTGACATTTATGGAGAACTGTTTAAGGTATACAAAATGCTTGAGATAAATCTCAAATGGGTTAGTTTGAGGCTCATATTAATACTGTGAGATAGGTGCTGTAGTTAGTATCATCCATGAGGAATCTGTCTCTCAGCAAGGCCAAATCCACTTGACATGGTCAGAAAACCAAGAAATATTGGAAATGGCCTTTGATCCCAGGCCCTCCTAATTCCAGATGCATCATACCATGCTGCTTCCTGATAAAGTGAGGATAAGGCTACCATTTAGCAAAAATTATTAAAGTCTTTCTAGATTCAAACTTATTTTTCTTTCCATGAAGAAATAGAAAATAATTTATTTAATTTCAAAATGGGACCTGTTGGTTTTCAATATAAAATATCACTAATTTTGGAAATGATCAGAGTATAAAACTTGAATCAACTTGTTTTTCCATAGGTAGCATTTAATATGCATAATTCTATTGACGATTTACAAAAAACTTTTTTTTAAAAAAAAGTCCAGCCATTTCCCAGTTTTCTTTTTTTAACTATCACTGCCTCAAAGACCATCTCACACACACACACACACACACACACACACACACACACACACACACACATACACACACACCAGAGAAAAACCATATTTAGCATTTTACTGCTTTTGTGATAATTTCTCTGGATCACATTTCAGTGCTGTATTTTAAAATAGTTTCTCAATCTCTCTATTCAGGCTGACTTTTTAAAATATGGAAAATACACATGTAAAAATATGGGGCTTTAAAGAAAAAAACTAACATTTGGGAACACTGTTTACATGACTGGCATTTCAAATGGTTATCACAAATTCTCAACAGCAACACTTGCTGGCTGAAAATCCTAAGTGCCCTGGAACAGACAGTGATAACCTCCGCTGACATGACGAATAAGATGCATTCCGTTTTTAATGGCTTTTGTGATTTTCTTATGTGAGCTGCATATTATGGAAAATCTCTCCGAGTGCTTAGTGCTTGGAAGCCAGCACTCCCATTATCATTCCACATTAGCTCCATTTGCTGATTTGATGACTAAAGGCCTAGTGGCCAGATGCAAATTCTGCTTTCTGATGTTAATCTAACAAGCAGAAAAGCTGTGAGCCTGTCATTTCCAGTCAAGGGCTTGAAGGAATCATGGAGAATCATTTTGAAAAGCACTGGCAAAATCTAAGCAAGATGCAGTAATTATATGAGATGAAGTTCTTAACCCTGAGAGAGAACATTCACATGAGGAAAAAAAAGAAAGGGGCATGATTTGTGTGTTACATTATTAGAAAGACTTGAGCCCCTTCCCGGTCAAGAGATGTTGATAAGTATAAAATGCTACTTGGTTCTCCTGTAACCCACCACACTTTTACAACCTAAGCTAAGTGGTTCAGAAGGAAGAGAAAACTGGCTTTTGAATCAATGAGTGATTTTTCACGAAATGACTTGATAGCTCCCAAACAAGTAAAAAACATCTTCCTCAGGATAGATCTATTATTTAAGAAGAATGGTTTTAATTGCATTGATAGAGACGTCCATATTTTTAAAACTATGGGCTGAAATTAGTATTCAGGGCCACAATGGGTAAATATAACAGTAAGAAAAGACTTAGAATTAAATCTATCTTGTCCCTGAAGATGGGAGCAATTTAAATTATGTTTGAACGGAGCTTGCATTTATCTGAGGAAATATTCTATAGAGTTCAGGTGCCATGGTATTTCTATTTCTTAAGTACAAAAGAAAGAACTTGAGATGTAGGTCCCTAAAACCCAGGTTAATACTTTAAAATATGAACTCTCAACTACTTGGATTTTTCTTTTTAAAATTTGTAACTCAGTAATTGTGGTTTTGAGCAATCAAAGATTTTGAAAAAAAAACCTGGATTTGATTTTTATAAGACTCAGTTTTGTGTTTCTAACCAAAGGATCTAAAATAACAAATAACTGTGAAGGCATGTCTTGTTTCATGCCAAAAAAAAGTTCATAAACAATGGCAATTAAAATATTTTTTCTGTTCAATATCTATTCAGTGCCCAATCTTAAGAACATGGAAAGCAAAGTATTAATCTAGTTGCAACTCCCACAAATATTAATAGAAGGCAGCTGAGTACTGGTTGAGTAAGATGCTCCCTCTAGTGAGCGGAGACCTATTTAGCTAAGTAACTGAAGCCTTGGGGCAGGGGTGGGAAACCTGCAGCCTCCTGGCCGCATCCTATTTAAAGGGCTGCACTTGAGGATCTAGAGGGCCACATGTGGCCTTAAGGTCACAAGTTCCCCACCCCTGCTTTGAGGGAAGGGTTGGGTGAGAAAGGTAGTGCAAGTTAGCTAGCATTGATACTGGAGATTGGAACAGGGTCTGACCAAGTTCAGGAGGAAAAGAGAAGTAACTAAGATTTATATAGAGTTCTATGATTTGCAAAACAATTTGCATTTGTTATTTCATTAGATGCTCCCAACAATCTTGTGAAGTAGGTGATATTATTTACAAATTAGTAAGCCAGATTGTCCCAAACATTTTCAAAAGTGAAATTGGAAGTAGTATTCAAACAAAAGAGAAATGAAACATCTGCCAGTATTTTTATATTGGCCTATTTTTTATCATCATTAACTATGGATGCTGTATCATCAGTACCAAATGTACTTACTAGTCCCATATCACTTGAGAATAGACATGGACAAAATGGAAGGCATCCAGGGAATCACAGATTTAGAGCTAAAATCACAGATTTAGATGCCGTGGAACCAAACCTCCTCATTTTACTGATTAGGAAAATGAATCCCAGAGAGGATTAGTGCCTTGTCCAATTCCATAAAGATTGTAGGTGACAGAAATGGGATTTAAACTCAAGTCCTCTGATTCCAAAGCCAGTGAGATGTCCATTATATCATATTGTTTCATTAAAGGAGATGTCAGGGAGAACAGCTGGACCAGAACAAGTATATAAAGAAGAATTCTATACTTGTGGTGACAATTTAAAAAGTATTTATCCAGGAACTAGTTTTCAGTA
This sequence comes from Phascolarctos cinereus, assembly GCF_003287225.1. Taxonomy (NCBI): domain Eukaryota; kingdom Metazoa; phylum Chordata; class Mammalia; order Diprotodontia; family Phascolarctidae; genus Phascolarctos; species Phascolarctos cinereus. The sequence continues at coordinate 72,242,848 of NW_027556180.1, forward strand.
TATCTCGGAGATGGAAACATTTTTTAAATCGGAAATGGTCATAGACCAAAAAATTATAAGTAAGAATACACTGGAGCTAGCAATTAACTTGTTTACTCTCTCATTTTGCAAAACTTATGAGACTAGTCTATGTATCCTGTTAGGGTATCCTTGATGAGACTGTGGAAACATATTTTCACAGATGAATTTTTATTACAAACTACAATTTTCAAAGACTAACACATGACTAAGAAATGAAAGTATCATTATCCTGTTATCCTTATTGTTTGTTAATTAACAAAAGAAAAACATTAAAAATGTGGAGCAAAATGAATCTTTGAGGATATAGTGCTTTCTATTGACATGTTAAGATCATTGAAGATTCTATGATGGATACCATCACAGAGTTGACTTAAAAGGCAGCATGCTATTGTAGAAAATTACTGTGCATGGAGCTGGTTGTGATCTGGCCTTGAATCCCATCTATAATACTAACTATATACCTTATACAATTCAGAGACCAATCCTCTCTGAATCTCTTTTGTAAAATGACAATAATATCTGTAATAAATGACTCAGAAGTCTGTTGTGAGGGTTAACTGATATAATGAATATAAAACATGTTTTTAAACTTTAAAGCATTATTTGAATATCAATTATGGTTCTTGTTCAAAGGTCCTTCGGGTATCAGCCTCAAATAAGGATATAAAATGAGAAGACATATGCTCTAACCAAAAGAAAAACAACACGTTTGAGGATGATGAATGAGGATTGTCCATATGCCATATAATGGTGTGGGCAGCCCATAGGATTAGTTCATCATATTATCTTGGGTAAGCACTATGGATAGAAAATGAGCTAGACACAAACTTGAATAGGAGGAGATCAGGCTAAATTGCATCTGGGAACTTGGTTTTTGCAATGACTTTTAGCTGCTTTTTTTTTTTGTCTATACAACTTCTTTTTTATTTTTATTTTTATTAACACCAATATTCTCCTGGTGATCATGTGTGGCCATGAATCATAAAACACTACAACCTCAGATAAATCAAAATTACTGGTGATCTAAAAGGCAATGGAAAGACTTAAGGAGGCTATAACAGGTTGCCAATTATGACATACATGTGTTAAGTGGTATAAAACTTTTACTGAGGCCATGTATGACTGGAATGGGAACTGGACCACAGGTCACTGCGGATGACATAAAGGAGACTGATGACCTAAGTGCTGCCCTAGGCAGACTATGCACAAATAAAAGAACCAAAAGAAGGACTATGGGTATTGAAGAATTTATGGAAAGAAATTGACAAGAATCTTAGGGCCAGAAGATGAGGATGGGTTGTGATTTATGCTCATGGAAGGAGCACCTTTCATCTGTAAGATCACAGATGCGCCAAGAATTGAAATATTCACTCATGTATCTGGACTATACTTTGCGCTAAACATTTGCAAGAGGGCAAATCTCTTGCATTCTCAGGAAATGTTTGAGAAAGTAATATCTTTTAAGTACTGAATATTGTGCCTTTAATATACACCATTAATAAAGAGAAGCAGACTGTATGCATGCATGGAGCATAGCGTAGGAAGACTGTACATATACATCCTCTTCCTTCCCTTTTTCCTCTCTTCTTCTTTTTCCTCTTTTTTTTCCCTCATCTCCTCTCATTACTTTAGAACATGGTTTCACAAAGTGCTTTTTTTTTTTTTAAGTAAGGGAATATCATGAACCCTGGTAGTCTGGTGAATCATATGGATCCCTTCCTAGAATAATGTTTTTAAATACAAAAAATAAATACTTAGGATAACAAAGGAAATTAATTACATTGGAAAAGTTTATCTATCTGTCCTTCTACCACTCTGTCATCTATCTAAAAAAAAGTTCATAGTTCTAAGGTTAAGAACTCTTGCTTGAGAATATAAATTCCTGGAATATGTGGATTATTTCACTTTTGTCTCTGTATTCGTAACTCCCAGGACAGTTCTTGGGATGTAGTAGGCATTTAATAAATGTTTCTTGATTATCACATGATTCTTATTTCTTGATTCCTAGTAGTGGAAGGTAGAGAGTAGAAATGAGAAGGGACTTGAAGAATCTGGACTTCCATGACTAGCCAAAATTGTTTAAGGATAAAGTTTCCTCCCTTACATAGTTAGCCAAGAAGCAAAATAAAAATCGAGAATTACAGCATATAAGGTCCATTAACCCCCAGTTCCCTTCTGCCCATCTTCTTGTGTGGGCACAAGCCCTTCTTTCCTTATTTTTCCAAGTGCCCTAAGACCCCGCAGCATTCAGTCAAATAAAGAGTCATTGCTTTGGGAAATCTGTGAAAATTCCCCTATAAGCTTCTACTATATTTAATGATCTCTCAATGAACAATTAAATTCACTGAGGGAGATCAATATTTTTAAAAGATTCCTGAAGTGAATCCTTACGTAAAAGGAATAATACTTTTTGTAATATCAATAAAGATTTTCTTCAACACTTACATGGATCTATGATACAGTACTTCCTCCGGAGAGCCTTGCTGAGCGTAACCAATCCATGTCTATGGGACTGCTATCAATGACATTCTATAAATCAGTCAATAAATCAATAAGTAAATCAACCAGCAAGCATTAACTAATCACTGGCTGTGTAGACAACATGGCAAAGGGTTTTCCTCTAAATCCCTTGATGTTGCAGGGATACTCATTTGTTTTGTAATTTGGGCAGTGCTCATCTCTCTAATGCACCTTAATAACCTATATGGTATCATATTAACAATTATTAAAATAGAAGAAGCTAGCTGGCACAGGGGATAGTGGGCTGGACTTAGAGTCAAAAAGCCCTGCCTCCAAATCCTGCCTCAGACATGCATTAGCTGTGTGACCCTGGCTAAGTCACTTCACCTCTCTCAGACTCAGTTTTCTCATCTATAAAATAAGGATAATAATACCTACCTTACAAGAAAATTTTAAAGACTGAATGATATAACATGTACAGTGTTTTGCAAATCTTAAAATGATAGCATTATAAATAAATGCTAACTAGTATCATGAAAATGATCACCAACCATTTATGTAGTGCTCTCACTAGATAAGGTATAAGTACTAAAATATCCTCTACTAGTACACTAACCTGCTCAGCCTTCACTTCAGTTTATAAAAAGAGCAGTTAATCAATAGAGCAGTTAGATTGATCTGTTAAGATTCTATTGTTGTAGTAGAGTTGTTTACATTGAGAGAGGACCATCTACCACAGTGACTGGATTACACAAAGGTGATATCCATCAGCCAACCACATGGCTTGCTAAGGAAGTCTTAGATAATTTTTCTTATCCTAACACTAGCTTTTATGACACCAACTTGAAAAAGAAAGAAAAAAGCCAAACGAAAGAAAACTAATGGAATGTGCCCACTACTGGACAACTCTGGGATTTAGCCTTTGTACTAGTCATGAAGGCAGAATCCAGTTCTTCTGCAATTGAAGAGACCTCAGACTTTAAAAAGAAAAAAAGATGCAAGTATGTTTTTAGAGCATGTATAGGGATTCACTGGATTTATTTATTTTTGTCTTTACGAATATTTGGGGTATTTTGTTTTTGCATGCAACTTCAAATTATGCATACACTTTTCCTAAGTTGTGATAGTTGTGGGGCAAATGTTTTTCACGTTTTTCCCTTCTGCTATATGTATATTTTCGTGACAATACCAAATAGTCTCAGTAAAACTTCATATCTTTCCCATTTGTAGGAGAAGATAAAGATTAATTTAGACAGCTAATGAACAGACCATTGGCTCTTAATTTTCTTATTTATTTTCTGCGGTGCACCTTGGTTTCCCATCAGCCTAACATCCTCAGCATTCCTCATACTTAAATCATTGGGATATTAACCTAGGTTGGCTAAACATGAACACCATATATTTTTATGGATTGTCCTCCTTCATCTCCTGCTAACACAAATTCTATCCATCCTTCAAGGCCTAGTCCAACTTCATTCAAGATGTTTCCCTCAAACTATTCCAACTTTCACATATAATAAATTATATCTGTATAACACTTTATTGTTTCCAAAGTGTATTTACACACATTATCTTATATAATCCTCATATAAATCCTGTGAATTAGACAAGACATATATTTTTATTCCCATTTTCCAGATTGGGAAAGTGAGGAAGAGAGAAGTTAAGTGATCCTTGAAACCCCCATTTTACAAATGGGTGGAGCTCAGGTCTTCTATTATTCCAGGGCTCTTTCCAATATACCAAATTACCTTTCTACTGTCTCTGAATTCCTATAATACCTATGTTCTGTGCCATACATTGTGCCCTACAAATCTTTTTGTTGTTTAAAACTCATTAAAGCTTCTTAAACTTATTAAGACAAATTGCCCTAAGACTAGTGGGATACCCTGGATTATTTAGTATTTCATTCTAAACTGCTTTGTTTTGTTCTTTAATAAGTAAGTCAGTTTGGTGTAATGGTTACAGGACTAGACTTAAAGATAGGAAGGCCTGGATACAAATTCTGCCTTTGATACACACTAGCTGTGTGACCATGGACAAGTCAATTTCTCAAGGCCCAGAAGACAACTCCAGACTATAAATTACAATGGGTGGGTTGATCTTCAGTGGAAGAACCGGTGGATGGTGTTTCCACATCAGGAGTTCCCTCTACTGATGAAATTACAGGGATGGTGGGGTGTGGGGAAGCCTAGGCTTAAGAAACATTGTCTGTGGTTTGAAGGAAGGGGACCTATCTTCCCTTTCCTATTTGTTCTCTTCTAACACAGCTATTTCTGCTCCCTGCAGATTTACAGGACTTCCTCTGTCCCATCTCACCTCCACCCCACATCTATGTTTGCATGTTTAAAAGACAGCAAATTACTAGTAAATAGGTTTTGTGAAGCCAAGCAGTGTGGTGGTTTCTTACCACACTGCACTGGGAGAAGGATGGATAGAAATTGGATGACATTTTAATCCAGCATGCTCCCCTAAATTAAGCTGCCATTTTTCCTTCACACTTTTAATCCCTCATGTTAAATTTAAGATAAATATTTTTGTTTAATATCCTGTGTATTGAATACTGCAATGATGATAGTTATTTTATGAGAAAAATATTATTTGTATTTAAATACATGATTTTTTTAAAAGTTCATTTCATTCTTATATGCACTTTTATTATTTGAGGCCAATTTCTCCTCCTAAACCCCTATCATCTGCTTCATACTGAAAACCAAAGGGAAAATATTATGTATATGAAAAACATTTAAAAGTACATATTCAGAAATATAAATAATCTATAAAGTAAACATAAAAGCAAATATCCCCCAAGTCACAAGACATAATTATGCATTGAGGGGATACCTATGACAGAGGCCTGAAGATTTCAGTGTTAAAATGAAAATGTGGGATCTCAAGCATTTTCCCTGTTGTCAAGGAAGTCAATGGGGAATTCCCCAGCTAGAAGGAGACTGCCTTTAACATGCAAATGTACATCATGAATCCATGAATGAGGACATTGAGGAAGGATACAGTGAACTCCATCCAGGTGGCCTGATGACACTGAGGTAGTGTGCCAGGCTAAAGAGAGCTTTTTCAGATATAGTAGACCAGACAGGAAAGGAGCTGAGTGAGAAAAGAATAACTCCAGGAGGCTTTAAAAGAAATTCAGGGCTAGAATTAGAAGAGCTTGTGTAAGAAGCCAGGGAGAGAGGGAGTAGAAAGAAAAGAAAATTCCTAGGACACTCATCCTTGAAGGGACTCCAGAGACCACCTAGTCTAACAACAAGAATTCTCTTTAAAACACATCTGGCTAGTAGGCATTCAAAATTTTACAGGAGGCAGCTCATTTTACTTTGGAACTACTATGATTGTTAGAAAATTCTTATATTAAATCCAGAGTTGTCTTTTCGGAACTTCTGGACATGAAGGCAAGGATTGCCTTTTTGTAGTTTTTGAGAAATATCTACCTTGTCAGTACATTGCACAGTAATTGGCATAGAATGGGTTAATAAATGCTTGTTGACTTCACTCGAAGGTGGTTCGCCCCATCCAATACTAAAGAGTGGAAGTAGGGTTGGTTAACCAGAAGAACCATCACTTGAGTGTCAGAGCAATTATGTGAGTAACCACAGGGTCTCCTTGGAAGCAACCATTTAAGAGACCCAAATCTATGTTAGATTTATTTCTGAGTTACCTCCATGGCATACTGTTTATACCTTGACCATTCCTCACCCTGGTGTTAAGTTGTGCTTGAACTGTGTGCTGGCTGCAGAGAGCATTGTACACACAAATTTACTGCTAGAGAAAAGATAACAGCTGATATTTGTATAGCATTTTAAGGTTTGCGAAGTCCTTTGTTATAATTATCTTATCTGGTCTCATTTGCTCTTCACAAGAACCCTGTGAAGTAGATGGATAATCTGGAGACCAAGATACCTGACTGGCCCAAATCAAACAACTAGCAAATGTTTAAGGCAGAACTCAAAGCAAGGATTTCCTGAATCATAGTTTCTTCTTCTTCTTTCTCCTCCTCCTCCTCCTCCTCCTCCTCCTCCTCCTCCTTCTTCTTCTTCTCCTTCTTCTTCTTCTCCTTCTTCTTCTTCTTCTTCTTCTTCTTCTTCTTCTTCTTCTTCTTCTTCTTCTTCTTCTTCTTCTTCTTCTTCTTCTTCTTCCCTTTATTGTTTTGACTTGGCTTTTCCTTCCAGTCCTGTCCATTATAGCCAGTGTTCACTTCCCCTCCTTTGGCCCTCAGTTTCCTCATCAGCAAAATGAAATAAATAGTTGGAACAGACAACTTTTTTTTTATTTGTTGTTGTTTTTTTTAATTTAAATTTTTTTTATTTTTTCCATATGCTTTTGAGTCGAAAATTTTTCTCCCTTTTCCTCCCCCCCACCCTCCCCAAGATGGCACACAATCTGATATAGGCTTTACATTTACATACCCATTAAACATATTTTCACATTAGTGAAGTTGTAAGTAAAAATTAAAACCCATACGAGGAACCATCAGAAAGATGAAACAAAACTCAACAGAAGGTAAAAATAAGTGATAGCGATTCGACTTCTATAGTTCTTTCTTTGGATGTGAACAGGATTATCCATCCCGAGACCTCTGGAAATGTCTTAGATCCTCACAATGCTGAGAAAGGTTCAGTTTAACAATCTCAGTCATTGCATAATGTGGCTGTTATGGTGTACAAAGTCCTCCTGGCTCTGCTCACTTCACTCAGCATCAGACCATATAAGTCTTTCCAGGTTTTTCTGAAGTCAGCCTGTTCATCATTTCTTATAGCACAATAGTATTCCATTACATTCGTATACCACAACTTGTTCAGCCATTCCCCAATTGATGGGCATCCTCTCAATTTCCAATTCTTTGCCACCACAAAAAGAGCTGCTATGTATATTTTTGTACATGTGGGTCCTTTTCCCATTTGTTTGATCTCTTTGGGATATAGCCCTAGAAGTGCTATTGCTGGATCAAAGGGTATGCACATTTTTGTAGCCCTTTGGGCATAGTTCCAAATTGTTCTCCAAAATGGTTGGATCATTTCACAACTCCACCAACAATGTATTAGCGTGGAACAGACAACTTTTACAAGCCTTTCCAGCTCTAAATCTATAATATTATTAAATGTTACCTCTATCCCTTATACTATGCCATCCTGAGAAAAGAGAATTTTTAATAAAGCTGTGACCCAGGAGTACATATGGTCTTAGATTAAGAAATCTCTTCCTTTGGGGTTAGCTGCTTACAGCAGGAAGAACACCAGACAGGTACATGGCTGGGGTTTCATACCCTACCTAATCCTAACAGCTGCTAATGCCTTTTCAGATTAACTTAATTTATTCTGAATATATTGTGTGTATATGTATATATGTATATCCATATATATTTGAATATATCCATATATATATTTAGTCCTAAAATCTTCATATTCCCATGATTTAGCACAGTGCCTGGCACATAATATGCATTTAATAAATGCATGTTTGATTGATGGATTCAATGAATCCATGAAATTAATAAATTATTTTTGTTGAACTGAATGATGTGGGTACTCCCTCTACTAATGCAGATCATAATTTACTCATCCCTATAAGTTCTGGGCATTTCTTGTCCATGTTTTCCAATATGATGGCAGACTTTCTTCTAGGATATTTATATTTTATGGGTACTTAAGCCACTGGACTCCCTCTTAAAAGATACATGAACAAATTTCTCATAAGATTATGTTTCTTATTGCCTTAAGTTGCAACAAAAAATCAAATCTGTCATCTCTCAAGAAGAACCAATGAGTTATGTGTTTGGCCTCTGTTTTAGTTTCTAGTGAAAATGACAATATTGACATAATTTATATTTTCTGGTAGGGCATAAACTTGCTTAACACATGTATTATTGAAAAATTATAGAGAGTACCAATAGTTAATTTTTTTTTTTAGTGAGGCAATTGGGGTTAAGTGACTTGCCCAGAGTCTCACAGCTAGTGAGTGTCTGTCATGTATCTGAGAGCAGATTTGAACTCAAGTCCTCCTGACTCCAAGGCCAGAGCTCTATCCACTGTGCCACCTAGCTGCCCCCAATAGTTAAGTTAATATTTGAGGATGGAAAAAAGATATGGAAACTGTTAGGATGCCCATCAATTGAGGAATGGCTGAACAAGTTGTGTGTTATGATCATGGTGGAATACTAGTACGCTATAAGAAATGAGAATCTTACTAGTCTTAGAAAACATGGATAGATTTGTATGAATTAATGAAGAGTGAAATGAACAGAATCAAGAGAACGCTGTGTACAGTAACGGCAATATTCTTTTAAGAACAACTTTGAGTGACTAGGTCATTTTGACTATTTTAAGTACCCAAATTAACTACAAAGGACCTATGAAGAAAGACCCTATCTGCATCCAGAGAAAGAACTAACAAATATAAGTATGTATAGAATGATTTTACATATGTATATACATATTTGTGACTAATGGTAGTCACCTCTAAGTCAGAGGGGAGGGAAGAAAAAAAGGAAAAAAGTTACATGATAACTTTACTATATACTTTCAGGGAATAGCAAGTTGTACACAATAGAGTTGAAGTTTCATGTGAAATTATCTTTTTTTTTATCCTACCATGTTACAGAAATGCTTGTTTTATTTCTCAAGTTCAGAATAAAATAAATAAATAAAAAAGATATATTGTTGGGGGGGGATAAAATAAATGAAAAAAGCATATTGGGGGGGGGACTACCTGGTATTTATTGCATATATTTGGTATATACTTATATATGTATAGATTGTCTGCCCATCAGAACAGAAGTTCCATGAGGGCAGGAGTTTTCACTTTAGTCTTTCTATATCCAGCATGGAATAGTGCCTGGCATATAGTGGCACTTAACAGATATTTATTGACAGATTGTTTTTCTTCATGAAGTTAAGGTTCAATGTAATTTTGAAATCTTAAAAATCTTTTAAGTACAAAAGCAAACACAAATGCTCGACACTACCATTTCTATTTTACAATTAAGCTGATGAAATTTTAGTATTTTTCCTACTGGAAATTAAAATTCATTTTATAGAAAAAGTCTATCTAAACCCTGAGTACTGAAAAGTAAAGAAAAAATTGAAAGCTTCAGATTTTCAGTGATAAAAGTGATTTGTTGAAATATATAGTAATAATTATACTTATAAATCCTGTTATAAGATCAGTCAGCCCTTTAGAAAAAATGGAAATTGCTGACAGATGTCTTTGAGCTATCAGGTAATAAGAATTTTTTTTTCTTTATCAAACTATGCCCTTTCATTTTGGCTCCGAATCTGGTTGCAGATATACTCTTAAGACACACATGACAAATGCTTAGCCAATGATTGACTTTGCAATGGATTGCCTTTCCTAATGGTAATGCAATTAACTTAAAAAAACATGAAATATTTGGATTTGTACTTATGTGCTGGGTCTTCATAGCCAACATAAAAGTAATTTCCTCACCAATTATCCTACCTACTATTTGCTTGTGTCATTTTGAAACCATACCAGAAAAAGTTGACAAAAATGGGATGTCTATGACTAATGTGGCAATATGTTTAATATGATTGTACATGTATAACCTACCTCAGATTACTTGCCTTCTTGGGGAAGAGGAAGGGAAGAGAGGAAGGGAGAAAATATTTGCAACTCAAAATCTTTTAAAAGTGAATGTCAAATACTATCTTTACATATAATTCGAAAAAATAAAATGCTATTAAGTGGGGCAAAATGAGATGTCTATGATTAGTATGCTTAGTTATCATTATCCAAAGTCTTTAGGTGATTTGGACCAACTCTGCCTGAAAAAAACACATGGTCCCAAATGATTCTGAATATCAGAAAATTTTGATCACTCAAATGTTAAATTATTCAGTACGCTAGGAACTTTGCCATAAGAGTCTAGAGTAAGGATTGAGTCACTTTATGAAATGTTTCATTTATGTCAAAGAAAAGAGAAATGTCAAATCGCTAATACATTTCATTGAAAGAAAGAATCCACTTGCATGAATTTGTTTGTGACCTCCAAACTGTTACAGGGTTAATCCCTGTAACAATGCACTGAGTTAATAATAATATTTGACATTTAAATAGCACTTTAATGTTTGAAAAATGCTTGACATATATGATCTCATTGTCATGATAACCTATGAGATCAATACAATAGGCATTATTTTATCATTTTATAGATGAGGAAAGTGAGGCACAAAGAAATTGAGTGAGCTTCACACAAAGCTATTAAGTGTCAAGTGGATTTGATATCAGGTCTACTTGATTTTATTATGTCACATTACCTCTACTCCCAACCATCTCAATATGTTCATAATTTGGGGCAATTATTTCAGGTTGATGTACTCTATCCATGGTGATTTGACTAAGCCCATACAATGGTCATAAATGTACATTTTGGTGGAAGAACAAGAGTTTTGAAATTCTAAACATTCTTAGCAATAGAGGCTCTGACCAAAGAGTTTAACATGGCCTTTCAGAAGAGAAGAAAACCATTTTGTTTTACCAAGAGTCTTATTGGCTATATACTAGAGAGTCTCTGAGAAAGGCTGGCTAAAGGGGAAATTATGGAACCTTAAATGGGAAAAAAATGGGAACCAAGGAAAATGTACAGTATATTTGGAACAAATTCTAATGAGATTTCTATAGAAGTTTTGGATTGATTTGGGCATTTGATCTATAGATTTCTATGCAATAAAAATTTAGGACTAATTGTTAATGACTAAACTCTTATAATTTTAAAATAAAATCTATGTAGAAGGGATCAGTGAGGGCCTTTTGGTACAAGAGTGAGGGATAATGCATGGGTGGCCTGTGGCCTCTATTGGTGTGAAAGCAATGTCAAAAGACTCAGAGGGAAATTCTTAGCTCATTTGGAGGACTTCCTGTGGAGCCTTTGTGGGCTGACCTGGACAAGAGTCATATAGATGAGAGGGAACGATGGTTGTGGTCTGCATTGTTGGAGGGAGTACACTCCACACTGCTAAGATCTCTAAGTCATCAAAAAATCAAGACAGATGCATCATAGAAATTATACATATATAATATCACATTTAAAAATTGAATATTTTAATTATGTGGTACAGTGTCATTTTTCTTTTTGGGGGGAGGGAGGAGGTTAGACTGGTAACTTCACTATTACAGGAAATACTGAATTGGAAACATATATCAACAAAAATCAGCAACTATTTTGCAACTTTTAGCTTAAGAGAACTGTCTGGAGCACTGAGAGAGGTTAAGTGCTTTGTTTAGTCTAACAGAGCAAGTATACATGTGAAGAGTAAGGACTTCAACTCGAGTCTTCTTGCCTCTGGGGACAATTCTTGATCCACAATTCCAGTGATTCTCTAAATTTTTTAGTCTTAGGATTGTTTTATACTTTTAAAAAATATTGATAACCCTAAAGAACTTTTTTTTGTTATAGTATCAATATTTACTATATTAAAATTTAGACTTTAAAACATTTATTAATTAATTTAAAAATAATAAAATTGTTATATGTTAAACTCATCTAAAATAATCCAGTAGCCTTTTTTCATAGCATCAATAAGGACACCTTCTTTAAATACCAGCTTCCCTGAGGCATCTAATGATGTTAGCAACCAATATACTCCTGAATATCAGTATGTTCATGGTTGTTAATCCGCACACAATGATTCCCACTTGCTGCAGCCAGCCAGCGAATTAGGCTAGTCTTACCAACAGATGTCTCTCCCTGAATCAGCACTGGGTAGGTTCCTGCAGAGACGACTCTGACAATATCTCTCAGGTTAAGTTTAACAGAAGGAGTGAGTATATATGTTTCATCTATTGTGGGCTCCTTATCTCCCACTGAAATCCAGTATCCTTCAATCTGGATAAGCCGACCTCCCTTAGGCTCTGGAATGGGCTGTTTAAGCAGACTTTTGACGTTACTGGATATAACATGCTGACAAATGAGTTTCTGAACTAAAGGGTGTGATGCTCTGTCAAGTTGTGTAAGGAAACCCAAATGTAAATGTAAATAATATATTTTTAGAAAAAAACCTATTTTACAAAATAAAAAAGAAATGAGTTTTACTTTTTTTTTTACAACTGTCTAATGTCTGTCTTAATAGACGGCAAATAGATTCTCATGTCTATTTCTGAATTTAATCTTTTGTGATATGTTATTTTGGTTGAGGTATATGAAGAAAATCTGGCCTCATATAGATACATAGTTGGAAAAGGGAAGAATATTTTAATAGCCTTTACAGATAATTTTGGATGTTCTTTGATATAACACCAAAACTTAATGTGGAAGTTTTTAAAGGTTAGATGAAATGTAGAATCTGAAACTTCATATCAATGAAGTTTTTATATTGTTACATTAAAATTCATTGATGTATTTTCTATTTTGAATGGATCAATTACCCACATATGATTTTGTAACCTCATGTATTGGCCATATGGGTTATGCAGATCTTTTACATGTTGACATTCATTAATGTTACCACTTGCATTCATTAATATCACCACTGATCTCATTAGAAAAGTCTTTGAGTATTGAGAAGATGTCAGACTCATGGTGGTGAATATAAGCTTTCCAAAATTCTAATTTTTACTTGAAAGCTTGAATTTTATCACTGGCAACAAATATTGCCAGTTGTTTTTCTTGAAGTGACAGGCTCCCTTCTTTCATTTTTAAGAAAATGTCTGCAAAATACCCAAGTCTGAATAACCATAGTTTGACTGTCAGTCATTCTCTCAAATAAAAATGGTGCTTCATGGAAAAAAAAGCAGCTAGTTCAGTTCTCAACTCAAACAATTGCACAAGGGTTTTTGCTCTGGACTCTTTCATTCAGTAGAAGTGCTTTATACTTACTTTCCATTTAATCATATGTAATATTAAAAGACCATGTACTCAAGGGTCAAGATTTAATAAAATGTATAATTTTCATTGCTTCAGCAAGGACATGCTTAAGTGAAACTGGATATTTTTTAAACTGTGAGTGCATGGTAGTGTAGAAAACAATGACTTCTACCTTAGTTTGGTGCCACTGCCTTGATTCATGCTAAAGTGACAGCAGGTTTGCTGCTTTTATATTGATTTTGCACCCATCAGTACAAATGTCAGCATAGATGTTCCTGGATAAACCATGGGAATCAGAAAAAAAAAGTGATTCAACACTGTGAATATCTCAGCACTGCTTGTGTGCCAAGCACTGAAACAAACAAGTCTGTGTGTGTGTGTGTGTGTGTGTGTGTTTCTTTAAATGATTAGTTGGTTCTAATACTGTATAAAAACAAGCAAAATAGAAAGTCTAACCATATTTGTAGATTTGTCCATTTGTAAGACAAAAGTACAATTCTGTAGATGAGACATTAATTCCATCTTCACGTTTGCAACTGAATCTTTATTTCCAGGTCATGTAGCCTCTGGAAAACTCCATTATATACTCGTGAAAAAATGATAGTGAAAAAGGTAAGTAATATCTTAGTTTAATTATAAAAATAGTTTTGACCACACAGATCTCCTGAAAGGGTCTCTAGGAGCTCCAGTGGTCCACAAACCACACTTGGAGGACTTTTATATTAGGCCATTCTGCTTCTGACAACGCACATATCTATCTCTTACTTGTTTATGCCCATTATAGATTCTAATCTCTCAGAAGTTAGGGATCACAGTTGTTAAACTTACTTTGTACATTATTCAGCCTAGAACTAGGAGCAAGGAGATGATTAGATTTAAGGTCATGAGAAAGATGAAATAAGAACCATCTATATCTATGGCTATATTGATCTCTATATCAACTATATCTGTATTTCCATTTCCATTTCCATCTTGTCTTTAACTCTATATCATCTATAGCTATAGCCACACAATGAATATAATGGCCTCTTGGTCTGGTAGAAGATTTTTTATCCAGTATAAAGATAATCTAGATGGTTTTTATTTTTATTCTCTCCATTGTTCACAGTTTAATAACCTACCCAAAGGATGAAATAATGAAAAGAAAGAGGTTTAAAAGTCTGCCAATTTTATGCCATTTGCAATTTTAGTAAAACATAACCTATAAACTAAGGTCAGATACAACTAACTAAAAGGATAGTCTTGAATCATCTGTGCATATAAATTTTCCATGTGGTGCCTGTCCCTAATTACCACGTATTATCTCCTCACTATAATCTCTTCTCCCTCCCTACCAAATTACCTGTAATTATGTATGACATCATAATACACAAAGCAACATTCAAAAGGACAGGGATAATCATAAGATCACCAAGATGCCAAGCATGTATGCTTTAAAGGTCTTTCAATGGAAGTCTTGATGAAATCATAATAGCCACTAGAGAACTGGCCTCCCACTTAAAATAATTTTTAGTAAAAAATAAAATAAAATCCATCTAATTGAAAATTAAGCTGCTTGCCTGACTGCATACACATATCTCCAATTCATGCCTTAGTGAATGATGCAAGTAGTGTCATGGACCAGTAGGCTTTTCCTTTAAAAGTAAGATCCTAGGGATATGAGGCATGAAGATGGAGAAAAACAATGTGCAGAGCTATTACTATGCTCTAACAATCCACTCTGGAGAGATGAAACAAATGAGTAGATGTCACTATGTCACAGTTCCCACACTGTGATCCTTTTATCTCACCTTTAGGAAAAGAAAAGTAACAGTGGTAGTAGCTACATCAGCAGGAAGGAGAGAGGAACCTTGCATGTAGGAATCAATATCCACAATTCTTCCAGGATCAGTTTGATAGAGAAAAACAATTTCAACTTTTGTATCTCATTTCCCCTCAGAGTTTACATATCACATGCATGTGGGGGAGTAGGTATTTGTAAGACTGAAGATAATAGAATTTGTTGGGTTTTTTCCACTTACTATTTCACATTAAAATAACATGTTCCTGAGAGCCTAGATATCATGGTAATAGTAATACTTAAATAAATGCCTGAGATGTCTTAAACTGCAATAATCTCGCCTCTTATTCTGTTATTTCTAATTGAATTTACTTACGAATGATAAGTTATGACAAGAAACTATAGCAACTTTTCTTAACTTCAAAATACAATGTATAAAGACATAGTTGTCATTTCTTATTATTCTTTGTGAAGAAGTCAGAACACATTTGATCATGGTGTGTGCCGTGTTTGGTAAACTTCCACCATCAACTCCCACTATTAAGAGTAGATATTAGAGAAACTGTGTCTAGTAGTAGAAAGAATCCTACACTTAGTAGATAGCCAGAGATATTGATAGATGCAGGTTCTAATCCAGGCATTAAATTTACTAATCACATGAACTTGGGGGGTAGTGATTTAACTTCTCTGACCCATTTGTCATTAGCAAAATGGACATAATGATGTATGTCCTAATTATCTTGGTTATGCAAATGAAAATATAATAGTGTATGGGAAGGTGCTTTGAAAGTGGTGACATGTTACACAAATGTAGGATACTTATTTGTGTTTATAGAGTCATTCTATCAGCTAATGGAATAGCCAATAGCATACAATAGAGCTTCCTGATAAACTTGGAATGGAGGGGAGGCTAAGACTTACCATCTGTGAAACCAAAGTAATTCTCAAGAAATGTGATGTCAATGGGATAGAGTATATAATGATGTCTTCCCAGGCAGCATAAAAACATCTGACTCCTCATTTTTCTCATGTGTGTGAGGAGAGGGGATTGGTGGGACAAGAGGTGAGGAGTGTGGAGGTAAAGCAGAATGTTGGTGGAGGAAAAATGGATCGTACTGAAGTCTATTCCATTGCTATGAAGTTTCTCAAATATCATTACATTTGAAATCTTGGCTTACTACTTCATGTATATTATCTCATTTAGTTAGTTCATGGATTACATTGTATGCCTATACATTAATAACTGCTGTGTTTGGCATATATCTGACTGCAGCGCTCTTCTTTCTTACTTTCTTGGGAGTTATATGCAAGGACTAGGAAAAAGCAAAAGCACATTTTTATTGGTATGAAGTAGGGTGGTTTCCTGGTTGCTCCCTAATTTTTATTGCACTAATTGGTCATATAAAAGCAAACAGGAGTGCAAATGCTTGTTAGAAAAGTGAGGTGGAGATTAAATTAGAGGAAGTCATGATATGTTTATATCCTTCTGAATCTTATTTAGGCAATTTGTAACCAGAAAGTCACTCTTGGGAATATTATAAATCCATATATATCCCTGAGGCATAGATATTATCTGTCACTCTTTCCTTTTAGCCAAATGATCCATAGCATGTTTCTATCCCGAGATGCTGCAGCCATTATTTGTAGCAGGACAGGATCTTTATGAGTAAGTTGAGTTGGAAAGTCTCTACTAAGTTCTCTGGGAAAATTCCCTTGAGTACATGCAGAAGGCTGAATTTCCATGGGCATCAGACTGCTCATCCTTCCTCCCTCAATGAGAGCAGAAAAATTCCAGATCAATTCACAAGCCCCTGGGTAAATGTCCAATTTCTCTTCAGAATAGCACAAATGTGTAGGCCATACAGAAGGCAGTGTGGTTTTGGGTGCTTTTGAAATGTGCTTTATTGTATCTGTCTAGAAACAGATATAATATTACAGTGAAATGGGGGTGGAGAGATATAGGCATTTGAAAGTCATAGAATGTTTGCGTTGGAAGACATTTATTTTATAGACAAGGAAACTGAGGCCCAAAGACAAAAAGCAATCTTGCTCAAGTTCATATAGCAAGTTAGGGCCAGAGAGAGCTTTCAAAATAACACAAATCCCTGGGCAGAGTGTTTGGGTCAGTCTATGCTTTGCTTTCTAGATCCCTACTTCTGGTTTCATGCCTCATCAATGAGTTGGCTTCAGGGATATTAGTTGGAAGCCAATTTATCTAGCAATGCTCTGTAGGACATCTTCCCTAAAAGTAACTAAAACTTTCCCCACATGTTTCCTCGCAAACTAGACATTTCATATTCTAGAATCTGTCCCTATATAATTTTAATCCAGAGGTATGAGCTAAGCCCATGTTTTGAGAGTCAAAATTTGTATTTCTTGCCTAGTTATTACTGTTTCAAGAGGCACTTAAGGGTATCTTTGGTATTTCCATCATAGATCTTTCCTTCTTCCCACCCTCTCTCTCTTCCTCTCTCTCTCCCTTTCATTCCCTTCCTTCCTTCCTTCCTTCCTTCCTTCCTTCCTTCCTTCCTTCCTTCCTTCCTTCCTTCCTTCCTTCCTTCCTTCCTTCCTTCCTTCCTTTTCTTCCTGTCCAAACATTATTTTATTTCCACAATTGTGCAAGAGAAATACAGAGGACCTTATTCTAGTTTCATAGGAAGGAGGGGCAAACAGGGTCCTCAAGGATGAGGCCAGACCCAGGTTGGAGCCTGGACATTAATAAAAGAAAATACAGGTATGGAACTATCAAGGACTCAATTTCCTACCACAGGAATAAAGGAATTGTGGTCTATCTCATTTGTCATAGAGAATGGCTGGAGTACGGATGGAGAAATGAAAGAGAGGTCAATAGTTGTATAGTTACATACTTCTATATACACATTTGCTATGTAATAGCAATGATTTATGTAAAAGTATTAGTCTCTTTCTGTAGGGCAGTTAATTTAGAAGCCTGGAAATATTTTGCCATTATACTACTTTCTGCAAACGCTTGGGAAAAATTCCACAATTGTTCAGACTCTAGGTATATCAAAAACATTTTTCTCTCATCATTTTTCTAATGGTTTGAAATTAAACTTGAAAAATTAAGAACCATGGGTTTGACAAACAGAAGTTGGTTTGTTGCTCTTTAAAAGTACAATTAGTCACAGGTATATGTAAGTACTTTCTAAGAGCTGCTTTCCATTAGAATAGTTTCTGTAGAATATCAATTAGTCAATCAACATATATTTATTGAGAGACTACTTTGTG
This sequence comes from Phascolarctos cinereus, assembly GCF_003287225.1. Lineage (NCBI taxonomy): Eukaryota > Metazoa > Chordata > Mammalia > Diprotodontia > Phascolarctidae > Phascolarctos > Phascolarctos cinereus. The sequence goes on from NW_027556180.1 coordinate 72,261,195, forward strand.
AAATGTACCACAGTTTATCATATTCATTTCATATCACCTGCTAATCCACATAGCTTCAACTTTGTGAGACCTATAATCAACAATATATTTTTTTAAAGGCCAACAAGAATAAACAAAGGAGATTAGCTGTTTTATAGGGAAAACTTTTATGATGTCATGGGAAAGTTCTTCGTGGAAGATGGATTGCTCCTCTGGGAAGTAAAATAGCTACAAACAGATGGTCTTGGCTAAGTGGAACTGACAGGTCCACAGGTAACAGGTTTCTTTGATAACAGAGGCATTTTATCCACTGGGGTTTTCAGCATTACCAGACTTAATTATTCCTGACATTTTGCCTATTTCATATGCTCACAATATGATAGCCAAATATGAAAAATAATTAGACCAACTGGTAGCATAAGTCTCAGTGGAAGCAATGTATGGTATGTAAAATAAGCAACAATACTAAGGAATTGTTCCATACACATGCAGACCTATCTGCTTAAAACAGTTCTGCAGAGATTACGGGTCAAACGCCATTATGACAATCTCCAAATACCAATTCTTTTGTTTTTAAAATATGGTGATTTTGCTATTTAACCTTTGCTTTAAAAATGCAGGCAGTATACTTTATTAAATTTTCTTATTCAAAGAGTCATTCGAAAGTGTGCAGTAATGGAATTCAATCTGCATTTTTTTTGGAGGTACGGTTGGAAATCTATGAAGGGATGTATAGTATTTTGTTTGAGTTTCTATGCAAAATTTATATTAGAGTGATGCTGTATTAGTTCAGTCAAATATGCTTTAAGAATGTGTGCATTAAAAGAAAACAACTTAATGAACAAAAATACAAATTTATGAGAAATAACTTAAGAGTTGATTATAGAAGGACTTTCTTATTTGTATCCGCTTATCCCAGTTTTCAGGCCTGTATTTCTAATTGCTTACTGGCATCTACATATGTACTTATCATCATCTATTTTGTCTTAAAGTTATTTGTGTCCCTGACTCATCTGTGCTACCAAATCGTGAATAATCTCCTTACAAGGAGAATCTCTATTCTGTTTCTCTCTCCCTCAGTCCCTACAACAATATATACAGTAAGTGACCAATAAAGCTTTTTTGAATGAAATTGTGTCTTTGCTTAACAGTAAGGGTTCTAAATCGATTTTTTGCCAAAAATTTCCAATATACTGTTGGATGGGCAGCCTGTTGAGATAATTTTTCAGTCCATCAATATTAGACATTGTAGTTGGGTCCAACATCTGGAAGAGGAAGAGAGAAAGCTAGATAACATTTGAAAAATTATATAGTGGTTCAATAAACCAAAGACCTCTTAAAATAAAATCCACTTTTTTAACACCAAAATTATTCTAGCGATACTATTTGGCTATAAATCATGGGATACCATGAGGTCCAAATCCACTGGAGATCAAGTGATGTGGTGGAAAGTGTTGGACTCAGCCTTAGGAGAAGCCTGCTTCTGATACTTACTCACTGTGTGACTTTGAGCAAGCATTCGACATCTCTGAAGCCTCAGTTTCCTTATCTCTAAAATGGAGGTAGTAGTACTTGTATATATTACTTCACAGGGTTGTTACGAAGCTCAAATTTTATTTATGCACACACATACTCACACATAGACACACAGACATCAACATGTAAAGTAGCTAGGCATCACAGTGGATAGAGCACTGAACCTGCAGCCAGGTTCAGATCTGGGTTCAGATACAGATTCAGACACTTCCTAACAATGTGACCTTGAGCAGGTCACTAACTTCTATTTGTATCAGTCTTCTTATCTGTAATGGGAATAATACCAGTACCTATCTCCAAAAGTTGTTTTAAGATATATGTAAGGTGCTTTGCGAACTTTACACTAATTAATTGTTTGTGGAATTGTGAACTGATCCAATCATTTTGGAGAGCAATCTGGAATTATGCCCAAAGTGTTATTAAACTGCCTATACCCTTTGACCCAGCAATACCACTACTTGGTCTATTTTCAAATATGATTAGGGAAAAGGAAAAGAACCTATGTGTTCTAAAATGTTTATAGCCACTCTCTTTGTTGTGGCAAAGAATTGAAAATTGCAGGGATGCCCATCTAATGGGGAATAGCTGAATAAGTTGTGGTATATGACTGTGATGGGATGCTATGCTATAAGAAATGATGAGCTCCATGATCTTAGGAAAACATGGAAAGACTTGCACGAAATAATGAAGAGCAAAATGATCAGAACCAAGAGAACATTATATATAGTAACAGCAATATTGTTTCAAAAATGACTTCAAGGAAATAAGTCATTTTGATTATTATAAATACCCAAATTAACTATAAAGCACATATGAAGAAAAATTGATGCTGTCTGCATCCAGAGAAAGAACTGATAAATAGAAGTATGTGTAGAATAATTTTACATTATATATATATATATATACATATATATGTATATATATATGTATATATATATATGTATGTGTGTGTGTGTGTGTGTGTGTGTGTGTGTATACCTACTTGTATCTTATGGTAGCTATTTCTGGAGTGGGTGGAGAAAAAAAAGAGGGGAAAGGAAATTTACATAATAACTTTGTTGTGTGTTTAAAAGGAATAGCAAGTTGTACATAGTGGATTTGTGTTTCCAAGAGCAATCATCTTTTTATTGTACTATGTTATGAAAATACTTGTTTTATTCCATAAATTTAAAATAAATAAATATTTTTTAAAAGTTCTATAGAAATGCTAGCTATCATTATTATCATCATTTAGTACTTTTAGTACTTTACAACTCTTAAAGCAGTAAATATAGTTACACATTTTCTCTCTTGTTGTTTAGTTTTTTCAGTCTTGTCCTTCTCTTCATGACACCATGTTTTCTTGACAAAGAAACTGAAATAGTTTTCCATTTCCTTCTCCAGCTCATTTTACAGATGAGAAAACTGAGGCAACAGGGTTAAACGACTTGCCCAGGGTCACAGAGCTAGTAAGTGTCTGAGGCCAAATTTTAATTTAGGTCTTCCTGACTCCAGGCTCTATCCACTATACCACTTAGCAAGAATCACAATTGTGCAAAATGAAACAAATAGCGAAAAGATATGATCAAAGAAATGATTGAACACAAAAGGAGGTTGACCAGTATATAGAGAGAATTAGGACGAGGGTATTTCCATAATGAATTTAGAACACCCAGAGAAATGGTCTCTGGAAGGGGATTCCTACTACTGAAGATTTACAGGAAAACATGGATAGGAGTCCAACAGAATGAGTAGCTATGAATAGGATTATATCTATATGGTTGAAGGGAGTATTTATGCTCAATCAAAATACAGAACCATGAAATATTACACATAATAAATTGTCCTGAGGAAACGCCTTCCAGAAAATAATTCAAGTTAGTATGTCTTATCCATGAAAACATTTTAACATAATTAAAGTTAGTCTATGGTTTTCTACTCCAGACACTTGGATTGCTATTACAAATACTTTTCAAGAAATTATCAGCACCATGTGGAAAAACAAGTTTGTGTGTGTGTGTGTGTGTGTGTGTGTGCAGATAGATATATTAAACATGATATAAAATGTACATGTGGTATAGCTGTAAAGTAGAAGTAATAACACAAAATAAGTAAAGTTATTATGATGGATTTTCAGGCATGTCATTTATGAAAATCAGTCTCATTACTTTATGGTCATAGCATTTAATTATGTCTATCTATATCAAACTAAACTTATCAGTCTCCTTGAAATTTAATCATGGACTTAATTCTCTTCACTTAATTAGGTAATTTATTTTAGCAAGTCTTTGTTATATAGTCATAGGAATGGTCTAAAACGCACAAATCCAGATGTTCTGCAGGTATAAAGGCATTGAACTAAGGCTGTATTATCATGTGTGCAACCACCTGCATGCTAACATCTGTTCCCCACTTTATATATGCATCCTTCCACGTTAGTTGTCCTTGATTTGATTGCTTTTTTGCCAGCTACATAATGTAATGACCTTTATTCTCCTTTTTTGGGGGGGCACTTCTATTTTTACTGTGATGTGTGTAGGAAACTCACCACCCCTTTGTTGCAAGAAAGAGGGGAAACAAAGAGGAACTTTTAATTCCTGAAAGTACTTCCAATATATCATTATCATGACATTCTTATGTAATCACACTTACGACTATAATTTCAAACTCATGGCTTAGAATAATAATGGTGGGCTTATAAGGGAGTTAATTTAATGCTAGGAAAAAGTATTATTTATTTATGGGTCATTGTGACAATGCTGGACATTCACTCCACTTACATACTGATTACCAAGAGGTGGGAGATAGATGAAAGAGCTAACCTATGCATCTAGCTCTTAGGATAAATGAGAGGACAAACCTTTATTGTGTTCTATGTGGAAAGGCAATTCCATTATGGTGAGGTATCAAATAAAGGACATACCCTCCCCTCTAAGGACTGAAACCTAAAATATCTAAGTAAGGGAGTATTGGCCAATGAGCCAAGTCTTTATTAAGATGCTCAGAATATTTAGCTGACGCAGTCCTCACAGGGCCTCTAGAGCATGTGGTGTCATTCTGTAACTGGTTACAGTCTGCTAAATATGTGACGAAGAAGAGCCTTTTGGATTGGCTAAGAATTCAGAGCCACAGTGCATTCAAAGGACCCTCAACCAGCTGCATGGTGTTGGAGAAGGAGGATGAGTTGTTGTGGGCTTCTGGATGGAGGAAGGATGTTAGGCCTTCTCTCATCCAGAGCCAGTGTGAATCTGAAAGTATGTGCCTCTTCTGTTGTTTCTGTCTCTGTTGTACCTATTCTATCCTGTTTTAGGTAAAAGTCTATTACAGACAGTTATAACTTGGTGAGCTTCAAAAGGTTAGAAAGGTAAGCCACCAGAGAAGTCCGGAAGCTGGAATATATGCGAGAATATTCTGGAAGCCAAATGGTGAGGAGCCAAGGAGCAAGCGACCTGCTTTATGCAGCCCAATGATAACTGAGAAGCTGACCAGTAGCTGAATCACAGCTGCAGGAGAACTTGGTGGGGATTGATGCAGTGTGGAAACTGCTTTAATTTTGAGCCCATGTTCCCTGGGGATCTAAGTGATACAGGGGAGAATGTCCTTCATGGTGTTGGGGGGGAGAGATATTTACAATTCTGTTCTAGCTATATCTTCTCAGTAAATATCCTTTTGTAAAAGCTTAGGAATACCGATTGGTTAAATGGAATTGGGGCACTAGTCATTGGTAGTTAACAGTGTGGAGATCACATCAGAAGGCACAAGCTAGTAGCAATGTCCTGGGCACTCTTCTCTTCTACCTCTACACTATTTCACTTGGTGATCTCATCACCTTCCATAGATTCAGTTCTTATCCAGTTCTAACCTCTTTGCTGACTTTCAGTCTTGTACTCTGACTGCCCATCTGACATCATGAAGTTGATGTCCTACAGGCATCTAAAACTTGACATGTCCAAAACTGAACTCATTATTTCATCCTTAAACCCTTCTCTCTTCCTAACTTCTCTATTACCGTTGAGGGTGCCACTATTTTCCTAGTCACCCAAACTTGTAATCTAAGTGCCATTCTCACTCTTCACTCTCTCTTACATCCTCATATCCAATCTGTTGCCAAGGCCTAGTAATTTTATCTTTGTAACTTCTCTAGCATATGCTTGCTTCTCCACTCTGACGTTACCACCACTCTGGTGCAACTCCTCATCATTCCATGTCAGGACTATTGCAATAACCTACTGGTTAGTCTTCCTGCCAGTTTGTCAACTCTTTAGTCCATCCTTTACTCAGTTGTCACAGTGATCTTTGTAAAATGAAGGGATGATTATGTCACCTCACAATAAACTTCAATAGCTCTTTATTACCTCCAGGATCAAATATACAATCCTCTGTTTGGCTTTTGAAGTCCCTCAAATCCAGGCTCTACCTTACCTTTCCAGTCTTATTACACCTTCCGTCACCTTCACCTCCTCATGTACTCTGTGATATAGTAACACTGGCCTCCTCTTCTCCCACTGGCTGTCCCTCATGCCAGGATGCTTTTCCTCTCCATCTCTACCTCCTGGCTTTCCTGGATCCTTCGAGTGTCAGATAAAATACCACAATCTACAAGAAACATTTCCTAATCCCCTTCAACTATAACACTTTCCCTTTGTTGATTATTTCCAATTTATATTGTATATAGCTCGTTTGTTTTCCAGCTTACCATACTCTTCTCAAGAGATCAGTTTTCCACTTTACCATGATCCCTCCTCATGTTCTCTTCATAGAGATAAAGTATATATCCATCTCCCCAAAGGGCCTCACTGCTGCTGCTAGATCTATGTCTCTATATATTTTATGACAAAATCTTATCAGATGGAGCTTTGAATCATCTGGCTTCTGAGGAAAGAAAATTTCCTTCCAGAAAGATCTACAATAATGTGTCTGAGTTGCAAGTAAAGGCCTAGCTAGGAAAGGGTCCAGATTGACTTCTCATTCTTATTATGTAGGCTAATAAAATGTGTGTCAGGTGATTTATTTTTGGAATTACCTGCATGGACATTCAATACCATTATTAAATCACATCTTGATATGCTTCAAGATAAGTAATCTCAAGTCTTTTAACCTTTCTAATTTCTTTATGTTTTCTAGCTACACAGCCATTTTATTCCCCTTTCAGGACCCTGTAAAATTGACCTTTTCTGGAGTGGCAATGGTTACTAAAGTTTTGGAAAGCCATTAATAACAAATCATGATGTTACCATTAAAATTAGGTTCTAAGTTCATAATGAACCTTAAAGAATCTCATAGGAATTAAAAATATTCAAATAGTTTGGGAAATAAATACAGGCAAGCCAATTTCTTGAGAATAGTGATAAGTATATTTAAATATCAAGTACTTCAGTGATGAAGATTGAAAATGACATAATGTGTGTAAATTTCAAATTACCATAAACAAATTCATCAATAAGCACTGTATTTATACTTTTATTTCCAACTATAATCGTTTACTTATTTTAACTGAATTATTTTATTCAAGATGCTACTCCCTGATAAAATATTAAGTCACTATTCTCTGACATTGTTTCAAAGCCAAAGGTATAATTGTTTTAAGTCCTGCCTCTGAAACATACTGACCCTGTATGACCATGGGCACGTCATTCAACCTCATAATGGCTTAAGCAAATTTTTACAACTAAACTTTACATAGAAGGTACATTGGTACAAAGAGTTTTCTCACTAGAAGTTCTTTATACTAATGAAATTAGAGGTCCAATTCCTATTCCTGCCCATGATGGCAAATGCACAATTTCACAGTGTCTGCATTTTACTCCAGACATCCAGTACTGCCTGCATTCAATATTGTTATAGTTTTGATAATAACTGGACAAGCTATTTCAATCAACTCTATTATTACTGATCATCTTTTCTTAGTAGTTGGCAGACTTCAGAAACTTCCTGAACCAGGACCTAGCAATTCTGTCTGCTCTAAAGTGTTTTAATAATATTTTGTTACTTGGTAGGTCCCAATTCTTGCCAAATTCTCCTAGTGGGTCAATCTCAGCTAAGGCAACAAAAGTGGTTTTAAAAGGTAATTACTTCATTACCTCTAAATTATATCACCAATCACCTTGATGAACACATATTCAAAAGCCCTATGCCAATTTTCTCCTCAATAAATCACATAATTGTGTTTCCTAGAATGACTTACACAAGGAGCATAATTATTCCACAATTGATAGCATCTTATTAAGGAAAAAAATTATAGTAATTTAAGTCTATCCACAACATGATTGATCTTTATCTGCCTTTTATTCAATAAACAGGAATCATCCATGGAACAAATAGGATAAGTTTAACCTAGATTATCAAGTATTTGGTGCCTCTTTGAAGAGTATCCTAGAACACTATTGCTAAAATCAGAGAGGGCAGGAAAGTGGACAGATAGATAGAATTCTAATCTTGAGTACTTACAAACAGATCTACCCCTGAACGCTCCCTTCTTCCTCATTTTTACCTGAAAAACTGGGTACAAAAAGTCCCTGAAATGGATGAATATTCTGCTATAGCTAACAAAAGGCAAACATCTTCCTTGATGTTGATGTTGATGACATCACTGTATTTGATTTTATATATATATGTACACACACACACACACACACACACACACACATATATATATATATATACACACACACACACACACACATATATATATATGTAGGTATGTAGGTATACAGATATACTTAAATAAAAATAGCTTATTAGTTGAAATTCACTTCTACCATCACACCCTATGGGTACTAAAGATGAAGGGTGGGATTTAATGGGGGAAGGGGAACCATCTCCTCATGCGTTTACCATACAGAGCTTCACATAAATACAGACATACTTAACAAAAATAGCATATTATCTTCACAAGGAATAAAAACTAATCTCAAATATACACAGCAAAAATAAAACTATGATACAGGGGCAAGGTGGAGTGGGATTTGGCTGAACCTTCATCTGGGACAAGGGAAGAATTTTTAATGGCAAGGCTAGGTCACTTACATGATGGACTTTGACCCACAATAGAGGTCATAGGTTAGCACGTAGTGCAAAGGAATAAGCAGCCTGGCCTGGCTAAGCAGTGACCATCCCAAATCTGAATTCTGAAAACTCAGGGAGGATGAAGGTTTTGGGAGTGGCTGAGAGATAAGTCAGTGTCATGGAGTCAAATCTTTCTCAGCACCAGCCTCTCACCTCCCCCTTCCTCTTTTCTAGTCTTCAAGCAGTTAGTGAGGCTCCCTTTTAAGTTGCACAGATCAGGCTCAAGAGAGGGACAGAATATGAGAGATCAGCCAGTCCAGTGCCTCACTTGATAGAGGAGAAAACCGAAGTTCAGAGAGGACTGATTTGTTCAGTGTCCCACAGCTACTCAGAGGTGCATCTGAGACTTGGCCCAGGTCTTCTAAATCCTAGGTGAAGTACTTATCCCACTAGGACATGACACCTTAAATGATAGAGGGGGGTGCCCAAGAGCCCCTGTAAGCTGCCCCAGGTACTGCTAGGCACCCTGCCCCTCCTTCTCCTCTGGGTCTGAGTTCCACCTGTTTATCTGGGTACTAGCTGAAAGTGATTCAGCAGAGAGCCAGGCCCATGTCTCCTGGATCTACCAAAATTAAAATGACTGAGGAAAACAGCTGTAAAGAGCTCTCAACTGTTATTTTTCCTGGCTTTCTCTTTATACCTCCTGTTTCTTCTTGATGGGCAGAAGCTAGGTGTGGTGGGAGAGGGCTACCCAGGGGCCAGTCCTAGAATTTGAATATGACATTGAACTGGCATCCATCATTACCTTCTTTCTGCAGACCCATTAGCTCCAGCAAGAAATATTGGTCCAACTGACCAGCCAAGACAGTCGAGGCCAGGTCCTGAGATGCTTTGGGCCCCTGTATTGCTGGATTACTAGGCTACCTCTGAAGGTGGTGGGTGGGTCAATATTTGGAATTACCAGAAGGAACAGCCTAAGGCAGACTTCCCAAATTTGGTAATCTGGAACCTGTTACAACTACATACAGGGTGACACAAGCAAACCAACCTCTTCCTGCTCCAAACAGGATGTCCTTGGAGAAAATCTTTGTTTAATAATATAAAGACCTAGATCTGAGATCCTCTTTTTGGCCCTTCCAACACTAAGGACTGTGAGGGAGTAAAATTATCTGCTCTGATAATACAAGAAATAAAAATGAAGTTGATTTATTCTGGTTTTCTCTCCAGAAAAGTTGTACAGTTGTTTTTATGAGTTTTTTTTTTAAATTCTTGATTTGGTCAGGTTGGGGGAGGGGCTCTACTCCATGAAGTCTGAGGGTGGAGCAAGGTCATGACTAGACAGACAGCATTCCCAGTGTGGTTGAGGTTCAAGAAGCTGTATTCCCTCCCCCGCCTCTCCCTCCATTTTGGAGGATTGGAGATCAAACAGGCACAGGCCAAAAGGTCTCAGATTACATACTATTAGGAAACTTGGAGGTGGGGAAGGGGGATTAGGAGAAGGGCTGGTTCAGCCCCATGTGAGAGATTCAGCTTCATGTAGTGCTTTTCCTTTGTGTCAGGACAGACAGAGTACAGGCCAAGATGGAGTGCAGCGAAGGGATCAGATAGGTTCCAGGGCAGGTATAGTGTATGGTCACTTCTGACCAAATAGGTACCCAGCCACTGTCACGCCAGTCAGCAGCCAATGGTTGAAGCTTGCCTGGTGCTTCTGGCTTTCTGCAGCTGCACCATTCCAGTAAAGCTCCATGAAGGTGTTCTAGCTGCCATTTTCTTGGATCCAAGAGTCTAAGTGGCCATCCAGGAGACGACGCAACCTACCAAGATTTCCATCTCTTTATCCACACTTTGCAAATACAATGACCCTTTGAAGGAGAATACTACAATTCCGGCCCAGTTCACCCTCTTCCGGAAGAGGTCATTCACTACCTGTCCAAGGCTCTGATACACTGTCCCTTGCATGATGTGGAGCTGGGGTGTCAGGTACCAGAGGGTATTCAAGAACCTGACATACAAACTCCACATCAATATCCCTTTACACAAAATTCCTCATGGCAAAATCCTACTTCATTTGAGTTCTAGAAAGATATTTTTTCAAACAAGTGTATCTTTTTTATTTCATTAAAATTCGTAATATAAGCAATGTTAAGTTTTTCTTTTTGCCTTTGATGGCAGGAAACTGATATCCAAATTAAGCAGGAAGTTGTATAGTTTATCTAATATTATAGATAGCATCTACTTCTTTTGCCTCTTTTGGATGGTCGTTGTGTATGTGTGTGTGTGTGTGTGTGTGTGTGAGTGTGTGTGCGCGTGCATGTGTGTGTATACACACACATACGTACATATATACATATATGTATATATACATATATGTGTGTATGTATATATGTGTGTGTGTGTGTGTGTGTGTGTGTATATATATATATATATATATATATATATATATATTATCTCTTGCACTAGAACTCCCTGACACCATGTTCTACTTGCTTGCCAAGACATCTACCTGTTGCCTATCCCTGGTCCTCCCTTGTGCCAACTGCCTCTCTGACTATTGCTGGATGAAAGATTCCCCTGATATTTCAACCACTTGTGCAGGCTCTCTCTCTCTCTCTGTCTCTCGGCAATCAGGGTTAAGTGGATTGTCCAAGGTCACACAGCTAGTATTGTGTCTGAGGCCAGATTTAAACTCAGGTCTTCCTGACTCCAGGGCTGGTGCTCTATCCACTGCTCCACCCCTGCGTCCCTTGCAGGCTCTCTTGTAGCTCACCGCTGACAACTTTGAGACTATTTCACAAGCAAGACTTCTAGCTAATAGAATATCCCTGTGAATTAGATACTATAGGTACTACCATCCTCCCCTTAGATAAGGAGGGTTGGGGTTCAGAGTGGCTAGGTGATTTGCTCATGTGCTCAGAGCTAACACAAGGCAAAGTTGGGATTCCATGTCTACTCCAATTCTTTCCACTCCATCTTAGTGACAGCTTTATTATCTCTTTATTGGCAAAGAATTATGTCATTTTTCTTTTTTGCATTCCTAGTATCAAGCACAATGCCTTGCATACAATAAGCACTTAAATACTTATTGAATTTAATTTGTCAAATTGAATTTTGGATGAATTAATAATTTTTAAAAATAAGATACTGAGGCCTTGAGGGGATTAGTAAATTGCCTAAGACTGCATGGGTAGCTAGTGGTAAAACTGGCACCGAAATCCAGCTTCCTGGCACCAAAAACTGATCTTACTCATCATAATCCTGATGAGCATTGGTGGTTTGATGAGAAACAACCAAGATTCTTTGGCTAAGAACCCATAATGATTTCAAAGAACCATTCAAGATGGAGAACTCTATGTACAAAGAAGATTCCTCAAAGATATGGGACAATGGACTCCTTCTCCCAAGGTAGAAACCATCTCTGCCAGGGCAAGTCAACACTCCTCCAAATTCTCCTATTTCAATTGAGCTCAACTAATGTTTATTAGATGCTCCCCATGTATAAGGAACTTTCCTCATGTTGAAGAAAATACAAAGCTAATTGAGGCAGAGTTCTTGCCCTCAAGGAACCTGTAATTTAGTCAGAGATAATGTACATTAAAAAAATAACAACTATAATACAAGTTAGAATGTGGTTAAGTGCATAGGAGAGACTTGATATAAGGGGAAAACAAAACAAATGAAGCAAAAAAAGCCTTAACAATTATAGCTCCCTAAAAGTGTAATCAGTTGCTTCAGGAGGTAGTAGATTTCCCCTTGCTAGAGGTTTTCATTCAAAGACAGGATAACTACTTCTCAGGTATGTTATAATGGAGATTTTTTTTTTGGTACTGCTTGGATTAGGGACATCACAATTTGCCATCTATATTTTTCCCTTTTTATCCCCTTCTTCCCATTCTTTTGGTCCTGTGAAGGAACATTGACTCGCCTGTAGCCAACATGTCGTGGGGTTTAATCCATTGTTATTATTTAGTCCCATAGGTGTCTTTCTCTTTTAAGTTTTTCTCTCCTTTTTTTTCCCAAGGGTTGTTTATTGTGATTTCCTTGGTAGCTATATTTATAGACCTTTTTTGTGTTTTTGTTGTCTTGGGCATTTGCAAAGTAAATGATCTGTTCATGTCTTATTTTTTTGCAGGGATGTTTCAAATTCCTCTCTTTTGCTGAAAGTGCAACTTTGTACACTGATGAGTAGGCTCAGGTTTATAGGGTGTCTTATCTTGGTGCTATCTTGAGCTTCTGTGCTCTTTGCCACATATTCCTTTTTCTTTTGCACTTTCTGATAGGTTCGGAATAGTGATGTAATAACACTTTCTTTTCCTTTGTATTTGTATGTATGTATGTACATGTACATGTATATACATCCTGATCACTTGAAGAATTTGTTATTTGTCATTGGAATTTTTGAAGATTTTGCCCACTCTGTCTTGGTGTTTACAGTATAGAGTATCTTGGTTTTGGTTTGGCTTGGTTTTTTTTCACTTAGGAAGCGATCTGTGGGTTCTTTCCATTGGCAGCCAGTTTATTTCTGGGCTCAGAAGTTCTGGGCAGCATTCTTGAATCATGATACTCAGATTTCTTGTTTTTATTTTGTTGTGGTCTTCTGGGAGAGCTATGATCCTTAAGCTGCCTCTATCCATCTTGACTTGGAAATCAATATATTCTCTTTGTATAGATACCATGTGTTATCTTAACGCTGTTGCTTTTTTGCTTCACTTCTTCCAGATTGTCCTTCACTCCTCTGTGTTCCTATTGACAATTGTTCTTTCTTTAACTTCTTTAGAGAGATTTACTATTGAGGATTTAAGTTTTTCTTTTCTGCCAATTATTTCTCCTGGACAGGCCACAAATTCTGCTTTCATGATTCTAATTTCTCTTTTGAACCATTTGAAAACATCCTACCATGGTTCCATGCTTTCTTGGGAATCTACAAGGTCTTGTACCTCAACAGTGTTGATTCATTTTCTTTTCTCTTGTAACATTCATTCAGAAATTTTTGGATTCATTTAGATGTCTTGGTGGCCATATCTCCTTCTGCTTTAATATCCTTGTTGATTTATCTTATTGTATTTAAGGTTTTTAACTGATTTTTCTTCACCTTAAGATGTTTGGTAATTTCAGGCTTTTCTTCCTATATTTCTCAATTGCTTACTTTCTGTCTCTTTCCTCTTTGGTGGCATCCCAGGGATGGACTTCAAAGCTGGCTCAGCCTTCTCTCATATTGAATGATTCATATTTTTTTTCACAGTCTCATTTCTTGCTCCAAGTGACTTCTGAGGGGACAGAAATAGTCTCGGATATATATATAGCAGTCCCATTTCCTTCAGGCCTGTTGTAGCCCCACATGTCTGCTGGTGCCCTGCCCCATTTTCCTCTTGCTTTAGTTCTCTTAATGAATGATGCTACCATATAGTGGGCTGCCTCCCCCGTCAGAGCATGTTCAGCTTTCCTGTATTTCCACATTCTCTGCAAGGAGTGGGTAGAGCCTGGTTCTGTTGCTTGTTGTTACAGAATGGAGTGAATACAGGTTCATGGTATGTTGGCAGAGACTTCAGAAGCAGCAAAAAAAAAAAAAATTAAGTGGATCTCAGAGCATAAACTCATGTGTCCTATTTTGTTACTGTGCCAGAGTAAGGAGTCTTATGGGGAAGGCCATACTGAATAAACATATTAGGGATTAAAGATTAGTTTTCTCTAATTTTTTTTAGGCAATTGGGGCTAAGTGACTTGCCCAGGGTCACACAGCTAGTAAGTGCCAAGTGTTTGGTGTGAGGTCAGATTTGAACTCAGGTCCTCCTGACTTCAGAGCCAGTGCTCTATCCACTGTGCCACCTAGCTGCCCCAGTTTTTTCTAATATTAACGTATCATGTCGTTCCCTCATTACACTTCTTTGTGTAGTGGGCTGTGGAAATGGCTTCAATTGCTTGATCTTTTATATATAATTCTTATTTGGGGGAATTTTGAAAGTTTGGGAAGATTAGAAAAAAAATGTCTACTGTTCCATTTTATTGGTCTTAGGATCTATGTACTGTACTTATTGGTTTGGACAGGTTGAACCTTGAGCCACAAAAGCCTTTTTGAGCTATGATACTTTGTGATTTTGTCCAAATGCTATCATTTAAATTTTGTAGATAAGAAAACCGAAGTTCAGAAAAATGAAATGATTTCTTCATAGTCACAGACCTAGTAAATATTGAAACTATTAATATCATTTATTTAATGAGAAAACCTGTAATTAATTGATCAAATCATAATAGGAATCTTAATAATTTTTCATTCTCAAGTGTTTTGTAGACAATGAGAAGTCACTGAAAGCCTTTTAGCAGCAAAGTGATGTGATCGGATCTGTGTATTAAGAAGATTTCTTCCATTTTGATGATGGATTGTAGAGAGTAGTGACATGAATCAAAAAGGACACTGAGGCTATTGAAATAGCTTTGGCAAAGGGTAAAATTGGACTGATTTTGGGAGCTATGATAGATATGGCTTAGCAATTAGTTCCATATGGGGTTAAACAGCAGAAAAAAAAGTCAAAGATAAGTCTAAGACTTTGGATCTGAATGACAGAGAAGATAGTGGTGCCATCAACAGAATCAGGTTGTTCAGGAATACGATTGTTTTACTTTGCATTTAAGATGTCATTGGCAAGGCATCCAAGTGATAATGTCCAGTGGACCTTTAGAAATGTAAGACATGCTCATTGGAGAGGATGGAGAAAGAGACATAAGTTTTGGAGTTATTTATAAATAACTGATCATTGAAGCCATGGCCATAGATAGGAGTGTTAAGGGAGAGATTTAAAATCAAGTTCTCTCCAACAATGATGTCTTTATGCCAGTATTTTGCAGAGCAGTGATTACCAGACAATATAACTTCTGGTAATGAGTCTGAATTTATCACAATTGAGTTTGAAAAAATTTGTGGTCATGAACTTTATCAGAGCTTTCATCATCATATATTCTAGTAAATGGTGAAAAATGCTAAAAGGCAGCATGGAAAAAAGAAGCAGTTTTGGAGACTAACTAAAGACATTCAGGTTTGTTACCTTTTAACATATCATACATGTTTAACATGTCCTGCAGAATTATGAATAAGGAATGTCTCAAGACTTAGTTTGATTGTTTCTGTCTAGACTTACATGAGAACTTAGAAAATATTCTGCTATCTGCACCTAATTATTTGCAAATTTGCTTGCAAAGATTTCTTCAGTTCAAACTGTGGAGCAAGCAGACTGAGGTAGGCTACTGCTTTCATACAAAGTCAAGATGGCTATTTGGGCTAGTATGACATTACCAGGTTGTTCAATTGAAAATGCATTCCTTCTAAGAGAACATTAAAAAAAAAAGGTAGTCAGAATACTTTCCCCTTAAGATGTTAATGTGAAAGGCTCTGGAGAATCCCAGGTCTTTCATAAATACTATAGGAAACTTTTAAAATGCTCCAGAAACTAGACTGATAAAGAAAAAACAAAGATAAAAAGCAACAAGTTCCTAAGTGCAGTGCAGGACTGCAGAAGACTGGCAGAAGCCTGGGTGCATTCAGAGACAAGACCATGCAAGGGAGGAAGAAGCCAGTGTTGTAAGTTAGGTCATACATTCAATAGGATTTTGGCCCTGTCAGAGCATAAGGGGATAGGGCATGTCCCCATAGTTCACTTCACAGAGATTTAGGGTACAGAGTATGCACTCATCTAGAGTCTACCAAGAAACATTTTAAGCTTTTATTTTTTTTGCTGTTGTTTTACTGTTTCCTTGTCTAAGATCATCACTGTTCTCTTCATTTTTACTCTACAGGATTATAGATATATGTATATATCTATCTATATATCTATCTATATCTATATCTATATCTATATCTATCTATATCTATATCTATCTATATCTATATCTATATCTATATCTATATCTATATCTATATCTATATCTATATCTATATACATACGTATATATATACATATACATATATATACACATATATCAGTATATGTGTGTATGTACATATGTACTTATATATGTACATGTAGATATATATATTTGTTTATGTACACAAACATAGACATAATCAGTTATGTCTAGCACTTTACAAAAAATGACTTTTACACAGTGCATGACATGGAAGTGAAGGGAATGCACCCTAGCTTCAGTAACATTTGTTAGATGGGGGAATGGTGGAATGGAAAGGCTGGCAGAGAGTCAGGTCCTTGCCTAATAGCAGGCCCCACTGCTAGTACATGTATTAAAAGGCCGAAAGATTGGAATCTTGTGGTTAAAAGTCTCTGAGAGAGACCTTGGTTAGAATTCTGTTCTTGTCTTTTCACATATCACTCATGATTTGCAAGGAAATCTGGCCAGCACAAAGGTTTCAGTGGCAAATGTCTGAGCTGTAGTATTTTATTTTCACATTAACTAGTTTGTACGTGAGCAGCTATGTTAGACTCTGGTGTGCAGGGTCTTATACAAAACATGATTTCTCAGAGACTTAGATTATATCTTGGTCAATTTCAAATTCGAGGACTGACTCGAAGGATGTATGTTTTACCATTTCTCCCAAGACAACCCTTATCTTCAACATAAATGACTACCATTTATTGAGGGGCTGGCATAGATGCAGAAGGGGAGGTTGGTGATCATCTTCTGTCATGAGAATTTATTCCTTTCTTTGTACTGGACAGATGGCTTGATCTAACAGTAGGGTGTTACCATAGATCACACTACAGAAGAACAACATTTCTTTTTAGGGGAATGCTAGTAGTGTGGGAAGTGACCTGGCCTAGCCACATTTACATGTCTCCTAGAACCAGTGAGCCCCATGGGAAAGCTGGAGAGACATGCAGGTTACTGTACCAAGAGGGTCATCAGTGCCCACAATTCCACTCTCTCACTAGCTTATGCTTCTAGGTGCTAGATTTAAACAAAAATGAATAAAATAGACAAATCATTAGCTAATATGATAAAAAAGAGAAAAAAAATCAAATAACCACTATTAAAGTTATAAGAGAAAAGTTCAAGTAAATGATGAGGAAATGAATTACTAGAAACCATTTGTCCAGTTATATAATAGCAAAATGATAATAAATGAAACTGATAAATATTTCAAAATATAAAATATCCAGATAATCAGAATAAGTATTAGATAATTTAAACAATCCAATTTCAGGAAAAAAAAATAAATTGAATTGGTCACAAATTACCACCCAAAAGAAAACAAAACCACCAGGACTACATGGATTTACAAATAAATTTCACCATAAATTTAAAGAAAAAAAACAACTCCAAATTTATATGAATAGTTTGCAAAAATGGAAAAGATGAAATCCCACAAACTCCTTGTAATAGGCAAACATGGTCTTGATACTTAAAATAAGGAGTGAGAGTTCAGAAAGAGAAGAGTGAGAATAGACAACACTAATAACAAAAACAATAATACAATTGTCAATAGATGCAGAAAAAAAGCTTTCGATAAAATGTAATACTATTTAATGTTAAAAATCAGTAAGAAAGATCTAAAAATAAAATTAAGGAGTGTGAGAGGAATATACTAGGAGAAAAGAGAAAGGGAGAAGTAGGATGGGATAAATTATCTCACATAAAAGAAGCAAGAAAAAGCTTTTGTGGTGGAGAGGAAAAGGGGGGAAGACAGGGGAAATGAGTGAATCTTAGTCATCATAATTGCTCAAAGAGGGAATAACACCCCCCCTCCCACACACACACACACTCAATTGGATACAGAAATCTGTCTTACCCTACAGGAAAGTAGGATGGGAAGGGGATAAGAGAAGGGGTGTGGGTGATAGAAGGGAGGGCAGATTGGGGGAGGGATTAGTCAGAAGCAAAACAACTTGAGGAGGGACAGGAGAGAGAGGGAATTAATAAATGGGGGGGCAGGATGGAAGGAAATAAAGTTAGCAACAACAGTAACTATGAAAAAATTTTTGAAGCAGATTTCTCTGATGAAGGCCTCATTTCTCAAATGTATAGAGAACTGAGTCAAATTTATGAAAGAGCCATTCCCCAACTGATAAATAGTCAAAAGATATGTTTTCAGATGAAGTAATAAAAGCTATCTATAGCCATATGAAAAAAATATTCTTACTATTGATTGGAGAAACACAAATTAAAACAATTCTGAGTTACTTACTCATACCTATTAGATTGACAAATAGGACAGAAAAGGTCAACGACAAATGTTGGAGGAGATGTGGGAAAAATGAGACATTAATGCATTGTTGGTGGAGTTGTGAACTGATTCAACCATTCTGTAGAGCAATTTGGAACTATGCCCAAAGGGCTATAAAACCAAGCATACCCTTTGACCTAGCACTACCACTACTAGGTCTGTATCTCAAAAGAGATAAAAACAAAAAGGAAAGAAACCTATATTTGCAAAATTATTTATAGCAGCTCTTTTCTGGGGCAAACTATTAGAAATTGAGGGGATGTCCATCAATTGAGAGATAGCTAAGCAAGTTGTGTTATGTGATTATGATGGAACACTATTATACTATAAGAAATGATGAGCAGGATGCTCTCAGAAAAATCTGGAAAGACTTGCATTGGCTGATGCAAAATGAAATGTACTATGTACAAAGTAAAGTAATATTTAAGACCATCCGCTGTGAATGACTTAACTATTCTCGGTAATACAATGACCCAAGACAACTCTGAAGGACTTTTGATAAAAATGCCATGCATCTCCAAAGAAAGAACTGATGTTGTCTAAATACAGATTGAAGCATACTTTTTTAACTTTTTAAATTTTTCTTGAGGGTTTTTTTTTGTTTATGTTTTCTTTCACATGACTGTTATGCATATGTTTTGCACAACCACACATGTATAACCTATATTGCTCTCAATGGTTGGGGGTGGGGAGGGAAGAAGGGAGAATTTGGAACTCAAAGTTTTAAAAAAAACCCAAATGTTTAAAAATTGTTTTTACATGTAACTGGGGGAAAATAAAATACTAAACAAAAAAGAATAAAATAAGAATAAAAATCACTAAAAAAGAATAGGAATAATTAGACTTAATAAACTGATTAGGCTTACTAAAGGGTTGCTAATTAGGCTTAATAAAATGACAGTAAAGAATATGTACATATTCTTTAAATAAACAGTATGTATCCAAAACCAAAATATAGCATTATCTGCAATAAAGAAACTCTAAGAAATTTTGTTATGGTTGTTTAGTCATGTACAACTTTTCATGACCTCATTTGGGGTTTTCTTGGCAAAGATACTGGACTGATTTGCTATTTCTTCCTCCAAATAATTTTAAAGGTGAGGAATTTGAGGCAAACAGGGTTAAGTAACTTGTCCAGAGTCACAAAGCTAATAAGTATCTGAGGTCAATTTGAAGTCAGGAAGATGAATTTTCCTGACTCCAGGTTCAGAATTCTATTCACTATCTCACCTAATTGCCCTGAGGGCTTTAAAATAAGATAAAGATTAAAACAGGGTAGCTATATGGCACAGTGGATAGAGCACTGGACTTGGAGTCAGGAAGATCTGGCCTCAGACTTTGGCTAGTTGTGTAACCCTGGGCAAATCACTTAACCCTTTTTGTCTGTTTCCTCATGTGTAAAATGAGCTGGAGCAGGAAATGGCAAACCAAAGTATCTTTGCCAAGAAAACCCTAAATGGAGCCTTGAGATACAGACATGACTGAAAGGACTGAACAACAAAGATTAAAACAAAGATGTCCATTGTAATCATTATTAATTGCTACAGTCCCAGAAACACTATCTGCAACAACATCAAGAAAATAAATGAACATTAAATGGATAAAGAGAGAACAAACATCTCTTATTGTAGATGGCTCAATGGTTTATTTACTTAGAGAAGAATTCTAGGAATTTAACAAAATAATAAAGTATCTATAAAGTAACAGAATGTTTAAAAATACTTCAAAAACTTCAGCCTTTTTGTTTATTATCAACAAAACCTAGCAGAAAGAAATAGAAAAAAATTCAATTTGAAATAATTACATAATGAATAAAATAATTTGGAGTTCACTTACAAGAGTCACAGGAATTACATGAATACAACTACAAAATACATTTTACAGGGTGGGAGGAAAAGGAGGTCTTACATAATCAGAAAGGAATGAATTGCTCAGTTTTGGGAGTACTAATACAACAAATAAGCAATGCAACTAAATTAACTTATAAATTCAGAGGCATAACAACAAAACCCTTCCAAAAGTTTACTTTTTATAACTAGATAAAATTATAACAAAATTCATCTGGAAGTACAAAAGATCTAGAAACTCAAGGGAAATACTGAAAAAAAAATGTGAAGGTAAGGGACCTAGGAACACCAGAACTCAAACAATATTACTAAGTGGTAATCATCAAAACAATTTGGTACTACTTAAAACATAGGAAAGTTGATTAATAGAACTGATTAGTACACAAGATCCAGATGCAATTTAACATAGTAGCACAGTATTTAATAAACTCAAGCACAACAGTCTCTGGGGTAAGAACTCACTATTCAACAAAAACTGCTTTGAATATTGGAAAACAAAGAAAATCTAATGTAATCTCCACTCCAGTGATAAATTAATATTTCACAAAACCTCATTACTAGAAAATTATCATCATATTCCTTGTGGAAAACCTTTATTTTATCCCCTCCCCACTCCTACTTTGGCAACATGTCTTAACTACATTTTAGTAGTTAGCAAGTATAGATAATTTTCAAAAAAACCCAAATAAACAAAGTTGTATTGTCTGCTACCATTTGAAACATCTGAACAAAGATTCAGGCAGAGATTGGCTTATACAATTCCAAAGGGAAAAGGAATTACTTTAGAAGTTCATTTGTTACCTTACCTTTAAAAAATAAAATGGCAGAGCATTTCCTATTTTGTATAAAAGGGGCAATTATTTAATACACTTTTGTGGCACTGATAGACTAATGCCAGAAGAGGCTTCTTTAAGCAAGCAGATGCAAATATAGTTCAGACTAAATAGAAATAAGGGAAATATTCAGATTTGTCACAAGGTTTATGGTGATAAAACTCTTATAACTTCACAAAGGAAATCCTTTTCTAATACAGCGCTCATTTTTAGCCACATTTAAAGCTACTTAGCAACTATCATTCCAATAATACTATTATTATGTTGTAAACTTTTTAAAGTCCTTAAGTATATTCTATTTTAAAATTATTCATTCAGGTTTATTTGACTCTTAATGCCTAGACAAGACAGTATACTAATCACACAACTAGAAAATATCATCATTATTAGAGACTGCCATTAGTGAGTATTCACTGACATTGAATACTCTATAGGCATATGATATATTTTTGCTTTTCATAATAGAACATAAATGAGCGTGAAAATGCCACCACAATCTTAATTTTTCTTTGGTGCTGTAAACTGATGCTTAGGTTTAACAACAAGCTGCCATTAAAGAATTCTAGAGACTTGCCAAATTTTATAAACATGAACTCAATCCCCACGTCTCCTCTCTAAGAAAGAGAACATTTTCATTTGTTATTTTACAGTTTTAAAAAATAAGTTGTTACTGAGAAATTAAGTGACTTATCTAAGGTCACAGAAATATAGTAGTAGAAATAAACTTCTTAAAGCTCACTCTACCCAGATCCTTCTTTCATAGTGGTAGAGGAGAAAAATTTGGAATGACCAATTTCTAAGGCCTTGATTGAAATGTGATCATTTAATTAGCATTTTTAAACCCCAGAATATACACTATTTCATATTTGCTTGTTGTTTAACTGACTCTGAAGAGCACAGTTTAGAATTTGTTACTGTTCAGTCTTTCAGTTGTGTCTGTCTCTTTGTGACCTCATGGACGATGCTGTCCATAGGGTTTTCTTGGCAAAGATAAAAAAGTGGCTTAGAATATTTAGAATAGTTTAGTATACTTAATATCAATTACTGGAGATTTTGCTATACAGAAGTATAGAAGTAAAAATAAACTTCTTAAAGCTCCCCCTACCCCTTCTTTTACTGTAGAAAAGAAGCAAAATTTGAGTGACCAAATTTCTAAAGCCTTAATTAGCATTTTTTAAATCCTCAGAATATACACTATTCCATGTTTGTTTGTTATTTAATTGACTCTGAAAATCATCGTTTAGAATTTATCATTCAGTTTTTCAGTTGTGTCTGACTCTTCACAAACCCAGTGGGCTTTGCTGTCCATGGAGTTTTCTTGGCAAACGTATTGGAGTGATTTAGAATATTTAGAATAGTTTAAAATACTTAGTGTCAATTACTGGGAATTTTGCTATACAGACAATATTTTGAAAAGTAAAAGAAGTTGCTTCCCTGGGTTCTTAGATTTATATGAACTAAATGGAAAAAAAATCCATGCATTTTTATTTCCTCTTCTGCTTTGTATTTAACTCCTTGAAAGAAATTATAAAAAGGAATTACAGAAATTATAAACAAATTCTGCATTCACTGAGCATCTGAATAAAAACCAATAGCTCAATTCAATTTTGCTACTACCAGACCAGATTGGAGACAAAGCACAAGTCACTAAAATGCCATTTATTCCATTGCTAATTCTCAAGATACATCATACTTTAATCCTTCAAGGATGTGTAGCCCTATTGGTGTGAGTACTCCAACTACAGATGAAGATCATAACCTCTCTACAGATGAGCAACTTGCTCGTGAGCTATGGTGTCTCCAAAAATTCATCATGTGATACTCACTTTGTAATAATGAGGCTTTACTGTCTTAGCTAAGCTAGTCTTAGACATCCAGTCTATCACTGAATTCATCCTAAGCCTTTCAGCTTGTCAGCCTTTGAAAACTGAATTGCCTTCCTATTATGGTAATCCTAAAAATAGGAATTTATGGAGGCCCTTTCAATATTTTCTTTTTTTTCCTTGATTTTTTCTCTTATTCAAGTCTTCTTATACAAAATGATTAATATGGAAATGTTTTACATAATTGCATATGTGTAAGCTATATGTGATTGCTTACTGTCTCAGGTAGGTGGGAAGAAAGGAAGGGAAGGAAGGATAGAATTTGGAACTCAAAACTTCAAATAAAAATGTTAAAAAATAAGAGAAAGAGATTGTGGGACTTTTGGTAACAACTCAGGCATCACAAAAATTTAAGGATTTAAATTGAAGCCACTTTTTTGTTATAAATTTATTTATTTTTAGTTTTCAACATTTACTTCCACAAGATTTTGAGTTCCAAATTTTCAACCCATCTTGCCCCTCCCCCCTCAAGATGGCATGCATTCTGAATAGCCCTTCCCTTAGTCTGCCCTCTCTTCTATTTCTCCTCCCCCTTCTCTTATCCTCTTCCCCTTCTATTTTCCTGTAGGGCAGGGTAGGCTTCTGTACCCCATTTCCTGTATTTCTTATTTCCCAGTTGCATGTGAAAACTTTTTTTTTAAACATGTGCTTTTAAAACTTTGGGTTCCAAATTTTCTCCCTTCCTCCCTCCCCACCCACCCTCATTGAAAAGGCAAGCAACTCAATATAGGTTATACATGTGCAGTTACACAAAACACTTCCATAGTAGACATGTTGTTAGAAACTAAATCTATTTTCCTTAATCCTATCCTGCCCCCCATTTATTCTATTCTTTCTTTTGACCCTGTCCCTCCTCAGAAATACTTGCTTCTGTTACCCCCTTTCCCAATCTGCCCTCCTCTCATCATCCCCCTGCTCTCTTGTCCCTTCCCCCCATTTTCCTGTAGGGTAAACAGATTTCCATACCCAGTTGAACATGTATGGTATTCCCTCCTTAAGCCAAATCCTATGAGAATAAGATTCACTCATTCCATCTTACCTTCCCCTGTTTCCCCTCCACTGTAAGAGCCTTTTCTTCTCTGTTTGTTTTGTGAGATAATTTGCCTTGTTCTACCTCTCCCTTTCTTCTTTTCCTAGTATAATCTTCTCTCATCCCTTAATTTTATTCTCCAGATATGACCCCTTAATCTTCAACTCACCCTGTGCCCTCTATCTATCTATCTATCTATCTATCTATCTATCTATCTATCTATCTATACTATCTACATACATACATACAATTTCCCCCCCTCCAACTACCCTAATACTAACAAAGTCCTCATGAGTTACAAATATCATCTTTCCATGCAGGAATGTAAACAGTTCAACTTAATAAGTCTCCTATGATTTCTCTTTCCTGTTTACCTCTTCATGTTCCACTTGAGTCTTGTATTTGAAAGTCAAATTTTCTATTCAACTCTGGTCTTTTCATCAAGAATGCTTGAAAGTCCTCTATTTCACTGAATACCATTTTTTCCCCTGAAGGATTATACTCAGTTTTGCTGGGTAGGTGATTCTTGGTTGTAATCCTATCTCCTTTGCCCTCCGGAATATTATATTCCATGCCCTCTGGTCCTTTAATGTAGAAGCTGCTAAATCTTGTGTTATCCTGATTGTGTTTCCACAATAATTGAATTGTTTCTTTCTGGCAGCTTATAAGATTTTCTCCTTGACCTGGGAACTCTGGAATTTGGCTAAAATATTTCCAGGAGTTTTCCTTTGTGGATCTCTTTCAGGAGGAGATGGTATTCTTTCAATTTCTATTTTGCCCTCTGGTTCTAAAATATCAGGGCAGTTTTCCTTGATAATTTCTTGAAAGATGATGTCTAGGCTCTTTTTTTGATCATGGCTTTCAGATAGTCCAATAATTTTTAAATTCTCTCTCCTGGATCTATTTTCCAGGTCAGTTGTTTTTCCAATGAGATATTTCACATTATCTTCTATTGTTTTCATTGTTTTGGATTTGTTTTACAGTGCCTTGATTTCTCATAAAGTCACTAGCTTCCAATTGCTCTATTCTAATTTTTAAGGAAGTATTTTCTTCAGTAATCTTTTGGACTTCCTTTTCCATTTGGCCAATTTTTCTTTTTAGGGCATTCTTCTCCTCATTGGCTTTTTGGACCTCTTTTGCCATTTGGGTTAGGCTATTTTTTAAGGTGTTATTTTCTTCAGTATTTTTTTGGGTCTCCTTTAGCAAGCTGTTGACTTGTTTTTCATGATTTTTCTTGCATCACTCTCTTTTCTCTTCCCAGTTTTTCCTCTACTTCCTTACTTGCTTCTCAAAATCCCTTTTGAGCTCTTCCAAGGCCTGGGACTGATTCATATTTTTCTTGGAGGCTTTGGCTGTAGGAGCTTTGACTTTGTTGCCTTTTTCTGGTTGTATGTTTTGATCTTCTTTGTCACCAAAGTAAGATAATATAGTTTGACTCTTTTTGAGCTGTTTGCTCATGATCCTGGCCAATCTCTTGAGTTTTAAACTCTTTGTTAAGGTAACAGTCTGCTTCCAATGTGGAGAATGTACTGTCCCAAGCTTCAGGGGTTTGTACGGCTGTTTTCATAGATACTTGTAGGGACCTGTAAATTTTCAATTCTTGCAAAGGTGGTATGATAAGGGGCGAGGTGTTTACTCCTTTCTGGCCTGAGCTCTGTCCTATTAGTGACCACAAGCACTCCCTTCTGTCCTGGAACTGTGAGGAAGGTTTCCTCTCCACTGCCACTACAAGCTCCACCATACCAGCACTCCTCCTTGCCCCAGGACCAGCACCCAGAACTCTGACTCAGATCCAAGCACAGGCAAAGCAAGAGATTCCTGCCTCAGCATTGGCAAATAGATCCCTGCAATCCCCCTGCAGTCAGCCACTGGATTCCCCCTCAGTCTGTGGGCTGGAAGTTCAGGATGCAGCCACCACTTCAGTGCCCGTTCTGTGTGCTGTGGAGCTGGCTCTGACCTAGCTCCTGTCTCACCACAGAAACAGACTTTTCCCACCAACCTTCTAGTTGTCTTTGGTGTTTGTGGGTTCAGAGGTCTGGAAGCTGCCAGCTCCTGAGATTCAGTCCTCTGAGGCCTGCTCCAGGTTCACTGAAGCCTACACGCCCACGCCACACTGTGCTCATCTCCCCTCCCAGCGCAATATAATTTTCTGGTCAACCATCCAGGTTGTCTTGGGCTGGAAAATTTGCTTCACTCTGTCTTTTTGTGGGTTCTGCTGCTTTAGAATTTGTTTAGAGCCATTTTTATAGGTATTTGAGGGGTTTGGGGGAGAGCTCAAGCAAGTCACTGCTTTCACTCTGCCATCTTGGCTCCACCCCCTCTCAATATTTTCAATAACAGAGGAAAACCAAATTTTAGTTTAAGGAACTCATTTTTTAAAACATTAAAATGACAATTGATAAAACATAATAATAATCTCATGGCTAGATTGCTTAGTCTTCAGTTGCAGCCTTTTTCCCTCATGAGTATCTGAAAGTCTGATCTTAACAGTATGTAGTACAAGGATACAGCTTATATTTAATTTCCAGTTTAGTCTGCCATTTTAGAAGTGACTCAACTAAAAAGCTTGTGCAGAGTTTTATTTCCCAGCATTTTTTTTGAATTTCAATGATATTTGCCTTCATTTCAAAGAATAACAAAATCTCAGAGATACAGGGAGCACCTGGCCATGTAGTCTAATGTCTATGTGAATAACAATCCTCTTTATGACATATCTTACAAATGGTTACCAGCTTGTTTGCCTGAAAATCTTCAGTGACAGGTAACCTACCTTTATTTTTTGAGATTGACTATATCACTGATGGAGTGTTCTAGTCTTCCTTTACATCAAAGATGAATTTGCTTCCTTACAGTTGTTTAATAGGTCTTCACCTCTGATATCCACCTGGCACGTTTTCTCTACTTTAGAGCTTTCCAACAATCTTGCTGAGAATTAATGGGAATACCTCTATTATCCTAGTTCAAGGGCGGGAAACCTGGAGCCTCAAGGCCACATGTTGCCTTCTAGGTCCTTGGGTGTAACCTTTTGACTGAGTCCAAAGTTTTACAGAACAAATCCTTTTATTAAGGGGATTTGTTCTGTGAAGTTTGGATTCAGTCAAAGGGCCACACTTGAGGACCTAGAGGGCCACCTGTGACCTTGAGGCCACATGTTCCCCATCCCTGTCCTAGTTGTCCTTTTCTGGATGTTCCCTACCTTATCAAAGTTCATTCTTAAATTCGAGACACGAATCTGAACACAATATCCCCAAACGTGTAACTAAATACTGATCTCACTAGTTTTGGACACTATGCTTCTAGTAATGGAGAGTAAAACTGAATTATCTCTTTTTTTTGTTTGGGGGGGACTGTTATATCACACACTTTAATACTTACTGAGATTACAGATCACTAAAACTCCGAGACCTGTTTCAGACAAACTACTGTCAATGATTCTTAAATTAAAGTTAATCTTTCAACTCAAGTATACTTTTTTACAATTATCCCAATTCAAAAATGAATCTTAGTATATTTGCTTGAATTTCCAGGCTACCAAGACACCTGTCAACCAGGGCATTAGCTATCCCTTCCAACTTTGGGTTACCTGGAAGTCTCTTAAACACATCACATGTGCCTTTATCTAGCTTACTGACAGAAATATTGAAGCACAGGACCAAGTATGTATGCTACTACAGAACACCTAAGATAACGTGGAAACATTCTAATGAGCATGCTTTGGGTTGAGCTATTTATCCAGTTTTGAATCCATCTCTCTGTACCATCAAGAGCCCACATTTCTTCATCTTTTCCACAAGAGGAGTCCAAGGGACTTTGTGAAATGCTTTGCTAAAATCTACATAAATTATATCTATATTCTAGCCCTGATCTACTGGTCTAGGAAACCTACAAGGAAAAGAATGAAGACAAACTCATGCTGATTCTTTGTGATAAATTTCCTATTCTAGATGTTCAATAACTATCACATTAGTGATATATTTTAGATTTTCTCAGGAATCAGTCTCTCTGGCCTGCACTTTGCAGACTCTATTGTCTTCCCTTTTTTCAATTGGGATAGCTGTCCATCTCCAATTCCATCTTCCATTCTCCAAGATCTTTCAAAGGTGGGTGACAGTGACTCAGCAATCACAGCTGCCCATTTTTCAGAATCCTAGGATGTAGTTCATCCTGACTTTAGCTCATCAAGGGCAACTAAGTGCTGGGTTGTTGTTGCGGTAGTTGTGATTGTTGTTTTGGTCTTTTTTAGGGTTTCAAATCCTTATTATAGCTATTTTTTGTTCTGTCATTTCCATTTAAAAGACAATTTCTTTTGGTAGAGAAGACCAAAGCAAAACAGGAGTTGAACTCTCTTGCCTTCTTTCTATTTCCCATTATCACAATCTCATCTCCACCAAAAATGGTCTCATTCCTTCTCTGATGCTTCTCTTTTCCCCAATATGGCTTTGAAATCACACTTTTTGTCGTTGTGCTGTGTTTTCCTCCAATCTCGGCTCCTCATGAGGTTTGGTACTCTAGACCAGCCTCTTAGAAGTGCAGCAATGCATTTGCGTTCATTCTCCAGCACTCATCCTTTCTTCCATCATCCTACCACGGATTTTAAAAAGGTTAAGTTGGCTGATGAATTCTCTGTGAATCCATAGTGACTTTTTAGAAAACTGCTTGTATTCTCCATTGGAATTGTTTCCCTTTGGGCCTTCAGAAATTCATTTTTGAGATCTTTCTATCCCTCCTGGGCTGATTTCACCTACAGATTTTAAGCTATGAGGCAGCTGAATTTTAGTCAATGAGGCTGGTACAGTGGGCTTAGAGTTAAAAAGACCTGAGTTAAAATCAGACCTCAGCTGTGTGACTCTAATTTATTCTCAGTTTCCTCATTTGTAAAATGAGGATAATAATAGTACTTCTCTCAGAGTTGCTGTTAGGATCAAGTGAGATAATATTTGTGAAGCACATAGCATAATGCCTGGCATATAGTAGGCACTATATAAATGTTGGCTGTTAGTATTAATTATTATTATTATAGGATCTTATCTATGTTTCTCCTGAACCCATTAAATGTGCTCTTCTAAAATTGAAGGTGCAAGCTAGACTATGCTCTCCCCTCTTTTCTGTAACAAATTATAAGTTGAAACAGTCACTTATCCCTAAGATTTTCATCATTTCTACCTGTGACTTTCAAAACAGGAACATGATAGAGATGTACTAAGGGAAATCTAAAATTCCTTAAACTAGTTCTGTGAGAAAAGTATCAGTTAGTATAATTTGTTTCCACCTGTAGACCAAAGACTGGATTCCCCCAGTTTTGGAAAGCAGATACTTCCATTTTCATATACCATAGGGCATTCCAGAAATATGGAATAGAGCTGTTACTGTTAGAGTTGGGAGAGGCATATGGTGCCAGAGGAAACATCCAGGTTCTTATCACAAGTCCCTTTCCTGAAAATAGCATTTAGAGACTACACAGGTAAGAAGGGCTCTGGCTTATGGGAAAATGTAACATCAGGCCATGTAATCTAGTGCATGGCTTTAATCCTTGGCACACATCTTGTGTTTACAAATCTCTTTCTCACCCCCCAAAGGGAACTCTCATAATATCCTGAAGATAGGCACACTGAATATCATAAATAAAATACATGTTTGATGATAGCCCTGTTTCGTAAATCACAGGTTTTTATTATGTTATCTGAATGAAGGCAATATTCCTTTTATTTATGTATAAGAGAGTAAGCTAAGCTAACTGGCAACAGAATCTTGCTAAGCTGTTGAACTTCAAGGGAAGCTTTCAGAAGAGAAAGGATATGATGACCTTCAAGGGGTTTTAATATCTAACTGATTGCCTGCAGGAGCAAGCTAATCAGGAGATGAGGCTCTTGTATTTAAGCCAGACACTGTATATAACTGCAGCTCTCAGAATGCAAAAAAAGGGGAAAAAAAAGAAATAGAAAGAAGAGAGAGAGAGAGAGAGGAAGAGAGAGAGGAAGAGAAAGAAAGAGAGAGAGAGAGAGAGAGAGAGAGAGAGAGAGAGAGAGAGAGAGAGAGAGAGAGAAAGAGGAAGAAAAAGACGAAATGAAAAAAGAAAGAAAAAATAGGAAAAGGACATTTTGTTCCAATGACAGTATGTGCATTTGAATTGGAATTTCATTCATTGTGCCTCTCTGAAGTAGAAGCAATATAAAATCTTTAAAATTTGGAGAGAGTGTTATAACAGGACATAGTGCAATTCCTCAAATGAGATAAGAATGAGAAAAATCTCAAGTGAGAATATTTGTAAAGCATTTAGCACAGTCCATGGCACACATAGTAGGTGCTATATAAATGCTTTTTCTCTTCCCTTTCCCTTCCTTGCAAGATAGTATAGACTCAATAAATATGCCTTGAATAAGTTATGAGTCAGACCACTAAAATCTATATTATTTATAGTATTCCTCATGCATGTAAGTAACCTCTAAAATTTATGCATTTTGTCAAAAATATATAAATGAGGGCTGTGATATAGGTGTGGTCTTCTCACTTAAGAGAGAATCATCAGGTGAGCTGGGAAGGTCTCCCAATAGTTCAGTTTGTATTTCTTTATTTGGCTTTATTATAAGACTTTAATTTCAAGCCAAGGTCAACTGACTTAGCCTTCACCAAGTTGGCATCCTTAGTGCCAGCACAACTGAGTTTCTGCCTCCTTTCAGATTTTCTAGGCAGATGATGCCAAAATTAACCTTGCAGGCTTAGCAAAATTAAGGAGCTAATGTAATGAGGTACCCTATCATCGTCCAGAACTTTTTATGTTGCCTGTATGTATGAAAGAAGAGAATATTTAATATTACAGTAACTATTAGACAAACGCAGCTTCTATTCAGTAACTGTCCATCTTCTTGCACTCAGGGGAAGACAGCATTTCTTTCCAACAAAATGAAGAGAATATCAATGGGGCTAATCTTTTCAAAGTGCTTAGAGCTCAAAGCAATTGCCTGCAGTCCTGCATAGTCCTACCCTCATTATCTCAGCAAAGAAACTGACCAAAATACAAAATAATGCATTGCACTTGGGGCAAAAATAAAAGTCACTGAGTTAAAATAAACATTTGGCTATTTTTTTTTTGTGAGAACAAATTATACTGAATTTTAATATACTTTTCTTAAAAAGTAAAAAGTCATCTTTAGACATCTTTTTTCCTTTTCTGAAGAGTAGGGATTTAAAGTACCACAGAATTAAATTATATTAGGGAAAGATCTAAACACCAACAAACATGTATTTATTAGACTGCCTGACACAGAGCAGTGACCTAACAAAAATGCAACCAAGGATTACAAAGTATGAGTTGCAAAGTATAATAATATTCTGCATTCTAAACTGAGTCTTAGTGTTTTTATGTCATAGACCTCTTTGGCAATATGGTGAAGTGCATGGCCCCTTCTCAAAATAATATTTTTAAATTTACAAAATAAAATGCAAAGATTACAAAGGAAATCAATATATTTAATATAGTTATCAAGGTATTTTCAAAAACCCAAGTTCGTGGACCACAGTTTAAGAACTTCTGCTATGAATGAAAAGGAAGGATGGACATTAACTATTGTAGCCTACCATTCGAAAGACAAAAGGATATTTAGGTGCTCTTAAGAAATTAACAATAGCAGAAATTGATTCATGGCAGGTAAATTGATTGATAAGTTTGGCCAAAACAAAGATGATATTAAGTTTTGAATGCATCCCAGGGAGGGATAAAGGTGAAGATATGGGAGAGGGAAGACAGAAAGAGAAAAGATACTCATCTGTCCAGGTAACTCTCTAAAAAGCAACCAGTCTAAGACTTGAAATGTTGCATGAAGCCTATAGGATAAAGTTACATAACCAGTAACTGTCACAGGCAGGCTTGGAAGTTGTGTTTGCCCAACTTCATATTCAGGAATCCAGACAGTACAGTTTGGTCAAATGAGTACATTTAACTGAGTATTATGTGTAAATATAGAGTGGTTTAGAGAGTCTTACAGGGTTCTGCTAACCTTCTGTAAAAAGAGGAAATTCATTACAAGGATGCACATGGTTAGTATAGTTAAAAGGCCCTCTGCCCCTTTTTTCTTGGACTCCAGACTCTAAAATCCAGTAACCAGTTTAACTTATTGAAAGTTAAGGTAAATTTTAGAAAAAGCAAAAGCAGCCTTGGGGTCAATTTTTATTTTATGCCACTGAAATAACATTGCTAAGTCGAGGAGCTCTTCAATCTATTTCATCTTTAAATTATTTTTGGGCCCAATAAGGTGCCTTAAAGGCATGTAAACCCCAAATTTGAAACTTGAAAGGAATTAATCCAAATAAAAATGTTGCCATTTAACCAGTTTATAAATTATCTTCCACATTCTTCGCCTCTCTTTAATGCTTTGGAATGTGATATGGCAGGTACAGTTCTGGCCCTTTGGACTTTTTTTTTCCTACCTTCATCATTTCTTTATTCAGAAACTCCGTTCTTTGGCTGCTTCATTCTCAGTATGGTTAATTCAGAATTATTATTTTCCAGTTGATGGTAGTGATTCTTTACTGAATTTCTCCTGGGATGCTTCACTGTGGTATGGAGGTGAACCTAAATTTTTGACAATTATGCTAATAGAACACAAGTGCTGACAGGCCTTACCAAACGGAAAGAGCTCTGGGAATTGGTCCATCAATGGACACCCTCTGTTTCCTGAGAATCAGCCTTGCTAAATTTAAAGAGGCTCATCATCAGAAGGTTGTGTCTTGATGTTGGTTTTTTTTTTAGTCACAAAAACTCTTGAAGACCATTTTCTAAGATTTCGCAGGAAAGAATTTTATCTTAGTGGAGAGAGCCCCCACACAAATGAAATCTCAGATCCTTGAAGCATTGCTTCAAGTAATAATAAGTGCTTTTTTATTCATTCATTCATCAAAGGAAGAAGATAGTGGTACTTTGATTGTCCATTTGAATTCTTTATTCTGTTCTTTGTAGCACAATACTGGAATATTATAATAAAATATCTAATATTCTATTATTAGCAATTATAGGACATTTCTTTAGTTAATCATTAAGTAATTAACTGGGGCATCTCCTGTCAACTTCATTACACAAAAATTTAAATTAGATGAGTTGCAACAAGCATAAATCTGTTGAAGTAGAGGTCTACGTTTATTGATTAGAGAAATATTATAACATCTCAGAACCTGATAATGGGCACTACAGCTTTTCAGGGGTGTCTGATAGCCCACAAATCATGACCAAACAGTTTCTGGAATCCTCCTAACTGATAAGAAGACATT
This sequence comes from Phascolarctos cinereus, assembly GCF_003287225.1. NCBI lineage: Eukaryota > Metazoa > Chordata > Mammalia > Diprotodontia > Phascolarctidae > Phascolarctos > Phascolarctos cinereus. The sequence goes on from NW_027556180.1 coordinate 72,294,716, forward strand.
TGTAATTCATTAAATCCACTGCTTCAGCAAAAAACTAGGAGGAAGTTAAATAAATCCTATAGGTCTGAGCAAAGAAGAATGAAACAATAAACCTATAAAAATATTAAATACTTGAAATTGAAGCATATATGTTGCTTCTTTGAACAAAAGCATGTAGTCTGGAATAGGAAAGAACATTAAACTAGGAATCAAAAACTTTGGTTCTAATCCAAGTTCTGCCATTTATAAATTGTGTGACCTGAGATAATTGGCTTTTCTTCTTGGACTCTCAGTTTCTACATAGGTAAAATTGGAATACTAATCCCTCTTTTGTATACCTCACAGGGTTATTGTCAGGATCATAGGATCTTAATTTAGAGCTATAAATAAAAAAAGAAGTCATAAAGTAGAACCTCTTCATTTCTGATATTAGAAAACTGAGGTCAAATGAAGTATTGTTTGAGAAGATGCTTATTGCTATATATGTCTCAGATTTGATGTAACTATCAAGATTATCTATGCTTTGCCACCTTATCCAGTGAGAACATGTCATCATTGAGTTACAAAATTAATAAATAGAAAAGTAAAATAGTTGTGAATGATTCTTAGGTACTTTTGTTAAATCAAACACTCAATTATTCAAAGGTATACATTAGTTGCAGAAAAAGTTCTTAATCAGTCTGTAAAAAGTGAAACCTCAAGTCATTAGATAAAATGAGATGATGCCACATAGGAAACACATGGGTGTTGATCAACACAGTCCTGCTTTGTGGGGGTTGGCTATAACTATAAGACAGTTTGGAATCCCAGATTTCAAAAGCAGATTAGTCTAGAGGTCAAGCAGCTTTAGCCTACTATCTTGGCAGAGAAGAGGTATTGTCCTTGGGTATTGAAGGGAAATGTGGATAACTTGTCTTCTTGAGATAGACTGTCAATATTACTTGGTAACAGCTTAAAAATGATATACCTAAGGAGAACTTTATGGAGCTCCATAAAGGAAGAATAGGACTTCCAATAATCTGGAGTTAGGAACTTATCCTCATCCCACATGAGTTTTCCAAGCTTAAGCCCACTTTTCCTTGAAGTAAATATAAGCTAGTAAGAGAGTGTGTTTCAGACTTTTGGTGGGAATAGTTTATGCTAACTGGTCTTATTCTAGCACCTTAATAAATACCCTCAAATTAAAGGAAATTAGCTCTGTTTGGCTAATTAATATCAACTGATAATCAATGGGAGTATACCAGTGGGGCCTCACGAGTTATGGTACTAGAAACCACCTAAAATCGTTTAAGGTTATCAACAGAATGTTGAGGGAAAAAAATAGTCAGCTTCCCTCTCACCTAGCCTGTCAATGGAGCATGAATTGGGAAAGTAATCCAGGAAGAGGCTGCTATATACATAAAGTAGATTATTGGTTAAATTAATAAAATTAAATGGCATGTTCAGATGAGTTGTCTAGATATTAGTTTTCCACTCACACTGTTCATTGCCTCAAAGTTCCTTGGAGACATAAACAAGATTCTAATTACAAAACTTTTATTTCAAAAGGAATTTGCTCCAAATTTGGTTCAAAATACCTACCATGACAAACTCCTCCAAAGACAAATTATTCTTAAAATAGAATAAAGTCTATCTAAAAATGCTGCCAATTGACAAATTGATATTACTCCAAAATATCATTGCCCAATGGAATTAACAGTGTGATATACAGTAGAAAGATCACCGGTTTTGAATCAGGGTTCTTGGGGTTGAAGAAATTTGGCTCTCTTCCTTACTTGCTGTGTGAATTTAGGCAAGCCCAATCTCTGGGCCAAAGTTTCTTCGTAAATAAAATTAGGAGGTTATACTCAGTGACCTCCAAAGTCCCATCTAGCTGTAAATTTTTAATTTTATGACATTAAAATGTGAAGAAAGAATCCACTCATTATCATAAAATTGAAAAGTACATCAGCAATTTCTTGCACCAAGAATTCATAGACAAATATACTACATTCTGACTTCTATATCAAAGAATATTGTGTACACTCCCAAGACATTTTTTTCCAAAGTGTCATTTTATTTATCTTATCCCTATTTAACAGTGGTATGTAAAATGTTTTGATTACTTTAAAAAAGCATACTGTTGAGTGCAGAGGAAATCATCAGCTGCCATTGGGCTTATGACTTATGTTTCCCCACATCCTCATGCAAAGATAATTGTGACATTTTTGCTAGGGTTCATACCTTCAAAATCAATAATAAAGCAATTTATTAACTATTCTTCATTCTTTTCAGAAGCATTTGCTTTTATCCAAATAAATAATGTGTATTGTTACTTTTTGTCAATAATATAATTCATTTAATATTCTATCCTCAACAGGTTATTGGAAAACGGTAAGGGCTTAAAAGATCCCAAACACATTCTTTAATATTTATTACAGGTATATCAAGGTAGAAACAGAGCAGCTTGTAGCTAGTTTCTGATAATGATAAAATATTTTAAGCTTAGTCTGAATGGAGGAAACAAACTAATCCTTTACAGAAAATATCATAGTAGAGAGGTAGGTGTATTGAACACTATGCATAAAACTGGGTCCATTAGTATAGAAAAAAATTCTTGTGTAGTGCAAGATTAGACAACTAATCTAGACTGCAACTGTGTGACATGTGCAGATGTGTGCTTATATATGCATGTATACATATATATGTATATATATATACTTCAATATATTTTGTATCCTTGACTTTTTTTTTACCACAATGTTACATTTAGTCAAGGAGGGAAGGGTAAATAAGAATAAAGTATTGCAAAGTCCTCAAACCCATTAAAATTGTTTTTTTATAATTATAATATTGATATAGCACTTTAATGTTTGCAAAGAATTTTACATGTTATCTCATTTGATCCTTACAAAACTCTGTGACATAAGTGCTATTATTATTTCCATTTTACGGATGAGGAAACTGAGGGCAGCCCAGGGTTATACAGCTAGGAAGCATCTAAGGCAAGATTACAGCTCAGGTCTTCCTAACTTCAATTCCAATATGTCATTTAGCTGGCCAATTAAATTTAAATTTAATTTAATTTATTTAGCTTTTGTTACAGAAAGTATGTTCAGAAGGAAGGCAAGTAAGACATCACACAAATTGTATAACTCTTCACTGCAGATAGTATATGTTCATTCAGGTTGTCACATTGAAACACATGTAATAGGTCTGATTTCACAGTATCCGAAGGCATGTATCATCTTCTCAAGATTTTTCTTGGACTCATTGTTTCATACTTGCTCCTCTCTACCTCACAATAAAGGTGAGATGGTAAGTATGGGCTCAGTCAGGTTTGTGGAAATCATATTTGAACATTGATTTAAAATTCAATTTTAGATAAATATGACTGCTAGTTATCTCAAGAACCGAGTGAGCTCTGTTCTCCACAAATGACAGGCTATTTGTTCTACATGACTTTATACATTTATTTCTTGGTAACTTGTATTAAAGGATTATCCTATTTCCTAATCAGCTTGACAGAGTAAAGATGACTCACCATTCAAGTTTGCTCTGACTCTTGCACTATTTTTGAAGAAAACTGACAAATAATTTTGGTTACTTGAGTTCATATCCCCTATGAGAACTGAAAGACTAGAGTTTTGATAGCTTTTAAACCGCTAGCATTAACATATACCATACAATTTAAACAAAATCTGTTAATGCAAGTCTTGAAAATGAAAAAGCACACTTTAGCAAAAATGGAAGTCATCTTCTGATGCCTCATTGCTGCATAGTAGAGACCCTACACTTTATTATTTGGAATTCAAGCACTGGAAAGAACTAATTAAACAGAAAAGGTTCTTTATAGGCCCATGATGATCCAACTTGGAGAAACTTATACCACAGAGTTGGACATTAGATTGTAATTTCATTTATTTATTTGTTTGTTTGTTTGTTTATTTGTTTATTCCACAGCCATTTATAAAACTGTATACTAAGGGTTCTCCTTGACTTCTTTCGACTTTTATTCCACCAACCACATCTGGTCTGTTGTTAAGTGCATATGATTTTACCTCTACTATTTCAGGAAAATCCTTAACTCAGTGGTCTTCTCTTTTTCACCTTCTTGTGCTGGAGAAATTTCTGCCAAGGCAACTATTTCAGAAAAATTCCTAGCCATACTTCACTTTACTCTTGATTCTCTGAACTTCTCCACTTTCTCCTCAGAAATTGTCTTACTACCTTGGAGAAACTTCCACTCTTACTAGCTTTTTTTCCTCTACCACATATCTTCCAACACAGCTGTGGAACCATGAATCATTATCAAATCATCTGTGCCATTATTGTTGCTTAAGGAAAATGTAGAGTGTCAATCTACTCCACTAACCATCCTGGATATGTTCTGGACCAAAGGACTCCACCTGGGTACCATTTCCATTTTCTTGTGGTCTCTGCAATTAAAAGGTAAGGTCTTTGAAAGCCAGGACTGTGATTCCAGAACTAGATTCCTTACGTAGCCATTCCATCATGTTCTAGGCAATGTTTTTGCTTTGACATGGAAGCTCTGGAACTTAGCTTTGATATTCTGTGAAGTTTTCATTTAGAGCTTTCTTCAGGAGGAGATTAGTGGGTTCTTTTTATAGAAATACATTTTAAATAGTATATTTTTATTTTAAATAAAACAAACAGATAGAAGATAGATAGATAGATAGATAGATAGATAGATAAAATAAAAATGGAATTTTTGCCCTGTGGTTTTAAGAAATATGGCAAGTTTCTATGAATATATCTTGAAATATGATGTCAAGGCTCTTTTTTCTTTTTTTTTTTTGGTTTTGGAATTCAGGTAGTTCAACGGTTCTAACATTTTCCTCTCCTTGATCTGTTTTCCAGGTCAGTTGTTTTTGCTATGAGATATTTTACATTTTTTCTTTTTAGTCTTTTGAATTTTTTTAATAATATTTCTTATTGCATCGTGAAGTCATTGGATTCTATTTTATCCATTCTGATTTTTAGGGAATTTGTTTTTTGGGCAAGGTTTTGTACCTGTTGTAAACAGCTATTAATTCCCTTTATAATTCTTTATTCCATAGCTCTTATTTCTTTTCAATTTTTCCTGTAGCACTTTGATTTCATTTATAAAAACATAACCAAAACAAAAATGCCACAAAACCTGTTGCTTCATCACTTACAGTAATACCATTTGAATTTGCATACATTCTGTGTTTTACTTTGGGGCTTCTTTGGGTTATGAGCAACAGAGTTGCTAGTTTGCCTCTGTTCTTGCATGTTACACAGTTTACACCCCTCCATGTAATATCTAGGACCTCTTTTTATCCTGGTGCACAGCCTTTCCTTACTCAGGTATGCTTCAAGTTCAGAGAGCTTCTGCCTAGACCCTGTCTCCATTGTCCAAAGACCTCTCTATCGGTTGGGCTATGCCAACATAGGTTAGAAAAATGATTCACTGTGATTTTTTTCCTTGTATTTCCTCAGCAGAATTTGGTCTGATAAATCTTCTAGATCTGTGTGGAGGAGTTTTGATGGGAATAATTTGCTTCCTATTTCCTGCTGCTCCACCATCTTGGTTCCTTCCATGATCATCTTTATAACACCAATATTTGACTGGCATCACAGCATGGCTGAATGTGATATGTGTGTGTGTGTGTGTGTGTGTGTGTGTGCACAGGTGTATAAACATACATGAGTACACACATACAAAAGGATGCTCCTTGAGAGCAGAGACCTTTGTTTTTATATTGATAGCATCTAGCACAGTATTTTTAAATTTATTATTATTTTTTTATTTTGGTGTTTGTATCTGTGATTTTATATGTTTGGGCAATTTCTGATATAGAAGCTTTTTTTATGAAGACTGGCAACTTATCCGTGTAACTTATGGTCTTAAAGAGCTACCTGATGCAGTTTGGTTATGTGATTTGTCTTATAGCTAGCCTCATAGTGTCATAGGTAGGACCTGAACCCCAGTCCAGGTAGATTTTAAGATAAGGAATAACTTCCTTATTACATAGCTAACTCCGTATGCAATATTGTATGATTCTTCTCTCTTAGTATATAGTAGACACTTAAAAGACAGTTGCTGAAATCAGTTGGGTGCCTCAGAGATGCTTAAAAAGGTCTTACTTCTTACAAAAAAATCATACTTATATATAATAAAAGTAGGATTACCTTAGATACCATTAATACCTAATTCATCATCATTTTGGTATAGGCTAGAGTGAAGTTTTTATTTGTATAATCCAAATTATAGATTTCTTTAGCAAACTAAATTTGTAAACACAGTTTTAGGTTAAATGTTTAACTTTCATAAGAAAATGAACTTTTCTTCAAACATCTTTATATGTCTTCCATGCATATAATTTAAATGCTAATAATAATTTATACATTCATGTGATTACAGAACATTACAGATGGAAGGTACTAACATTCTTATCTGCTCATTAAAATGTGTCTCGTTCAGATAAGCTTGTATCTATAAAAAAAAACAAATCAGAAGACTTACTAATTCAACTTTAAATTCCTTGTTATTATTAAGGAAAAATTATCTTCATGGATAACTAGGGATACCTCTTACTTGTAGACTAAATTGGGGATTTTGTACCTATAATCTAGTTATTATATCTTAGGTTCCTAGTATATTAAATATTTACCTCAGAAAATTGGCCTAATCACTAGCTTCTTTTGAAAAACATAAATATGGGCAAAGGGTTCATATCCCATATATATATATATATATATATATATACATATATATACACACACACACACACACACATATATACACACATACATATATATGTATGTATATGTATATATACACATATATGTATGTATATATACACATATACATATATGTATGTGTATATATACACACATATGTATATATATATGTATGTGTGTATGTGTGTGTATCCAAAGATGATTTTTTGGCAAATTAATGCACCACTGGTAGAGTTGTGAATGAGTTTAGCAATTCTGGAAAGTAATTTGTTATTATACACAAAGAATTGTTAAATAGTACATGCCCTTTGACCTAGCCAGTTAGTCTGGCTGCCAGGTTTATATCTCAAAGAAATCAAATAAAGAGGAAAATATCTGATCCTTACAAAAATATATTGAAGTTCTTTTCATGGTGGCAACAAACCCCTGAAAACTATGGTGATCTCCATAAACTGAAGAATAGTTGAATATATTGTGGCATGTGAATATGATGAACAGTGCTGTGCTGTAAGAAATTAAGAAAAAGATGATTTCAAATTGATATGGAAAGACTTCTGTGAACTGATGCAGAATGAAGTGAGCAGAACAAGGAAAATAATTTCTATTATACCACCAATATCAAAAAGATAAAAAAATTAAGACACATAATTGATGAATGAAATGGGCAGTAGCAGGAGACTAATTTATGCAATAAGGAGGTTGTACAATCAAACAACTTTGAGAGTTGTAAGAACTCTGTTTAGTATAGTGACTATCCATGATTCCAGAAGACTGATGATGAGCCCTTCTGCTCACCTTCTGACAGAGAGGGGATGGAATTAGGGTGCAGAATGACAAGATCAATGAGGGAATTTCCTTTGTTTGATGATGTACATTTATTCCAAGGATCTTTATTTTGGTTTTGGTTTCCAAAAACAGGGTTGGAGGGAGAGAATATAAGATTTCTGTTCATTAAAAACAAAATGTAATTTTAAGAAAGTCTTGTTTCAGAAGCTTAAGACACGGTACAACATCCCAGGCTTGAAAGAAAGTGCTCCCAGCTGTTGAAACTCTCAACCTCTATAAAACATACATTTGGAACCATGTACTGACCTACATTTTCCTTCTGAATTAAATATTGATGATATTTAATTCTGGTTTTATTAGCAACAACAAAAATGCTTAATGTTTCACCTTGAGAATACCCTTGTACACAAAAACATCCCAGGCAAATATTTATAATAGGCACTCAGCTGTGCTATATTCCTGAATAGTTATTTTGGAATATTCTTGAGTAGTTGATACATATGCTACCATATGTTTAAAAAATATCTCATGCAAGTGGTGTAGCCATAGTTTCATTTAGCTGTTTTTCAGTTGTGTCTCGATTCTTTGTGACCTTACTTGGGATTTTCTTGGCAAAGGTACTGGAGTGGTTTGCCATTTCCTTCTCCAGCTCATTTTATAAATGTGGAAACTGAGGCAAACAGGGTTAAGTGAATTGCCCAAAGTCACACAACTAATAAGTCTGAGGCTGCATTTGAATTCATGGTATATATGTATATGCATATATATATATATATATATATATATATATATATATATATATATATATATATATATATATATATGTGTGTGTGTGTGTGTGTGTGTGTGTGTGTGTGTGTGTGTGTGTGTGGGTGGGTGTGCTTGTGTGTGTATACCCATACACATATCTTCAGTGCTGAAAGATAGGATTGAAAGTGGTAAAATATTAATCCTTATCCTTTAGAAAATAAAGGTGTACTCAAAGTCCTTTTGGGAACTTGATGTATATGAGAGCCCATGCAGCACAGTGTACTGATGACCATCCTTGGAGTCAAGAACAAAGAAAGGCAAAAGACAGTCCCTGCCCTCAAGGAGCTCACAGTCTAATGGGGCAGACAAGAAGTCAAATACATGTGTACAAACAAGCTGCCTACAGGATAAGTAGGAAATAATTAACAAAGGGTAAGCACTAGAATTAAGAGAGATTGTGAAAGGTTTCCTGTGGAAGATGGGGCTTGAGTTATGATGTGAAGAAAGCCAGGAGATGGAGGTGACAAGCAGAAGCATCCTAGGCACAGTGGAAAACAGGAGAAAACACTTGGAGCTGAGAGATGCCTTGTCTTTTTTTATGGAAGAGCAAGGAGGCCAATGTTACAGAATCAAGAAGCCTGGAAACATGGCAAGGCTAGGGGCGGTGTCTAGCTTATGAAGGACTTTGAATGCCTAATGGAGGGTTTTGTATTTGAATCCTGGCAGTGATAAGGAGTCATTGGAGTTTACTGAATATGGGGGTGACATGTAAAGAAAATCACTTTGACACATACTAGTTGTGAAACCATTTGCAAAATGTTTAAACCCTCCATGTTCCAGGCAATCAAGTTGCCAATCATGTATTTTGGTGGAAGATGCTGCCACCAGCAGAGTTCTCTAAATGGATGAAATCACAGATGCAGACAACCAGACTAAGAAATGTTTGTACCACCACTCAGCCAGTTATAATCACTAGTTAACTTTTAGCCTAAGGCCAATATGATGGTCCTTAGGCCCATGGAGCTCCTTTATGTTCTGTTTTGTAGAGTATAAAAAGTTATTAATATAATCATGATTTTGCTGAGTCCCCAGTTAGGAAAATTCCTAACATTTAGACAGGTATTTGGTGCTCATTTTTGTGCATATTTATGTTTGAGGCAAAATCAGGACACAGAAAATGCTCAAGTAAAGTAAACTAGGAGAGCATATTATAGTCTATTACTAGATAAGGAAGGGAGGTTGGGGAAAAAGCAGACCTTTTTTGGAACTTCAGTCTTTGAAGAGGTAGATTAAACTGGTAGCTTATTAATAGGTTCTCCCTCCTCTCCAGGTTGCACTTGAAACTTCCTCTACCATGCCCCAGAAACTTCATCCTGGAAGCTCATTCTGGCCTTGGAATTCAAACATTGGAAGTACTCTCCTGTCCTGCAGCCTCTTCCTCTGAATGAAGGACACCTCCCAGGACCTCCATTTAAAGAGGATGCCCAGGTCATCCATGTCTTCATTCTTTTCCAGGATGCACTCTGGACTTTCTCTACCCTTCCCCCTATGCTGGTAAATTCCCTCTTATGTGTTGTCTTCCTCTATTAGAATGTAAGTTCCTTGAGGGCATCGACTGTCTTTTTTTTTTCTGTTTGAATTTGTATATCTAGTGCTTAGCATGGTGTTTGGCAAATAGTCAGTGATTAGTAAATGATGGTTGAATAATTTCTCCCTTAGTTTTACTGTTTCCAGATGCTTATGAGGTCTTTTTTAAGCTGCAGTTCAGCTTACAGATTCTCCTTTCAGTTTTTTCTTCATTTTCTCCTTTCCATTTTCAGTCATGTGCTGTCCATTTCTTTCAGCCCAACTCTTTAAGCTCCTGGCACAACTAGGGCTGTCCTTTTTCCTGTACTGCTGCTGCTACTGTTCTTTTTTTTTTTTTTCAGTCCCTGCTCATCCCCCTAAGTCTGTATGTTTCCCAGACTATATGCTTTCCTTTTAGAATGCTTGGTGGTGACTCAAATCTGCCTTTCAGCTCAAAGATCAAAACAGCAGCAAATCTCTCTTAGGGTTGAAAGGTAATTCTTGAATTTCTGAACTAAAAATCCCATCATGCAAGTCAGTTCTAAAACTCTATTCCATTATCATTACTGAGAAGTTTCAGACAAAGATCTTACATTAACTGTTATTACTTCTTAGACCTCATTCTAGATTAATGACATTGATATGCTTAGATCATTTTTGTTATGTGTCTGTATTAAGTAGATGTCATATTTCTGATCCTAATTGTCCTTTTGAAAATAAACCAAGATGTAATCTATATGATCAGAAACTTATGCATCACTGAGATATCAAATTTGAACATATATCTTTGGAGTTATCTTGCTATATTCTACAAAGGTTTTTTTCTGTATGTCATAGGTTTCTTCTTTTCTGTTGTGGTAATGTCCCCCAGTTTAGCATTTCTATTGTAGTTCTTCCTGTAGAGGATGTTTTGGATTTCTTCCAAATGGTGGAAAATTTTGCCCATTTCGATTATCTGATGCTGATAATCTTTCTGCTGGAAAGTTCCCATCTGGCTTAAAGCATAGCAACTGTATTTTTTCAGGTATATGATTTCTTTGAAAATGACCCAATGGGACTACCTTTTTATGAAGAAAGGTGAAAAAATGCTAAGCTATGTAAACTCTAAAGGATGTGAAATGTGAGAAAAAGGTAAGTACATATAAGTTCTCCAGTTCATTTTTATTACTTTCACCACACAATTCCATTTAACATTTTCAGAAATGGCAATAAATTCTTGAATGGTAAAACATGTAGTATTTCCAGGACATCAAGAGAAAAAATATTATTTAGATAGTGAATTCATGCAGAAAAAGATATAGCATTACATTACTTTTGCCTCTGTTTAATAAAATGGGAACTTCTGGCCTTTTTCAAATATATGGCTTTATAAATATGTACTAACAGGAGGGCACATCCATAATTATAAATGATCCATACACTTCATAAGCAGTACTTTTAGTACCAAGTCACTATTTAAGTAGAAATGTGGAAAAGGAGTTTGCTGGCATTTCTTTTAACAATCTTTTTATTTTGTTCTGAGCATAGCGGAGGAGGCAGAAATCCTGTTTTTACAATCATAATTCTTACAACCATGTTTAGGTTTTTGATTTCTGGGTCTATTTCAACACATAGGTTGCATTTTTTTTGTTTTTCATGCAATATATGTTGGATATAACTAAGAATGGTAGATGGGTAAATAGAGGCTCAATCAAGGGGAGAGGGAAAATTTTCCAAGACTTAGAATAGTTCAAAAAAAGAATTGACTTTTTTAGAAGGTAGAGAGTTTAGCTTCACTTGATGTTATCCAGAGAGCAGACATTTATTGAAGATGTCAGAAGGATTCAAATATGAGTTGGATTAGATAAACTCTGATTTACCTCCTAACTTGGAGATGCTACATTGATTTCTTAATATTTAAAAATTATCATTATTAACATTATTTTTGAGGGAGTCAAGACTTATTTTTCATTGCTGTAAATAACTCTTAGGGAGGAAACTTTCCTTACCAATGCAGATGGACACCTACTTTTCAGTGTATAGTCTTAGAGAATTGCAGGGGACACTGAGAGATAATGTTGGTATTGCACAGCCAGGAACTAGCAAAGTCAGAACTTGAATCCAAGTTATTCTGATACCAAGATATTCTCTCTCTCTCCCCCCTTCCCCTTTCTTATGTCACATTGCTATAATTATTATCAATAATATTCATTACTATTGATCGTTGTCATTGAGTCATTTTCAGTCAAGCCTGACTCTTTGTCACCCCATGTGGGGTTTTCTTGGCAAAGACACTTGAGTGATTTGCCATTTCCTTCTCCAGCTCGTTTTACAGGTGAGGAAACTGAGGCTAATAGGGTTAAGTGACTTGCTCAGAGTCACACAGCTAGAAAGTCTCTGAGGCCAGTAAGACAAGTTTTCCTGATTCTAAGCCCAGTGTTCTACCTACTTTCCCAACTGAGTTGTCTACTGAGGCAGCCATGTGACAGACTGAATAGAGAACTAGACTTGGAGTCACAAAGATCTCTGTTTAAACACTGCCACAGACACTAGCTAACTCTGTGACCTTAGGCAAGTTATTTAACCTTTCTGCACCTTAGTTTCCTCATTGGTGAAATGAGGGGCTTGGATTTGATTATTTCTAAGATACTTTTTAGCTCCAAATTTATGACCTTGAGCCAGTCACTTAACCCTGTTTGCTTCAGTTTGCACATCTATAAAGTGAGCTGCAGAAGGAAATGGCAAACTTTTCCAGTATCTTTGCCAAGAAGACCTCAAATGGGGTCATGAAGAGTCAGACACCACTGAAGAGCAACACCTCCTACCAATGTAACCTGATTTTTCCCCTACTCTAAATTCTTTATTCTTACATATACACAGAGGATTTTTGAAATGTCAGTTCATTTAATTGAATAAGAATCTCTTCTACTTTGTCCTGTGATCTCAGGTAAGGAAGAATTCACTACTTCCCAAGACTGTCTACTCCACACTTGTAAGCTGTACTGGTTACCAAGTTTTTACTGATGCCAAGCCTAAATTTTCCTTTTCACAGTATCTGCCAGTTATTCCTTTCTTAGTAGTCAAGCAGAACAAGCTGAATACTTCTATAAACAACCTGATATATTTGAAAATACCTATCATATCTTACTCTCTTTAATATTTTCATATTTTAGCATTTTTTTCCTACAGGTCAACCCAAGTTGTTATTTAACATAGAATTTATTTCCCTTTGTCTTTAAATTCAGTTGGAGACTGACGGTTTTGGTAGACTAGTAGATGCTAATATAATGTTGACATTTTTCACTGAATTAGGACTGAGAGAAGGTATGGATTATTTTTGTTCTTATTATACTACTAAATACTGGGTAATTTTGGCCAAGAGTATTCATGATTAGATTATAAATTGCTAGAGGGCAGAAATTACATTTTACATGTGCTTGTAGGTTTCATAGTATCAATCTAACCCTTTCAAAAGTAGATAATAAATACTTGTTGAATAGAAGGATGGACTTAACCTCTTTGACTAATTTTTTTTCCTCTTTGAAACAATGATAGCTAAATAGTTGTATGAGATTTTAAGGCCCAACACTTTAGGTATACTTTCTCATTCAAGTCTCACAAGAATCTTGGAAAGCATATGCCATTATTATCCACATTTTTCAGATAATCAAACTGAATATGAGAAAAAGTAGGTGATTTGTCCAGATCCCATAGCTATTAACTGTCAGAGGTAGCATTCCAAGTCAGGGCTTCCTTCCTCCCATTCCAGTATTCTATCCACTCTGCTGGGCTAGAAGATCACGAATACTCTTCATATCTCTAAAACTTCATGATTCTATATAGTTGGATACAGATTGAATGTTGAAATAATTTACTATAGTAAGAATAGCTTGTAATTATGTTGTGATTTACAGTTTATGATTCTCACAAAAGTCCCATAAAAACACCAAATATGTTACTATGGGATCTTTGCAGAGAAGTAAACTGAGTCTGGAGAACTTAAGTGACATGCCTGAGGTCACATGGTTAATACATAGCAGAGACAGATCTTTAATCCACTTCTTCAGACATCAAATCCAGTGATTTTTCTATTTTACCACACCCAAGTCACCAAGCTCTACTTTACCAATTAGAATAAAATTGCAGGAAAGTGAATCAAATATTCTGAGGCATATTTATGTGTTCATATTCATTTTGTATAAACATATTCAATCAATATATGCAAAGATTTATGGAAAGCCACATCAATGTTGTAATATCATAGAATTTTAATGTTGGAAGGAATGGACTTTAAATTTCATTTAGCTTAAAGCTACCCTTTCATAAATGAGAAAATTGGGGACCTAGTTGCTCAGATCAAGGAAAAAGGACTGCCATGATTAACACCATAATTTCCTGACCTATTGGCCACTTTTGTTTCAGCTGTTGCATGCTTTATGGCTGGAATGAGTCAATGTGTATTTGATGGTGCCTTAGGAATGAGTCTCAAAAATGTTGGCTTCACTATTCTTGCTGCATTAAGCCCAGACATGGCAAAACATTACAGCTATATTATAAAGTTCTGCAATTGTTTTGCCCTTGGAATACAGACCTGACTATTAACATGGTATATTAGTATGCAGTTTGTGCATTTCTACATTAGTTTTGACTTTCTGGTTTTGTTCCAATTATTTTCATAAATCAATAATATTTATCCTAATTCTGTTTGAAAGAACATGTTCTTATAAATATGCATAGTAGAGCTATGTGATCTTATAATTTCTTCTCACTATGTTTAACCTTGCTTGTCTCATTTTTACTTATTCCAAGTTAAATCTCTAGCAAAATAGTTTGTTTTAAAATTTTCTCTTTTAAATTTGCCACTAAAAAATTCTTCCCTTTTATTCTCCTGCTTTCCTGCCATCTAGTAGTCTCACTACTAGTTAAAGGAAATCATCTAAATTCCATTTCAAATTAACACCATCTTTTTCAGTGCCCAATGATAAATAAGGTGTTATTTCATTAATTATTAAACTAATAACATCATTATAAATAAAGGACAATTCCTTGAGGTTATCGTCAAAGAAATAAAAGATATTACTGAAGAAGAGTTGGCATTTTGCAACTGATTAGATGCGGGGATGAGGGAGAAGGAGAACCCAAAGAATAGCAGAGTTGAACGTGGAAGTTGTAAAATGGCAGTGTAAGTTAGGAAGGAAAAGTTTGAAAGGAAAGAGGATGACCTAGCTTAGTGGTTTCCAAACAATTTTGATCATATATCATTGTTAGGGAAAATATTGAGCTTATCTTCTAATATGTATATATATATATATGTATATATATATATATATATATATATGTATATATATACATATATATATATATATATTTATGTGTAAGTTATGTACTCATACTTCTATATTAATAACTACATGTTATAGACCTTACATAAAATAGGAATTAAACAAGAATGAAATATAGTCAAAATAACACTTGATCATCCAGACAACAGAGAATTGCCTGGGTCACATGTGACTCTCTGATTGATTGATCACTGACTCTTGGCTCAGACAGGAGCTACCCTAGGTGACTCCAGGACCCCAATTTGGAGACCAGTGA